>NC_088982.1:19550844-19855698 GCF_963932015.1 Anas acuta
TGAGTCAATAAAGCTCTGATGAATCTGGCTCAATGTTCCTATATATATTATCTTGAAATTTGAGCTGCAACCAATAGACCAAAGAAGGTTGTTTTCGGCTCTTGGATGGCTTTTTGGTTAGTTTGACTGCAGCCTTTTGTATGTTTCAAACTTTTCCAGTGGAGCTATATTAAGATTCCTTAGACTGGGGATTTTAATAAGCTATAGAGTTTTAACAGAGATTTATCACATTCAGCGAACTTCAGGTGGCACATATATTGCTATGCTTATGTTCTTGCAGCAAGTGTTGCTGTCAAGGGTAAGCAGATTATGTCCAGTTCTAATTTGTCCGGTATAAGATTTTTTTCCCTAATTTGTATGTGCACATGGCAGAAGTATTCACCCATACTGGGTATATTATTATGGCAATGGTGGAACTATAAAAACTGTGTTTCTGTGCCTGCCCTTGCTTTGTGAAATATCATTCTTTATATGGCTTCCAAATTTTAGGTTTTAAATAAAGCATAGCTTTATTTCTGATCCTATGAAAGAAAAAAATCTTTGCTTCTATATAAGTGATACCACGTATTTAATAATCACACACACTCATGGCCTAGAAATATGAGATTTTATTTTAACATAATACATGATCAATTCTGTTTATTTGTCTTGTAATTTCTGAGCTGCTAAAGGATGATTTTCTGTGATGGTTATTCATGACCTGTGTTTTTTCAAGGAAAAGTGAGGTATTGATTGATTCAAACAGCTTTCAGGATTTAAGAAAGGGCACAAATATGCAATAAAATTTTAGAAAAGGCTGACAAAGATTTATAAAAAATGTTATAGTGGTTAGCAGGACTGAACCTCATAGGCCTACATTTTTATGAACTATAAAGTTCTGTCGTTGCGTTCTTGTTCTTTTAATGAATTTCTGTAAAGGAAGACATACATAGTCATGCAACATAACATAAAGCTGGGAGTACTGAGTGAGTTATAGCTCTATAAGATGCAGTTTAGTTGGAGCAGTGCAGTTTCATTTATGTAGTTCTGTGCTTGAGCTAATAAACTCATCATGATTTTTTAAAGTTTACGAGGAAGAGGAAAACATTTCCAGTGACAATATTTTTTTTCAACTTGTTAATTCAAACATAGCCCAATGTTTTCAGACCATAACTGGCTCCTACAGAGCCAATTAGGGTGCATCTTCACTGCCTGTGAAGCTGGGCCTTCTGGCACCACAGTGTGGATCTAGCTGAGAAGCTCTGAATTGTGCAAAGCTGAGATCTGCCACTGCAAGGAACATATACAGTAGCTTTAAGAATTTGATATTATTAGCTAGAAAGGCTGCATTCCCCGTGTATTCTTGGCAGTCCTGTGTTCTTTAAGCTCTTGCTCTTCCTGTTGTAACATCATCCATTATCTCCCTAACAATGCCTCAGCTTTCAATGTCTACTTTGTATAAGATAATGAGCTTTTGAGTTCAAAGACTGTGTGAAAACTTTGTGATTTGTAAGCTGAGACATATATGTGGAGCAGTCTGAGCACCATCAGTGCTGCTGTAGAGTGTTTTATTGTGGAGCAGTGGCTGGTGAGGAATCTGAATTGCTAAATTTTTTTTCTCTGACTTTGACATACAGCTAAGCAAAAAAGGATTTTTTTTTTTTTCTGTTTGTTGAGATTTTTGTAAAGAATGCAATAACCCATTCTCATCTATAATAAAAATTAAACATAGGATGAGTTGAGAATGTATCAATTGGAAGAAAACATGTAAAAGGAAATGAAAATAGCTTTTTTTAATTCAAAGTTTTAAAATAAACCCAAGACATTCCAAAATAGTCATTTCATATAAGGAGAAAAATGCAGTTTCATTTTGAAAAGGATACGAAGGATCTCTTTTTAACTTTCAGAGCATGTTTTCAGACTTTTAAAATTGAAATCAAACCCTTCCTTTTGGAAACCCCTGTCATATTCTCAGAGTGCCTACTGGAACTGAATCCATATTCAAACTGGAAAAAAAGGCTTAGGAAAAATACTAAAAATTAAAATATTTACTTTTTTTTTTATTTCTTTTTTTTTTTTTTTTCTTCTTTTTTCTTTCTTTCTGCAGTGCTGAGGATTTGCAAGTATCTTGATTAGAGAGAAGCAGGGGCTGGGGGACCTCAGCCACCATCACACAAGTATCCCCCACCCTGAACCCCCGTTAGATGTATCCAGGATGCTTTGAACAGCCATCTGATGACTGTGAAAGCCTTCCTCCTTCAGACTCTAGCTGTGCTCACCCCTGCTGAGCTAGAAGTGACAAAGGAGTAAATGTCTCAGTATCGATCACTTGTTATTACACTGCCAATGTAGAGCTCCTGACTTCCTGCAACAAGCCTGTGGAACGTTTAAAGAACCTGGTCCAATTTAGACAGCCTAAGCTGGCTTCTTCCCAAAAGCATATTTAGAGCTTTCTAATGTTGTTTTCTTGTTCAACTTTGAAAAAAAAACAAAATGAAAAACAAAAAAGCACACAGATCATACTGGCAAATTACCAACCTGCAGAGTTGAACTGCCCATTAATCTGCAATTAGGAAAAAAGTGTTAAAAGGGTTACTGATTTGTATTTTTGTTTGTACAATGCCCATGATGTAAATTCTGCACTGGATAGTCAATTTCTGTTTGTTCTTATAATGAATACAACTTTTATTTTTTTTTTTTTTATTTTGCTGCAACCTCTTCAATTTGTGAAGCTTGCATTTTGCCTTAATTTTCATGTTATTATTATATTTTTTTTTTCCCTGAACAAATTGTCCTTTGCTGGTTGCATGCATCTATTGTTTTTTTTACCTAGTTGATGGTATGGTAATGAGTCTATTTGGGACTTTTGGATTGTTCTTTGTTGCCATTAGTAAAAATTAACAGAATGGCTATTATGCTGGTGCATTGTGTTGTCACCTTGACTTCACGTGAGCTGTTCTTGTTATGTTCCAGCATTATGAAGCTGAGATATAAAAGAATAAAGTGTAAACTGATTCCATAAGAAAAGGAAAATGAGAAACAGATGCTACCTAATGCATGAAACCACAGCTGCATAACTCAAAAGTAGAGCAATACCTTCATAAAATTAATTAAAAGAAGGACAGAAAAAAAAAAAAAAAGCTTGGTATTATAATATTAAATCAAAGAGATGCTTTAGTTTAGGGATTGTCTTTTACATGCAGCCTTCTTGGTCTGATTCTTAGGTAGGACACAAGATACTCCTTCAGAAGATGTGTTCTCTACAAAATTATGAGATTTGGTAACACATCTGTGGTGGGTTGACCTTATCTGACTGTCAGCCACCCACCCAGCCACCCTTGCCCTCCCTCATCAACAGGACACAGGCAGAAAGCAGGAAGAAAAAGGGTTGAGGTAAGGACAAGGAAATCACTTACTGATTTCCATCCTGGGTGAAATGGGGGAAATTAATATAATTTATTGCCAATGAAAATAGAGCCTGAGGGTGGGAAACAAAGACAAAAGCTAAAACACGACCCTCCAAGCCCCCACCCCTTTTTCCCAGACTCATCTACTCCTTCACTCCCAGCTCCTCTACCTCCTGTCCCCTGAGCAGCTCAGCTGGATGCAGAATGGGGGGCTGTGCTCACCCTGTAACTGCTCCTTCCTCCTCACAATTCTCCTCTATTTGAGTACGGGTCCTCCATGGGTTGCTTGTGTGGATATCTGCTCCAGTGCAGTCCTCTGCTCAGGCCACAGGGGAATCTGCTTCAGTGCGGGATGCACCTCCTCCCCCTCCTTCTTTTCTGACTTTAATGTTTGCAAGGTTGTTTCTTGTGTTTTATTCCTCACTCCTTTCTCTTGGGTAGCATCTTGGCCTTTTTTAACAATGTTTTTCAGAGGCACCACCTTCTTGGCTGGCGGGCTGAACCTTGCAGGTTGGTGGGGCTGTTAGCGACAGCTGGAAATAGCTGGAACCGGCTGCATTGGTCATGGGGCGGCCTGGCCTCTCCTCTCCTCCAGCCCCCACTGACTGCCAACACAAGGGCACCCACACCCAAAACAAGCAATTATGGGAAATTTCCCACCTTTTTTTCTGGGTTGTACTCTTCCAAATCTTTCTCAAGAACGGTACAAACAGGTACAGCCTGTGCTCCTTGATTCACACTGATTATATTATTTTAATGTGAGTTTCAACCAGAAGAACACACTGAAATTAACATTTGATGTCTTATTCTTTGATATCTGGCATTTTTCACAGGCAGACTATAATAAAGAAGTCAGTTATTGCTATTAAACATATTTTAGAAGAATTCTTTTTTGATGCGTATCTCCACTTGGATTATTAAATTTAAATCACTGCTGCTATCAGTTTGAATACTAATGATACGTTCTGCCAGATGGAAGCCTTTAATAATTTTTCACTTTTCTCTTAACAGTCAGCTGTAAATCTTAAATAAGAGATTTTTTTGGGGTGATGCCAGCTTTAATGCCTTATGTCTGTGCTGATTTCAATGTCATCGGTACCTGGGAGGCAGGGAACTCTTAATTGAATGCCATTCCATCCCCTTTGTTGAGGTGCAGGGCAGCGCAAACTTTCTTATTTTGCTTGCTTTTTGCAATCAGAAAGCATGCCTTGGCTATTTTTTTGGTGTACTGTGAATGGTTCCTGAACTGCTGGCTGCTTTCCTGCTACATGCACTTCATGTGCCTGAGACTGTCCTTTACTGCCTTTCAGCTGCTGTGTATTCAGCTACGTTCACACTTTTGAGCTCTTTGCTGCTGCCTTGCTTGAAGCTCCAAATACTGGGGCTTGTGAAAGACAGATGACAAGGAGCTGCCTACTGGTAGGCTTATCTCCTCAAGTGGCACAAGCCTTCCTTGGCTTTAGGTGACTTGCACACTTTGGAGGGCACCAGCACTCTTTCACAGGACCAGGGTTGCTGTTATGACTCAGCACCTCAGGTGGAGGACAAAGAAAACTTAACGTGCCGGTTTGTTTCTTTTATCAGAACACTTGCTAGCCTCTTGTCATCAACTAGTAACATTTTTCTCCAGAGTTGTATGCTACAATCACTGTTAGACTTCTGAATTTTTGCACAGGGGTACTACAGTAGCTAAAGTATGTGCTGTTGTTGTGGGGATTTCAACTTCATATATCTTAACCATTTCCATGCTGCATTCGACCAAGATAGGAATGGTTCCTAAATGGGGAAAAAAAAGATGTTTATTGCTATATACAAAGTATAAGATATGGTAAGCTGGAAATCCTGGCTGTGGCAGGGAGGAGAGAATAAACACTAAGTAACAGCAGAGAAAATGAAATCACAGCATTCAAACTTTCTGTACCTTGGGGGAAAGAGAGAACTAAAATACTTATGTGAGTCAATAACTATTCCCAGTAGAATCCTTGAAAAAGCCTACAGGTAGAGCAAATTTTGCAGTTATTGAGTTATTTTCTCACCAGTCTGTTTCACTTATTGATTTGCTTTGCCATTAAACCTAAACACCATACAGTTAAAATCTGCTTCACCCATACAACAGATTCTCCAAATAATTCAATTATCTAAATAATTATCTGAAGTGCCATTTACAAGAAAGTAATTAATAATATCATAACACAGAGCACAGGTTTTGCTGAGCTTTGTGGTGGTGCTTTGTTCATTGTTTTCCTGTTTTGTTCTCTCTCAGCTTCAAAGTTAGTAAAAAGGGCCCATTGAAACATCTCTGTCTTGGAACAAAAGATGTCGATTGCAGAAAAGTGCGGGTACCAACAAAACATTTTAAATCGTTTTAAGAAATTTTCTGACATAGTAATGGTAATTAGTATATTTCAGTTTCAACAACTGTAATTAAACCTGACCTTTGAGTTAATTATGTCTTGACATTTATGATTTTAAACTAGCTTTCCCTGTGGTGATGATGTGTTATATACAGATGCTAATAAGTAGTTTCTGTAGTGTGAGCAAGCAAATTTCAGATGTGCCTACACTGCAGTTCAGAGAACAGCATCAAGCACATACCAGAACCTTCAAGTACAGTTTCAGTTAGTGCTGTGATTTTGTAATGGCATCCCGACATTGCTAAATATGCAACAAAAATCACTAGCAGAATTTTGAAGAGAGTTTAATGAATGTTCACACATGCTGCTATTGTTAACATTCCTTATTATTTACATAAAACCATCAAGTTAGCATGGAAATTAAGAGAAAAATAAGTCAACCTTTTATAAAGTCTGCAGCAGAGCATAGATCACACGAAACAGTCAACCATAGGAGTTGAAACCTGAGGGCATATGAGAAAATAAATGTTGAGAGCTATTATTGCTCATGTACAGCACTAAGTCTACCTAGGTTCAAGATTAAACACAAAGGTAAGATTATATAATGATAGAAGAAAAATCAGTGATGGGAGCTATTGAGGTGTATGTAGAGGCATTTCTGAACAAAAGAGAAATTTGCCAAAAGGTATGGCCAAGGTGTTTCAATAAAGATAATAACAGAGATATTAGAGAGCTGTGTTTATGATAATCAAGCCCTCTGTGGTGTATCACAAGGAGATCTATTTTGAGTATAACAGGTCAGTATTCTTCAGGAAAGATGTTAGCCCTTTTGAAACTCTAAGGGGGGCTTGGAAGGGGTGGGAACTTTATTTCCAAATAAATTTGTTTTATGGACAGTGAACATTGTATTTCACAATGTAGTGCTAATAATGTGCTTTCAATGCTGATCTCTTAATTTGACAGAAGTAAATTTACTTGCCCCTTGCAGTTTACAAGCACTGCAATTTATGCAGCATCCTACATAAGTGTGTTTAATTCTTTTTTGATCCCTACATTCATCCGGCCTATATAAGTAATATGTTGACAAATCCCTATTGTCTGCTTTCAGGCCACACAACTTAAAATCCATATAGAATTATTTGTATATTATACATATATATGTATATTTAAGTAGGATCAAGCCAAAAATCAAACTGGTCTGTTTTTGTATGGAAAACTAAGTGGGATAAATAATACAGCCATGCCATTTACTAGTTCTGGTAGTTCTAAGCCTTCAAAGTATATCTGATTGTTATCTCTGATTAGAACAGACTGCCCCAAAACATCCCCTGAAAGCCAACAACCAGTACACTGCACATATTGATGGAGAAATCAGGAAGCCCCTTTTAACCTGTTTCTTTTCTTTCCTGTGCTAACAGTTCTTCAACAAGTTTTCTTAAACTGTTTGCTTATTTGGATAAGTCACAGTTTATTTTCTGATTTGTTTCTGAACAAAATTTTGACATGTTTTTATGGTGGGTCACTTATGATGAGGAAAAGGTCAACAGAAAGTTTTACAAACTGAAAGGCCTAGTCTTGCTCAGAATATCTGGACCCTAGCTGCCTGACCTATTCATTGACTGTGTTTTCTAATTGGGCCGTCATTGCTACCCAACCAGCAGTGTAATGTTGTTAACTGCTAGTTTAGCCAGAACACGAAAATCAATCTGCCAGTAAAGGGCATAGCAAGCGCCATGCCTATAGAGTATTGTATGTTTGGCCTTGGCATTCAAAAGATGCTTTTTCGTTTGTGCTACTCTGATGGAATAGTGTAGATTTATTTCTAAAGTGACTCGCAGTTACTGATGCTATCTTTTAAATGTCTTGTTGCATTGCATTAGGAAGCGTTTTCTGATGTAAGGCAAATGGCAGAACACATATGTTTAAGAGGTATGTGACAAAATACTGCCATACTCCTTGAGTTGTGGTGAAAAGAGCTGTGCTGTGTATCCTTACATGTTTTGCCATAATTACTGCAGTTTTTCCTTTTCTGAAATACAGCTTTAGAGAGTGTGGGATCTACAAGAACTAACAGAACACATGAAAAAAGCAAGTGACATTGTGCAATAAGTATAGAAGCAGCAGCTCATTCTTTTCCTGCATAAGTTTCCTCCTAGCTATGCTGTTTTTGGCATTTTAGAAAAATAAAACAATTGATCTGATCTGAAAACTGCATGAAAAGCAAGAACGCTTTCATCAAAGTGAAAATGAAAAAATAAGCCCTTGACTTTCCTATACTTAAGTTTGTCAGATCCAAAGGAAATGAGGCAAACATGTACTTGGATTGGAACTTGATTATAGAAATGACTTGGAACTTAGCCTGGAAATGGTGTTAAGCCACCCTGGCCCCATCATTTATTTTACCATAGTGCTTTCTTTCCCTTTACATCTTATGCCCTGATGATAAGGGGAAAGGTGTTTGGTCTTTCTTTTTCCTTTCTGTTCTTCAGGTAGTAAATCTCAAAAGCTTATTTTAATCTGGAAAAAATAGTTTTATCACAATGTTCATACCATTCTTTTCAAATATGAGACATGCATTGTCTCTAACTTAATGATATCAATTCCAGATGTAAAAGTACATAAATATATCCATATTTTTACCAGAAATATGCTGTTGAATACTTAAATTACCTCAAGAGATAGTGATTGGGTTTGGGCCCAGAGGGTAATTAATCAAATGCCTAATGTGCTCTGTGAATACCTCTTTTGAAAATGATCCAGAGGCCACAGAGTCAGCGAAGCTCCAATGTCTTTTAAAGCAGTTCTAATTCTTTGCCATAAACTGTTGAAAAAGAAGCTACTGAGAGACCAGGGTCAATAGTATTGTAGGTTTTAGGGTGTGGATAAATAGGGGAAGAGCTGCCTATTTATTTATTTATTTATTTTTATTTTCCTAATAAGCTCTGGGGAGTATAATATAAGGCTAACAGGTGGCAGTACAAGACAAGCAAAAAGAGACATTTTTATGCAGTGTGTAGGTAAGCTGTGGGACTTCTCTGCCATGGGAAACTGTGGATGCCAGATGTTTACAGAAGTGCCAAAAGCAATTAAAGAAACCCTTGTAATGAGTCCAGCATACAGACATAATGCCAGGCTTAGAATATCCCCTATCCATGCATTGCTGGAGGCAGTATTCTGGGGAAATACTGCTCTGTATTTGCCCTTTTCACTGGGTGCCCATCATTGATCACAGCCTGTGATAGGTTACCAGATAAAGTGGACCTTTGGTATGAACCACCAGATCCACTTGTAAGTTCTTAAGTAGCTGTATGAGCATCACAAATATTGAAGCTGTTTTCCTGTATATGTGACACATACTTGATTTTGGCAAATGAAAAATGTGAGCTCTGATTGATGTTCTGCCCACATAATTGAGCTATACGTAGTGTCCCTATCTGTTGTTTTACAATATCTTGAAAATACTGAATGTGTACTGCATTTTTTTCTTTTCTTTTCTTTTTTTTTCTTTTTCTTTCCCATTTTTTTTTTTTTTTTCCTCAGGGAAGTAATATCTTCAACACACCTGTCCGTTTTCATGAAACATGATAGGCATTTATTATCTCTAAGCTCACTCCCATTGTGTGGGAATGTAAATGTAGCTAGCATTCGGTAGAAGGGTCTGAAATTGTTGAGTACACACATGCATGGAGATACAGATAGCCTTGATCATATAAGCCGTATTTAGTTTAGAAAGCAGGCTGAAAACAAGCTGTCCAACTGTTTCTCCGTTCCAATCATAATAAAGTGCAGGATAAGATTTAGTTTTATTAGTAGTATATGTTCTATACACTTTCACAGTGTTATAAAACAAACAATTAGACAAGGTCCACACCCTACAAATCTCACCACCTAATTAGGCTGGTTTCAGAACAAACAATTAGAAGCCTGACAGTGGGAGCAGGATGGGTCAGAAGAGTTCTATGCGAAAAAAATAACTTGTATGTAGCTGAAAAGACAAATGATGCAAAATTTCCTTCTGGCAGCATATTATAAGGAAAATTATCTTCTGGTAAGAGCTAGGCAGCTGGGATTTTCCTTATTCTTATGACTTCTTGTTTAATGAAGAGATATGCTCCTGAATCCTGTGTCCTATATCAGGTTCATCAGCTTTTCATAGGAGGTTTCTTGTGAGATCCTGGGTTCAGTCAGTTGTGCAAAGTAGGCCATCTTTTCCTTCATGTGTATCAAGCCCACCAAGCTTTTACATGCAATGGTGAGGTGGCACGTCGTCATCCAGTCAGGAAGGAAATGTTCAGCTGCCACTAAGAATGCAGGTCCAAAGCAAGGAACATAGGGCACTTTTCCCAAGGACATTAGTGCAAAGCTAACATGTAAGAGGAGAGCTATAGAGCCCACATTACCTTTCATAACAGTAGAGCAGATTTCAAGAGTGCATCACAGGGTGTGCTCTGTATCTTGACATCTTAAGGATGGTTTGACATCACTAGAATTTTTACTAGTGGCCAAAAGCAATGAAGAATTGCCCCACAAATACTTAGACATTTATCTGAACTCAAGTTTTAATAGCAAGTTTCCTTCTAAGAGGGGGGGAAAAAAAAAGGATATTAATACTTCAGCTAAGTCTGTATTAGACTAATACCAATTTGTCATTTTACCTTTATTTGATGATTTATTTATGAGGATGATTTAATTTCAAGACCTATACTATTTTCTGAGCTGTTACCATTTTAAATACTTCCATACCTCATGCTGTTAAGTCTTTGAACATACACACAATATACTTCTCTTACATCTAGCTTTCTCACATTATAGCAGAAAGCAAACATTTTTAATTTATCAAAGAATGTCTCTCATTTCTTGCCTGCATTTTGTTTCCTTTATAAATAATTTTTATGTACAGTTTTAAAAATATAAACAAATCCTCTATGACATTCTTTCTGATCATTTACGTTCCCAGTCTCTCAGATCAAAAGTTTGCTGAGTTTCTTTGTGAGCATGAAAACTCCTAATCCACACACTCAAGAAACTTGCATTAGGATTCTTCTCTTTCCATTGTTTCTGATCTGTCTCAAC
The DNA here is from genome assembly GCF_963932015.1 of Anas acuta. NCBI lineage: Eukaryota > Metazoa > Chordata > Aves > Anseriformes > Anatidae > Anas > Anas acuta. Next base: position 19,561,658 of record NC_088982.1, read on the forward strand.
AAATCCAAAAGGTAAGTGATAAATAATATAGTTCTGTTTAGACATCCCTTGAATTTAATGGACACTGTGGAGTATAAAAGTAGTTGAACCAGGCTCAAAAACACGTTGGATGATTTTTTTTCAACCGTAGTGAAGCTTTCAAAGCTTCTATAAAAATAATATTTGTAGAAATATACATTTTTTTTTCCAGACAATTTCAGACTTATTTCACCTATTCTTGCATTAAAAAATGAACGTTCTTTAAAATTCAAGTGTTTATCATGATATCATGAATATTGCTCATGCCACGTGAAATTAATTTTGTAGCTAAATACTATATAGTAATTGTAATGATAATAATTGATAACAAAATAAATGGGGAATTGACAAACTGACTTAATATTCTGCTTGCGGGTCAGTCACATTTCCAAGCTTAGAAGCAGAGCAAAACTTAATGGAATGAGAGGGAATGGCTGCAAAAGGTGTCTCCATTAATTGTAAGCTAGTGAATGAATAAGATTTTATGGAAGATGTGGGAAGAATGAGAATGCATGTTCATTCTCTCCCTCCTACATTTTGTGCGTCCAGAATGAATTGTTGGGCACTTCACAGTATAGGGAGCATTGTGAAAAAATGGTATTTGTTATTGCTATCATGTCCTCATTATCTCTGCCATTTTCTCAAAGCCAATTCACCAATTCCCTTCATTTCCTTCTGCTTGTAACCTTACTGCCCCTGGCCTGACATACATCAACATTACTGTTCCTGCATCCATCACTATTTTAGAATATCCCCTGGGAAGTTTTTTCACCCATTGAGCTCTAAAATTTGCCACTTCCTCAAGTGAATAGTTTCATTTTTATCTTCATTTCACAAATTTAGGGTCAAATTTATGGGACTCAAATTTCATGCTCTGCTGTCCCAGACTGCACTCACCAACTTTGCTGAGTGTGTAATACTGGAGGAGAAGAGAGTGGAGAGCACTTTACTGCCTCTGTGTTAAAAGAAGTCTCTAAATAAACATGCATATTGTAGTATGGTTGCATCTTTGTGCCTTTATGTGAATTTATGCATTCACCCAGTGACTCAACACATGGATACATAGCAGTACATTGGGGATTCATGCATGACAATATGAAAAAAGAAAAAAAAAGAAAAAAAAAAGAAAAAAATGAAAAAAGAAAAAAAAGAAAAAAAGAAAAAAAAAGAAAAAAAGGGGCTTGTAACTTATTTGTAGATTGATTTTTTTTTCCTTTAATATAACAGACATCATGATTATAGAGGTTAAAACATGAACCTAATTGCTGTTTGGGGAAGAGCAGAAGCTACAACAAAAGACTTTCTGAAATGAGTAGTACAGAGAATTCTGCATTGTGTTTCTGGACTGCAGATATGAATTATGTGTCTCGTCATTTAAACTCTTTCTAAGTATCTTCCAGAGGCCAATTTATACGAAGTCTGAGAAAGGTATTTCCAGAGAGTGCTTTATCCTTTATGTGAGGTTTTATGATTTTTCTGTCTCCTCTGTTGATGGTAGAGGGATCTTTGCTTGGAGAGCTGTACTGTTGGATTGTATGAGTTCTGTTTGAAAAGTACAGCTGTATATTACAGATGAGGCTGAGTCCCTTTAGCCTTTCAAGTGCAGTGATTCTTATTAATGGATACACAGAAGGATATGTTTTCAAAGATATTTAGATGCTTAGTGGTATCTAATAGGATTTTCAAGATCACAAAAGCAGACTGGACATCTAACTTCAATTGATTTAGCTCAGGTAGGTGACTATTTCTGTTTGCCTCTATGTGTTGTTTCATAATCCTCCTCAAGACTTTTCATAATCTTGACCGCTAAATTTGATTTCATATCCAAGGACTGTGTTCCATTTGAATCTATTGCATTAAACAACACCCAGGTAAAGTATATTAAATCTCAGTCTTTAGAATCGTAGAATCATTAAGGTTAGAAGAGACATCCAAGATCATCTGGTTCAACCATCCTTTCCCCCCCTCCCCCCCCAATATCACCCACTAGACCATGTACCGAAGCACCAGGTCCAACCTTTTCTTGAACACCCCCAGGGATGGTGACCCCACCACCTCCCTGGGCAACCTGTTCCAGTGCCTGACTACTCCTTCTGAGAAGAAATTTCTTCTGATTTCTAACCTAAACCTCCCCTGGTGCAACTTGAGGCCATTCTCTCTAATCCTATCAGTAGTTATCTGTGAGAAGAGGCCGACCTCCAGCTCTCCACAGCTTCCTGTCAGGTAGCTGTAGAGGTATCCCCTGAGCCTCCTCTTCTCCAGATTAAACAACCCCAGCTTCCTCAGGTGCTCCTCATAGGACTTGTGTTCTTGGATTATAAGCAAAAGAGTTTTCATTTACCTCTTGTACAGGGTCAGTAGTTCTGCAGTGTTGTCAGTGGGGACATCATGTGGAGCCATCAGTTCACAAGAGAACTGTTGGTACTTTTGTACTTCAGCTAACATAGTGTTTTATTTTTTATTTTTTACAGTGTTACAACAGAAAATAGATACACAATAAAATGTTTTGCTCTTTCAGTCAGGAGAATGATTTTCCATATAATGAAACATAGCGCTTTAAATATGTTGGACAGCAAAATACTACGTTTTGATGTCCCAGTGGTATGAAGCAAAATCATTAATTCTTTGTTGCTATTCCCATTACAATAAGACTCCATTCAGGAAAGCTTTCTGAATGAAATTTCTACTGGTGCTAATGGGATGGTCACATAGATAGAAGATATTCAGTCTCACTCCTAATTTACCTTCAATAGTTTCTTTAACCAGATCAGCATTTTATTTAAAATAATGACTACCTGATTTATTCCTCTGTCCCAGTTTTCACTTTGCTCTCATTCTGCCAGCCTCGAGTGACAAGAATTTTTCTACTTTTCCTAACTTTCTTTGGACAATAGATTTTATTTTTTAAAATGTTATTTTTAAATGGGTGAGTTTTTTTAAAGAGCTGTCTGTGAAGAAAGCACATACACTTAATATGATTTGAAAAAAAAATCTGTCAAATCCTAGACAGGCATACGTGCATGCTGAGAGTTACTACACATTTTAAAACTCAGTTCCTACATGCCTACAGTGTCCTTTTGTCTACATTATTGTTTCCCACTTGCAAGGAGTAAGTGGAACAACATCAATTAATTAGTGGCAATGCACATGAAAAATGAGAGGGAATTGCTTTATGCAGAAATTCATTGTGAGTGCAGTGTGCTATTCCTTAGCATAGCCCTGGGCTGCTATCTCCCTTTATTCTGCTGCTGTAACTGGAGGTCAGCTGGTTTCATGTGCCTAAACCGTGGACTTCTCATGTCACCAATTCTCACTAAGAACTGTCCGAGGAACTGCCTGGCGATATTGATGATGTCCACAAGGTCAAGATGCATGGTATAATGGCTAAACCCAGGCAGCTAACAACCTAGGACTACTAAAGGAGCAGATAGATACTATAAAAAAAAAAAAAAAAAAAAAGAAAAAAAAGTATGTCTAGATGAAGAAAGATCTATGCAGATATGATGATATTGTAATTGCACACTCGGTGTGCTGCTAGGAAATTATCTGCTCTGGTAGGATCACCCAGGAATTGTATACATTGAACACACGCTATTAAAGCCTGTCTCTGATTCTATTAGCACATGACAGAGAGACCCAAATCAGTTCTAAAGGCATTTGCAAGCAGCTGCTGCCACAACAAAGATAATATTGGTACAGCTTTTCAATTGTGTGAAGAATAGGCGGCATTATTTTAAAGTTCCATCCTTCATTTGTGCCGTATAGACAAAATGCTGACTTGAGTCATTTTTAAAGCTAATTATATAACAGGGATTTCACAAAATAGCTCTGAACTACTTAAAATGGATATTAAAAAATTCAAAATCCTGATATGACAGCTGCAGTAATAATATCTATTGTTAAATTTTGTTAGACTTTCTTCTGTCATATATGCTCAAAAATGTCTGTCTTATTTTTCAAATATCTTCTTCCTTTTGTGACTTAGGAACAATATTTATTTATTGCACGCTCTTAACATTCAGTAGCTATGCAATAAAGCCACATGCCCTTGAGTACATATTTTGTATGCATAGTTTAATAGAACAATTTCCTAGTGTGTGAGTTAAGCAGCATTTATTTTCCTCTGTCTTACCTGAACTATGATGGACCACAGGCTTTCTGAATGCAACTGTGTCAAATTAAACCTGACCTTTTCTAATGGGGATTCCAATCAGTTGGAAACTAGTAAATAAGCTGTACCGTTGCTTTTTCCGTAGACTTGAAGTTTCATGCCCTTCAGCAGATCTCTAAGGATATTTTCCATCACTGTGTACTGGTGCAGCTGAAGAGGACTTGGGGACATTTCAAGTTCTCTGACGGTTGCACTTTTTATGAATGTCAGACACTGGTGTGAAGCCTTTCTTCAGTCAAATTTGCTTCTCCATACATTAAGATCTACCTGTAATCTTTCACTAAAGTGTGCAGGATTGCTCAAGTATCCATTAACATTCACACTGTGTTAAAAATAATTAGCTTTCCTTACAAGGGATATTGTTGAGAACAGCGTTCACTAAAGTTCCCATATACGGTTCGTTTAATTACATATGAATGAACAAATAGTTACTGTCTCTAATTGGAAAGTCAGTCTTTATGCAGAGATAACACAGTTCATGTCTATAGTGAAACACTTGAATTCAAGATCATTTGTGAACATTAACTTCATTATTCTACTGTTATAGAAAACTACTTTCGAGTGTAATGATGAGATTCCAATATCGTGTACGTTGACAATGCTAAGTAAAAGGCTATATCTACATATTGAAAGCTGCTGAAATAAGAAGGCTGTACAACATTTAGGTTGTAAATACAGTGAAATTTCTTCTCAGAAAGAGTAGTTAGGCATTGTAACGGGTTATCCAGGGAGGTGGTAGAGTCACTGTCCCTGGAGGTGTTTAAGGAAAGGTTGGATGAGGTGTTTAGGGACATGGTTTAGTGGGTAATATTAGTGGTAAAGGGTTTGGTTGGACCAAATGATCTTGGTCTATTCCAAGTCGATTCTAAGTCTATTCTGTGATTCTATGGTTTAGTGTGCTATATCCTTTCCCAATCAAAAACCTCTACAAAAGGTATTGGTCTTCAGAAATACCAAGTAAAGGTTGTGACTCTTTTATAGCTGAACTATATGTACTCGCTAAAATGTACTTGATGTAAATAGATACCTGAAAATTGTTAACTAGATGCTTGAATGACAGGCTGATTTTTTGCAAATTATGCATTTGTCTGCGAATCAGTACAGGAGCATAATATCTCAGTTATACAACCCAATCTAATTGCTTTAGAGGTGCGTCTAAATAAGATGATATTGTCTTGGTCAGAAGATCACCATCAGTTAAAATTGTTCTTGAATGCAATGATTCTGACTTTTGTTTTAATTGATAAAATGAATTGTCAATCACTAAGGTAGCTCTGATAGGTGCAATTCTTTGAATCAGGCTGAAAATGGATTTGACATTTTCCTACTTGTGTGTTTGCATGTAGCTCTTAATAACTATCCACCATTAATTTTGTAGCTTGAATTTGACAACAGCTTTGTTCTGTTCCCACTGGAGCCCTTGAGAGACTTGGCTCAGTGCAAGCAGGAGCAAGCTCATACTCTCTTGATCCACAAATAATAGTGCTGTAGCTACTGCAGGCAGATGAGAAAAGCAAAGTAGAAAATCCAGTTAATTGATCCTTTGCAAACACCTTCAGTGAAATCGTGCTCTCTGTTGAAGGCAAGAGTAGCTTAACCATTAAGTTCAGAGAAGTAAACAGTCTATCCATTGTCCACAGTGTCAGTTCATGTGGAAGGTAAAGAGAACAAGATTGTTGTAGGTTGCTTCTGAGAATAAAAATACTTTTTTTCCTTACAGTGGTGTCTAGAAAGATCAAACAAGAATTTGGCCTACAAATTTTTGTACATTTAGAAAGCAAGAAGCAAAGGAACTTTGAAGGAACTGATTGAATAAATTTTTTGTTCTAAGTAAGATCTATAACAGGACATATTACATGAATTGTAGAAAGATTAAATCACTCAAAAGATGTCAGTTTGAGCAAGCAATGAACGTAGATCTACTGGCTTTCAGTGAATAGTTTTAACTGCAAGACAAGCACATCCCACTTCTGTATATGTTCCTTTTATTTCCAGTTGCAATGAAGTATTTGTAATGTATTTTAATAACACCAGGACAGGTGATTCAGTCAGAATTTGCACTAAAAACATGGATATATAAAACTGCAAATAGTAGATCAAAAAGAAAATACAGGGGCACAAAAGCATTCTTTCTATCATCTCGGTACAGAGCTCAGCTCAAAGAAATCACGTTTCCATATCTGTTCAAATTATACTAGTTGTATGAAAAAAGAGTAGGATATGACCTTAGTTTGAAATAAGATTTGAAGATCATGTAGTAAAAATTTACCTAGCCTCCCACATTAGACTGAGGCAATGAAGGCAGTATGGAATTTTCCTTTTGTGTCAGCTTATTCTTGTTACTTATATTTATGATATTGCCACTTTCACTTTGTTGTGCACATTGATATTGCATCAGTAAACTAGAAAATATGGTAAATAATTTACTTTCTTGCCACACATTATCTGACTTACTTCTGTGGTTTAAGCTGTGCTTAAAAATGATGGCACAGATTTTAAAATACTGAAAAGACTGAATTTAAACTGATTGAAGAAGATTGCTCTTTTCAATGGAAGTGTACATTTTGTCCAAGAGCAGGTAAATGCATCTCCTGAAAGTGAAACTCTTATAGTTTCTCCAGGAATTGTAAAATGCCTGTGTATTTCTGCGGTATGTTCTGAGAAACTTTAGGGCTTATTCATTCTAATGGATGGTTTACTTTTATTTATTATGTTTCAGAGTAATGCTCAGTGATTTCTTTCATAAAAAACAAATCAGAAATGCCATTTTTGAAGAGACAGTTCTATCCTCATAAATTTACAGAATGGAGATAAACACGCAGTTTCCAGGAAAGTACTATCTTTATTATTTAATAATGTACTGTAATTAAAAAACTAAAATACTTACAACTCCATGTTCCTCAATGAATGACTGAACTGTGATTTTTTTTTTTTCTTTTTTAACTGACAAAACCTTATTGACAAGTCTGGGTTGTAATTCTGCAAACTTTTCTTTGCTTGAGTAATTCTATGAAGCTCAATTGGGCTACACAAATGCATAAAGTTAATCACATAATTGAAAACATAGTTTTAAGTATAATTGAGCATTTAGTGCACAAAGAGTACACACTGTCAGATAAAATTAGAAAGTTAAAGCCTTTGTTTCAAATCTGCAATGGATTTTTCAGAAAGACACGCTTAGAATATTTCTACTGTTATCATTATTCCTTTCACAAAATGTACACGTCATTGTTCCCAAGACAGAAAATATACCTAAATCCACAAAGATATATAAGGATGTAGAGCTGCTTTTTCTTGGTCATGCTTTAATCAACATAAGGATTCTTTAAGATTTGGGAAATGGAGTCCATTCTGCTGAACAGAATATGGCATTGCCAAAGCAAATAACTGAATATACTTTCTGACAATGTCCTTTTCATCTGTTTCAGGTAGGAATATTATCATAACTGTAATGATCTGGGTCTATAAATGATGCAAGATACATGGACAGATAAGTTTCTTTTTAAAAAAGTCATATCATAAAATTGGAAAAATAAAAGGGTTTAGTACAAGAGCCTTTCATCAGTTTTTGTGTTTTAAATCTGAAGAAGAGTTAATATGTCTGTGAAGCTTTTTGGAAATGTTGGAAGACCAACCTTTTCACTCAGACCATTTTAATTTGGATCTGTGGAGATCATCTTCAAGAATCAGAATCAGGTTCATCTCTTTAGACCTTGATTTCTGTGTTTACATCCATTACTAGCATGGATGCTAACAACATGGCAGTTTTTGTGCATATTAGAAAGAGAACTGAAAGACACTGCCAATTGATTTTACATTGTAAGTGATTAGTTTGGGTAAACATCTTTCAGTCAGGACTGCCTTGAGCTATCTGGCAAATGTGTAAGTGAAAAGCTCTGTATCCCAACAGGATTCCTTTGGTTCTAATGCCCTTGCTTTTAATCTGCTTCTGAAATGGTGTTCACTAGTTCTGATGTAATCCCATTTCTTTTATTTGAAAAAAAAAAAACCAACAAACTACTAAATACTTAATAAACAAATGTGACTCATTTCCTTGGGAAGGAAGTGTTGAGTGAGTCTTAGATTTTATTGTCCTTTCCATGAAATTTTAATAAATCAATGAGAAAATGAGACTAGTGGGATGGAGTCATAACTTGTAAATCTCTGTCAGTTTCATGCCTGAATAATAATTAATGATTGTTATTTGATTCATTCACAAAGAAAACTCCTAATTTACAGCAAGGAAAGAACAATGTGTATATACCAGTGACCTAATGGAGGCAGGTAAATGCTAATTGTTTGACTGTGTTGTCCCCAGAAATTAATGCTTTAAAACATTATTCTGTTAATCCAACTAAATAAAAAGACAAATGGAGTTTGGCAAAACTAACACATTCAGTGATAAACTGGTGAGCAAGGTCTATCCAGGTTCTCTTGGGGTCATAGTAAATTCCAGAGTTAACTTCCCTCTGTTTTAACTATAGTTCAAAAGGAAAAGAATTTATTAAAATACAGAAGACAAAAACTCTCATTAAAATGGAAATATGTTGTAAAGAAAAAAGTCTATTTGAACAATCAGTTCTGTTCATAGCTCTGTTGTCCATGTACTCTGATCCTTTATGCTCATATATTTTTATTGGCATTGATTAAACCTGTGGTATAGGTCATTCTGTGTGCCAAATATATGTTACAGAAAAAATAATTAAGTGGCAGAAGGGTATTCAAAGTCAGGTACATCATTCTGAATCAGTAGCTATTCTAAATATTCTCATTTTAATTTTAAAGAATGATACTTAAAGTGACAGACAACAGGTTAGGGACATATATTCTTTTCAGTTTTGCTGGCAAGTTCTTCATGGGTGAAAAATAATTGGGAAGAACATTGTTTTTTTTTAATGTGAAGGGTAATGACATCAATACCCACCAAGACATTCAGTACCTTACAAATTATTGACTCTAGATCATAAACTGCATTACACTTGCAGCTATATTAAGTTCTCTAATGAAACCACCACTTTAATATCAGAAAATGTACAGTCAAGTAAGATGACTGAAATGTCTGCTAGCTTTTTTCTTTAAACTGTGATTTCAGTTTTAATTTTTTAAGACTTATTATATGGAAGATTAAAGCACATTTTTCAGTGTATCATTTAAATCAGTCATGAATAAGCTGATACCAGTGGGCAACGTGTTTGAATATTTCATCACAAAGTGATGGAACGTCTTATCTTAGCTTGTTAGAGTGCTTTTACTCACAGGTCCAGTCTGCTCTTTTCTTTGACATGACCTGAATAAAGAATGACCAAAAAGTTCAGCAAGGACAGAATCCATGAAGTGTATCAATAAGAGAAAATATATTTCAAATTCTGTTGATATTATTGCCTTAATTAAATCAGCACTATGAAAATCATTTTCCAAGTTATTCAAACTTTCATAATAATGTTTGGCTTGTGCAAATATAATGTACTAAAAGAAGGAAATATTTCATCTGGTAAATAGAAACTCAAAGTTATTAAAATGGATTTTATTGTCGTTGTTTTGGTAAATTGTGGATCTGGTTATTTGTCTCAAAATAATTTTGCTTTGGACTCCAATTTACATTTCTCTCTGTGACAAAAGAAGCCTAATCCCTTGTCACATTAATGAAAGAGAACTTGGTGTTAACATATTTAAGTATTTGGTAATAGGTGATGAGAAAATATACCACAGAATCTTATGTTGCTGATACTTCTAGAATGATTTTCCTTTCTTCATGATCCTCTTGAGATCAGAAGGTTTGGGAAGCCTTAGAAAGATTCAGAACTGTAAACTTTTTTTTTCCTCTGGGTACTGTAAATCAGGTATAACCATTTTATCTAGAAGCATTTGGATCAGTACAACAGTGGTACTGCCTGAATTATTACTATGCTGAATTGTTTAGATGGTGTTTCAGACAGCTTCGACAAGCAGTAATTATCAGTCTCCACCTAACATGCTTTTCCCACTGGCATGCTATTCTTTCCAAGGGACACTTTCCCACACCTTGATATTCTTTCTGTGAGGCTCCAAAGTCCAAGTCAGCTTAATGTGACAATGGATTTTTGCAGATCAGTGAAAACGATGTAGGGTTGAGATTTTTCTTTCAACTTTCAGATTTGCAGAATGGCAAAAATTGTTCAAAATGTTCTGTGGCTTGCCAAGAATGAGGAGCTTTTCTCTTTGGGTGTAGAAAGAGCAACTGGGAATCCAAGAGAGGATCCCCAAGCTGTAGCTGGGAGTGCCTGCATTGTCTGCAGACGTTACTATTAAATCTGAATGTCTTTTTTTTTTTTTTCCCCCTTTGTCCCAAATATCTCAACAGTAGCTGTTACTTGTAAGTTTTGTAAGACGATTAACAGATGCTAAATCTAATAGAAACTCAGTGCAGTTGTTCTGCTGGGACTTTGTGACCTGTTTTTCAGCTTTCAGTAGAGATGGCATCCAGAGGAACTTCTCTGTTGTTCTGCAGAGATGTCACTGCTGACTCAGGTTTAAGAGGTCATTAGGCTCGAGGTGAGCAAGGGGGAGATGCAGCCTAACACATCACCCTCAGCAACCATACAGAAACAGAGCAGATGCTGAAATGTTTGACTGCCTTATGTTGTCACAGTCTGTGATCAGCAGATTTTGTTCTCTTGACTGGTGATGTTGTATTCATATTTTGCCTAGAGGCCACAAAGCAAGCAAGAAGAAGTGAATATGTTTCTTGTCAGCCTGCAATTTGTCTGTATTGGCGCTTAACCACAGATCTTTCATCAGATATATTAATTTTGGGAAAATCTATTTTGTTTTGTGATCCCTCACACAATAATATGCCACAATTTCAGGTTTATACTTCTGCTTGCACTATTATGAATAGCATAATATATTCATTCAGCATACTAATCAACAGCATTTGGTATATATTTGTGTGACACAAGTAATTCAATGAGCAGTGGAAATGAGGAGGCCTGGCTTTTAGGGAGTTATGTCTTAAGAGTGAGCAACTCTGTGGAGCCTCTGTGTCTGAGGGAGGATGAGTTCATCCTACAACAGTGCCAACAAATAGGTGTGAGGGGCTATATTTGTTAGGTAATCATAAGTGTTCATGAATGTCTTTTCATAAGAGGGGACATAAATGCAAACTGTCCTCTCTCCTGCTACATATTTTTTTAGAAGTGGAAGTGAAGACTCTGACAGCTCACCTCCTTGGTTGTGCTTGTTTTAGCTGGCCAATAATTAATGTTAAGTTAGAAGGGAAACAAAACAGGCTGATAAACTTGCACTGAATAACATTGTGTAGGTGTTATTAGGCATTTATGGAAAGTGTGATGGAAAGCGTTATGAGATAAACTAGATACAAGTCAGATATTGCAGTGGTGTAGATTGAAGATTGTTTAAATAATTCAGAAAATAGTTAAAATGAATCTTTTTCTGCAAACAGAACACTTCAGAATTCACCTGATTCTTCAAGAGGGCTTTAAAGTGATAATTAAGTGTTTGAGAGGAGCTATAATACTTGGGGGATTATCTTGCACATAGAGAAGGTCCTATTGACTCTATAGCAGTCAAACAGACATAATTTTGAAGATCACTGAAGTTCCCTGAGAAAGATGATAGTTGCCAAAGTTCCTCAATATAACATTAAAAAAAATTGAGATCATTTGTAAGATTATTTAATTCTATTGGAAAGTAGACTGATACAGAAGAGTGAGTGGCATCTGCTGACACAGGTGAAGTTTGCTCTTGCATAGTAATAAATATAACTGTCCCAAATTAGCTGTGCCCTTAACTGTTGGAGTTTCCATCTAGACCATGTTTGCATGGCACAGTTATGCACAGGGATACTACAAGTAGTCTGGAATGTACTATCAAGGATCCTGAAAGTAATATAGCTGTGTTAGTGCAGCCTTCTGTCAAAGCTAATGAATGAGTGCTTCTCTGCAGGCAATGTAAGACTAAGGTGAGTGTGCTAATAAACACAGAAATGTTGCATTTTTTGTCTGTGCTGAGAAGCTCTGCAAGGCTCTGCACTGAATTCTAAAGGTCTGCATCCTAGAAGACTCATGCAGCATCCTCAGCAGTGAATGGCTCTCAGCACGTGGTTATATACATTAGCCATAAGAGGGCTAATGTGACTATTTGTTGGCAACATATAAGGAAATCAGTGCATTTATAGTTTTTACAACTAATACTGCAAGTTAATACCAAGAAATGAGTTTTAAGTTCAATAGTTTTGTGGGAAATCCAATATATCTTGTATTCTGCCTTTCTGTCCAATTTTAAGTACAACAGTATGAAACGTGTATTTGTGTGTGTGTGCAGTTGTATAGAAAAAAACAGGAATGCCCCAAATTTACACAAGATGCAAATATGGATGAATGTCTGATTTTCATGATGTAAACTGGTAAAATATGTGAGGAGAAAGGAGATGTTGGTAAATGAAATTGAACCTGACTTTTTGATTGAAAAATGCTGTATTTCCCTCATTTCCCTGCTGTTCCTTTCTCAGGCAGCAGCTCAGATTTGACAGCCACAATTATGAAATTGGCATACCAAAGGCAATCTTTTTGTTTCAAAGAGGTAAATTCCATTTAGTCTCAGAGCTACATGATTCCACTTCTGTCCACAGAGAAAAGTTGCATTTCCCCAAGGAAACTCATTGGAAAAGAAACAATGAAAAAGTCTGAAATATTTTTCAATCATAGTAATTTATCATGGCTTTCATATCTTTTAACAGTGTTTCTAAAAAGTGCATGTAGATTGTTTTTGGCTATACTGGGTTGTAGCATAGTAAGAAGGCTTTAAGACTAAATGCATAGCTAATTGTACATTGCATCTGGATTTATTTTTCTCAAAGTTAATGGACATGGAGAGTTTCCAAAACACTAAGCTCCATCAACTAATGTAAAATATATATATATATATATATAAATGTAGTTCAGAATTTATGTGAGCTACAGTTTTGTTGTAGAATGGATCTGACACAGTCTGTGGATAACAACACATAGTTGGATTCTCCATACATGGTAATAGAAATAAAAATGTTTAGTCATCTTCCTGGGCCTAATTAGAGGATGAATACATGAGAAAGAAAGAAAAAAAAAAGTAGTCTGGAATGCAATTATATAGAAAATTTAATCTTATGTCTGACTACAAAGCTTTGTATGTTTGTATGCAATTGGTGGGATTAAAGTTGAAAGAGAAATATTCCTATATTCTTTATCCCTGATTCATCCTTGTTAATCTTTTTGTTTTTCTCAGCAGTTTTCTGATAAAATGGTTCTTCAAAATGGGCTTGGATTTAACTCTCCATATCTACCTCTTGCCTCCTGTATTTTGGAAGGTTTGAAAACCACTGCCAGGTATGCATTTCTCTTTGATGTGTTTGATGTCTCACTCTTCTCTGTTCATATTGCCAATTCATTTGCAGGCATTTTGTCTGGTATTTTACATTAGTGCGAATATGAATTCTTATGAACAAATATAAGTAGCAGCACAAGCTAGCAAGGTGAAATGGTAAAAATTTCTGAGTCTTTTACAAACAGAAGGGACTTTAGCTTTAGATCGGTTTATCATTAGTTAATATAAAACAGATGCTGCTAGTCCTAGGCTGTTCCAGGTGGCCTTCTTTCATTGTACATATCAAGACTGATGGTCATAGCCCTGGCAGTCAGGTAAAACTGTGTGATGTCTTCCAGTGCCATGGAGTATTTTACTAATTAAGTCTGTGTACTGTTATTGGGCAATGATGTAATAGCTGTCATTGCTTTTCCTTGGCCTACTGCGTGATACCTTGTTGTTGCATAATGTCATTTAAATATATGTTGTGCGTAATATCTCCTAATACCACATGATTTCATTAGGCTGTTGTCCTCAGAAATTAAGAAGTAGCTCTGATGCAAGCAGAATTTGTTTCAATGAGCGTGGTCATTGAAAGCCAGAAGGATGGGTGGCTTGGTGGTTTTCTCATGCCTCTAGAACTGGAAGATCTCACAGCAGAATTTAGGAGACCAGCAGCCAATTCTTTTTCTTTTCCTGTTTTATTTTCCCATCTTATTATTATTATTATTTTTTTCCAATCTGTAAAACATTTTTAGCTATTAGCAAAAAAATGGTGTAGAAAAGTCAAAAGCTTGCTGAATAAAAAATTAAATGAGAACTTGGAATGAAAAATCAGAAAAACCATGACAATGAAAAGGAGAAAAACATGAACCAGAGAGTTTTAACAAGCTACTACAACAATAAGGTTTGGGTCAGTGTAGTCTCTAAACATCAATCTGAAAGTAAGTCTTACATCATTTTAAAAAATAATGTGTTTTTAAAAATTGTCTATAGTTATGCAGATGCTGTTTATCATTCTGTGGCAGTACTGGAAAAAATGTCATTAAAAATAAATACTTTCACTTTTATGTTAAGGTTGGATTCTGATACTGTCTAAGCAAGGGCATGCTGGGACTAAATCTACTGAAATAAATGTCATGAGGTATATTGAAACAGATGCAGTTACATCAGAATAAGACTTGCTGCTCTTAACGCTCTTCTCTGTGCCTGCAAGATGGCTTAATTATTGCTGTTGGATTAATAGTGTAAAGATCATACAAATTATATTAGAATATTAATGATCACCAAGTGGCAAATAGATTATTCCAGAGGGTATTATGTGTGGTGGCAATTGAAACCACCATAATCCTCAAGCAAAGGAATGATTATGTTGTGCTTGTTCTGAGGCATGGGTGTCCCCGTAAGTCAGCATGATCACAGAGAAGATGACTTCAGCTGTGAGGCAGTTAATAATTTTGCATTCAGATTAACTAAAAATATCTCCCTAGCTATGTAGAACATTCACAAAAGCCTCATCATGAACAAACAAGTAAACAAAAAACGTTTTCTGTTAATTTAAGCTAAAAGGAGTAAACAAAAGAAGTCAGGGGAATTCAGTGTCGCACTCCCAGCCTGATGGTAACAGTTTATGGCCTTCCTATAACATACATGACTGGGTAGAGTGCGTTTTGTGTTGTGTTGCTACCGTATTGTATTCATTCTGATGAGAGAGAAAATTTAATAGCACTTAAACTTTGACTTGCACTGGACCCTGGAACAGATCCGTCTTTATTATGTATACATTGCCTATGCTTGCAAACTGAGAGAAATACAGCAGACTAAAAGCACAACAACAAAGAACTTGATGAAAATGTATTCTCACTGCAAAATAATATCAGTGCCATTATTATGTACTGTACTACCAGTCCTGCCCTCCTTTTCCTTTTATTCTTAATCTTTCTTCTCCTTTGGCTAAAATGTGAAATTTTCCATTTCCAAAGTTCTTGGTTTCTGAGTTGGAGCTGTACATCACTATTACAGTTGCTTTAAAATATTTAGAAATTGACTTGTTTTGTATTTCTATAAATTGGAAAGAAGACAGAACCAAAAATCTTTCTCCTAAAGCCCCATGAATCTGATCCATGTGCCTGACTCACTTTTGAAATGGGATAAAAGCCTAAATCCTGTAAGCTCGTATCATACAAGCCCCTTGATTTCATGTGGGAGCCTAAATACTTTAACACATGTAGGCTCTGAACACTTCAGAAAATATTAGCAGAATGTGGCAAAAAGATTAACATTCAAGGAATCTGATTCTTTAATCCATCTTACAGATTAATAGGAACAACAGATTACTTGCTTTAGTAAGAATATTTATTTGACTAAAACTGGGCAGGCTGGGGAAAGCTGTGTTATAGATGGAGTTGCAATTTACATGTGAAATCCATTATGGTGACATAATACTTATTTACTGGTGGAGGTCATCACATGCTTCTGAAAAACAAAAGAGTATAAATAAAATCTTTTGAGCTTAATGGATAATGTAATGTCTAATGTACTGACTCTCGTCACATGGCAATACTATAAATCATTACACTTCAATTTAATTTAGTAAGGACACAGAAGAAATCCATTTACTAGCAATTAAGCTGTGTTAGGATGTTGGTGGTACTTTCTTGATTATTTCCTTCAGATTTACCACAATGACCTGAGTTATAGAAACACTATTTTAAGTTAAGAGGAAAAAATGACCTGGGTTCAAGCTGAGAACAAATGTTCTGACAACTCAAGTTTAACTCATCTGTCAGTATCCCAGAGCTGTTTGCATTAAACAAGGATTTTTTTTTTCTATTGTGTTGGTTCTTAATCTTGAATATATACATGTATACTGGGAGTAGGAGGACGAAGCAAGAAGAGAAAAAAACAAACTAAATGAGGGAAAGCAAAGTAGTAGCAAAATGTAATCTGAAGTTTAACTTTGGGTAATGGAAACAGGCAGCTTGCTGAATGAAAATTTTATACCAAGAAACAGTGCTGTCTACGTGGAAATCAAAATGCTGTTGACAATAGTGGCTTCATATTTTAAGTCTGACAGGAGAGGTACAGTAAACAATTACTGCTATTTGGATTAGATAAGAAATAGCAAATTTGCTTGAAGGAAATTGTCACAAGGTCTGGTGCAGTTATAAGCTGTTATGTAGTAAATCAAATAGAAAAAGATGACAGGTGGTTTGCTTTGGTTGAGAAACATAAGAAATATCTGACCTTTGCACTGCACATATGAGTAGATTACAAAATGCAATTTAATTCAGAATGGTAACTAGGGGAGGGCACACCACCAGCCTTCCTTGCAGGAAAAGACATCTGTCTTATCCATCACTCATTGGGAACTAACAGTGTTTTGTCACATTGCACAAGGTCAGTACACCCTCATTTTCCAAAAGTAGGGAAACTTCCTGAGGCTTTATGTTGGCTCCAGACTTAATCATGTATCCTACCAGCATTACTTGCTGCCTCTGAGATGCTACATAAACATTAACTAATTAGTCCTTGCCATAAATCTGTGAAATAGATCATTATTTTCAACATTGCCAACACCGTCATTTTTGCAGAGGGTAAAACTGAAAAATAGAGACTTTTAAAGGTATTTAAGCACTGTTTCATTCAGCATTGTGACACGGAAGACTTTGAAAGTATGACATTTAGAGCTTCTGCAGACACTAGTATCAGCTTTAAATTACTTAGTAAGGATACCAAAGCACCCAGGTGTGTGGCACCAAGACCAGTGGACTCCCTGCCGAGTCATCTCCTCCTGGCTGCATGTCAGGATGAGGCACGGAGAACATTTTTCCCTGTGCACATCTTTATTTGGAGTGCCCACCATAGCAGTCCATGGTGAAGCTGCTGTTGCCAGATTAACATATTTTCATGACCTGTCCAGCTGGATTAAGCATTGCATATGCAAACATGAGGTAAAAAATGATATTTTTGCTCTTTCTGCTTAGCAGTACATCTTGAATTATTTCCTGTGCACTGGTTTGGTTTAAACAGGAGAGGTAAAACATCCATTTCTCTCCTAGAAGAGTTCTGCCAGTGATGAGGATTATCTGAGACTGAGGAGAACATCAAGACTATTTCCTACTCCCTGATGGCTCCTGGCATTGTCAGGCAAGCTTTTATATAAAAGAAGCCATCACTTGTGTCAGAGACAGTGCTTTGTAACAGGCAGTCACAGCCAACATAAAAAGTACATTAATATCTTGGAAGGAATGACCAGCTTTCAGAAATGAAGCCCATGAAGCTCCGTGGGACACCAAAGATTTGCCCAAGCCTCTCTAAAGCTACATCAACAGATCCCACTGAGTCTTGTCTGAGCACTATACTCAGATTTTAAGCCTCAGCTTCTTGTTCCCTGCTACTAGAAAACTACTGGGTAGGGCTAGTACTGTTTGACAAACTGAAAATGAAAAGGCCCTTTGCAAAATTAAAATGTTAAATTTGTAATTGGTAATATAGGGATCAAAAATTATAGTTGAAGTTCTGTATTAACTCAGATATAACATATAAACAGATGACTCTGTGTCCAATCAAAATGATTACACCCGTCTGAATTTGAAATTGATTCCTATTAACTTGAGAGGATTTTATGGGAATTTTTAATATAAAAATATTCTCAGCAGAATTTGAATAATGATAATCAATAGTCACAAGTTTTGACAATTCTTACCCAGGGAAGTGTCTCAATATATTAAATGGTCTATTCTATAAAACTTATTTGCTTAGTTTGATTGTGAAGAAGAGTAAATATTTTGGTTGTGCTGAGAGCTGTCGAACAGAAATGAAAGATGGAAAAGACATATTAGGTCACCTTGAGGCCAAATTCACAGCTGCTGAAAGCTGGTATAATTCCATTGACGTCAATTCCTGTTCTTTTCACTTGGATCTGTGGCCACACAGCACCTCTGAAGTCCCTGACACCATGTATTCAATTTGTTCCATTTATTTCACCACAATTTTGAGTGCAGAGTCTTTTTTCTGACTAATATGCTGATGTATTGGCTAATGTGAAAATATACGTTTTCTCGTTCCTGTCCTACTGTACCTTTGCACCTCTAGCAAATTTAGTGGTTTAGTCTTTTGCAACTTAATGCAAGTAGAATGATACCTGCACCTTTTATACGTGTGAGTTAATCGGAAAGGCAGGCATCGAAACAGCAGAGCCTGCTAATGCATTTCCAGAGGTGTAAATTACCAACATGGCTTGAGCCTGGATGATTTTGATTAAGAGTGAGTTCAGTGAAAATGTGGCACAAAATGATGACGCTTCACAGTGACTATCAATAAGTAATGATTTGTTAACAGTTTCATCTCCTATGGGATCCTTTGCCACCAAACTATACTTCAGAGAACATCCTAAAAAGTAAATTTAAGGATAAAGTATTGACAAATGTTTATAGAAGTGTAGATTATAAATTAAATTTAATTTATAAATTGTAAGTGGATATGTTCACTACTTTTTTGGCAACTGTTCATCTTTGTTCCTTTCTCCAAATTGTCACGTACTGGATTTACAAAAATGTGCAAAATCAGACCACCACAGGATAGAATTAAAGATTCAAAAAGCGATATTTTGGAAAATTGTAAATATACTTAAAAAAAATACCAACTGTGGGTTACTACTGCAGCATGATAGCACAACAGTAGCTTAGACAATGAGATGGAGAAATCGTTTACACATGTATCTGCTCTGAGTTCCAAGGAAAAATGTGGTTACCATGGCAACTGCCACATTACACTCATGCAGTCTCTGGAATAGATTAAATTGCTAAAAAACTGCAAGTTTTCATTTGACTCTTTGTTCAGAACTGCAGCTAAATGTGCTGAAGTTACTTAATCAAAGGCACGTCAGGTTGCATATTCTAATGTATTGCTGACTGAAATCTCAGCTTGCTTGTAACTTTGGCTTAGTTTTTCCGTAACATCTATTAATTCAAAATAGCTTTGTCATATTGATTTACTGTTTGTGTGGAATCTGTTTGGCCATATGCACGTTAAAGTAGACACTGACAAGTATGAAATGTACTATAGGAAATTTCTAGCCTTATATTCATATAAACTATAGATACAGCCAAGGGGGTTAGAAAATCGAGACTTCTTTTCTTTTCCATAGGAAATTTGTTCAGAGACCACCCTAAAATTTCATAAAAAGCTATTAATCATTATATTACTATGAAAGCAGAAAGATCATGTGTTTTCTTTCATATAGAAATTCCAGTGTAAGGACTTGACACAGCTGATCTGCAGGTAAAGTCATGTAACATTCATCCTTTTTTTTGAACACAAACAATTTCATCCTTTATGTTGTAAGTGCTAAAATGCAGTGATTCTGAGGGGTGATGATTTCTTTATTCCTGAGGTGTTTAAATACTTAAAATTTAAGCTACCTAACATGCAGGGAAATTTTGCTGCAGATATTTTTTGGATGGCAGTCATGCAGAACAAAATACAAGATAAACATGGGATGCAGCTGTAGAAAACAAAACTTCTCTTTGAACAGCTGAGGTACCAGATGATTTCATGCTGTGATAAGAAAACTATAGATAATTTTAAATTGCAGGTCTTTTGGAAATCCCCAAATTGTAGCTTCAGACAGACAAAATAGATATTCTACTAGACATATCTAGAAGAAAGTAAAAATGAAATCCTGGGATTATGTGTTTTTCTATGTTGCATTAGGTAGTTTTGTTGCTGTCATTCCAGACCTTTCCCTCTATTCTAGGGGGTTAATTTTTATGTATGTGCTTGCTGTTAATTCGTCTCACTGCTTAATGAACAATTTTTTGTTATCTCCTCTATCTTCTGGGCTTGCCCTGCTGGGGCAGGATAGAACAGTGTGCAGAGCCCTTCTGTGCAAAGCACTCTGCACAGTCAGGGCTCCCGGTTGCTTTGATTATATATATATATATATATATATATATATATATATATTATTATTTTTTTTTTCCTAATGGGACATGAAAAACACTGCCTACTTTTGACATTTTCTTATTTCTCCCTCTGGGTTACATTTCCCAAAGTGTTGAGTGGGCAGTCCCTCCAGAAAGCATCTGGGTGTAGTCCTTGTAAAGGTCTGATTGCTTTACTTTACCTCCAAAGTGCTATGAGCTTATCAGAACTGGGTTCCTGCTCCCTTTGCCTTTCTGACTTTAACTCTTTCTTTAGAGTTCTGTTTCCATCCTTGTGTTTTCCCTGGTAAATCTTTACCATTCAGAAGTTCTGCCTTTATTGGATCTTCTTTAGCCACGCTTATTTCTGATTTGTTTTAGTTTATCTATCTGATGATTATTTGATGACATGATTGTGTCTCCTTTCTGTTTATTACTTAAAGTTTTAAACTAAATTAGTGTTTTCTTCCACCCTTGAAGGTATTTTTTTTTCCTCGGGGGACACAGTCTGGTGCTGAAACATTAGTCAGCCTTTTGTTGTGGATGACATTTATTTCATTTGCCTTCTATCCCTAATATAATAATTCTTACAGCCTATTTGAATATGCCATTTGGTATTTTACATAGAAATGCTGCATCATTTTCTTTGTAACTTCCTTGTTTGTAGATTTAACTGTACCAGGTTATTTGGGATTGCAGTTACTGGCTCTATGTGTTTATGAAATACATTATCATAAATATTCATGATTTTTGTGTGTATTTGATATTAGTTTGCAATGTTAATCCTGCCTCAGGACCAGCTTCCATCATGATAAGTACAAGAAATGTGTTCTTCTTGCCTACTTTGCAAGCTTCATAAATTAAAACCTTTGAATTATACACAGTGTAATTTGTCCCCTATGGGACAAATACCTTGTCATTGAGATTCCATAGGAGCTACTTATTTTCCCTGTAAGGTAACACTGGTTTTGTCTCCTTTGTCTTAAACTGTCACTTTGTTCTTTTGTTACCCACTTCGTTGTGTCATCTCAGAAAAGAGGCTCCTATGCTGCCACTTCCCTGGCAAAAGACATCCTTGTGCTGTGCTGGAGACTTAGGCTCTGATTGTTTGAAGGTGGGACACTGCTCTTATTTATGGTGCTAGGGAAATTGAAGGAAGAGGACTACAGCCTCTAGACAGGAGGCAGCTGTCTTCAACTCTTTTCACTACAGATCCATCCAAAAGCAAAGCATGTGTAAAAATACAGTTCACTGCTGGGAAGCAAACAAACACATAGAAGATACCAAAACCATTTCACTATCCCATGTATGTTTCATTTTTATTTATTTATTTATTTTTCATTTCCTTTTAGTTTGAGCAGCTCACTCTTAGTCAATTTTCAAATCTGTTTCTGTCTGTGGTGATCATTTTATATACTCCATTAAAATGTATAAAAGAATAAAATATATACAGCCTGGTTTTCTGAAACTGTTTTTCTGAGTAGCTACAGGGATACAGTAGAGTTGTACAATCAATTACTTGACAATTTCTGCTTAATTTTCTTGATTATAGGCATCAAACATTCTTTTAACTATATTTCCAGTAAATTCCCCTTTTCTCAGTTCTTATGCCCAGATAACTTAGAAATTAAGGACAATTTATAATGCATAAACCACTTGCAGAAAATGCCTACTTACTACTTGTATATTGATGATAACGTCTCAGTTCCAAAGAAGAACCTTTTACCAGGAAGCCTTTCCTACAATTCGATACATCCCAGGTTTCATTCACTATTAGCAAGATTCACACTTGTCAGGACATGTCAAATATTTAACGATTTTCTTTCCTAGTGTCTTAGTTACAGTAAAAATTGAGTTCATCGTTTATCCTGCAGCTCTCATTTTCTCTCTCTTACTACTAAAATTATCTTCAAGTTTGCTACTTCATAAAATTATCTTCAAGTTGCTACTGTTTTTTCACTAAGTACTTCCATAGAAGCAAACATTGAGGACTGGCATAGAGAAGTGCTGTGGACTGACCACAACCCCTGTTCCCTATACCTCCTGCACTGTGTGGGATGGGAGCAGGTGGAAGAATTGGGAATGAAGGGCTGAATTTGAGACTGGGAAGAAGGAGGGGAGTGGGGAGAAGGTGTTTTTAGTTTTACGTTTGTTTCTCACTATTCTATTCTATTTTAAATTATCAATATATTGAATTAATCTTCTCCAAGTCAAGTCTGTTTGGCCCCTGATGGTAATTCGTAAACTATCTCTGTCTTTAAGCCATGAGCTTGTCCACATTATTTCTCCCCCTGTCCTGTTGAGAAGTGAGAGAGCAGCTGGGTGGGCATCTCACACCCAGCCAGGGTTAACCTACCACACATATTTTGCTTTCAGCATTATAACAAGTAGAAACTGTCTCTGGTAGATGGATTCTTCTTGTGTTGAAACACAGCTGTGCTTTCTGTTTTACTGTCTATTGCTGTACCATTTACAATGACACCAGGCTCCACAAATAGAGCTTCCCAAATACAG
Organism: Anas acuta; assembly: GCF_963932015.1. Classification (NCBI taxonomy): domain Eukaryota; kingdom Metazoa; phylum Chordata; class Aves; order Anseriformes; family Anatidae; genus Anas; species Anas acuta. The sequence goes on from NC_088982.1 coordinate 19,584,626, forward strand.
TTTTGGTAAAACAGAGAACTTTATCCAAATGAAATTGATGTAACTGTGAAGAGGATGCACCCTGATGTGTTCAAAATTAATTTGAAGGACGCGCAAAGGGAGTAACTTTCTTCCACATTCTGGAGAGAAATTTTTAGCACTGAACATGTAAAAGAAATGAAAGACTATAATTGCTTTTATAACAATGTCCCTTTAATTGTGTCCTTCTAGCTAACAATCTATTCTTCTTCCTTTACTGATCTGTTTATCAACAAATTACTCTCTTTTCTTCCACTGATCTTCTAGATATTTAAAGGGTAACAATGTAAAATCAGAGTAGGTCAAGCAAAATGAGCACAAGGTATGTGAGGTTTAAGAAAAAGGAGGAATTAAAGAAAAATGAAAATGCAGTGGGGTGAAGTAAGGAGAAGAAAACACAAAAGATAATAAGTACATTAAAATGAAAAGGACAGAGAACAAAAAGAAAGGGAAGAAAAATATCCTGGAATAGTAAACATTTTAAGGTAGTTATTAGCTTGATGAAACATCTGCAAGTTGTACCTCAGGGTGTGTAAATAGGCATGTACCCATGGGGACTCCCCTAGCACCTCAGCTATTTATTCAGATAAAACTATAGCATTATACTTCAGTCTTCAGCAGGGGTCCTTCCAAAATGCCACAATTGGATATTGCCCTTGCAACCTGTAGTTTCTGGATACCTCTTGTACACCAGGTCTCTCAATTAAAATAAGGTGTTTTTAAAGGAGCAAATGCATGGTCATTCAAATAGCAGGGAGGGGGAGGGATTAGGGAAAGGCAAACATTTGTAGCGAACATGACTGAAGAAAACCTTCATGTGGCTCTGAATGCCAGCAGCAATGATAGAAAGTCCTGGTGAAATTTAAAAAGCCAAAGTGAAAGCCTAAGGATATATTAGAAAGCAATAGCAAAGTGCACACTCTACTTTGGAACAAGCTGCTTTAAAACGTGTGGGGACCATGTATATTATGCAGTTCAGCATTACTTTTTGGAATTGCATTCCAACTTTTTTTTAGTATAGGACATAACCCTTGCCCTACAAGCTCCTACTGGTTTTTCCTAATTCAAGCAGTGATCCATTGCAACCCCATTGTATCTTCCCATTGGCCTTCTTTTGTAAGCACAAAGACGAACACCTGTTCTGCCAGTATGAGCTGCTCATATCCTGTGAGCTCATACTGAGTTTTAATCAGCTCTCACTTGGAAAATCATTCAGGCTGCAGTTTTTCTTCACATTTACGCTTATTGAAAAGACCAAATGCTTCATCTCAGATGGGAAAGAACTTGAAATGCTGGACTGTCTTGCTGACAGCACTGCAATCCTATAATCATTTAATGTCTTTGTAAGTATCAAAGTGAATATACAGGAAAAACTTCAACTGACCATGTTTTTGAGTAAGAAAAAATAGCAGGTTTTCGTGTACAGAGGTGCCAACCCGCTCAAGAGTCAGCAGCGATTTTCCTTCCATCTTTCACCGAGAATACTTAGTAATGAAAACTGTGAATTAAAGACTGATTGATCTGTCAGGCCTCTTTTCTAAGAGCTTCTGCTTGATCCCTCCATCTGGATGCGAAATGACTTTTAAAGAACCTCTTTTCATTTGTGTGCAGGTTTTCAATGTGTACAGATCAGGTGAGTATTAGGATGTCCTAATTAACTACAGCAGAAGAAAGTGGAGACAGTATTTATTTATATCATCCAGACTCCTAAGCTGAAAGACCCCTCCTCCCTGCATTTTCATAACGTTTGTAAATTTAATCCCAGTGCCTTGCCATCCTAGTCCCCTTCCTGTTCCCTTCAAACAGTTGTGATAAAATTTCATCCTCCTCAAAGTCACTGGACACCTTTTGAAAGTAACTAATTTCCAATACTGAAATTACTAAATTGATATGATAATTCATTGGACCTGAATCATCCCTGTTATAACTCTATTGCTAGTCATTGGGTAATGGAGGCAAGATGTCGTGTTGTGTATGTATGTCTGTCATGGGGTGTGAGCCACAGGTTTGTTCAGATTGCAACGCTTAATACATTTAGCATGGATTGTTTGTACTTTGTTCTTGCATTTTTATTTTTAATAATGAAAGGTATTTTAATAAAGCCTTTCATAGGGAAAATAGTATAACGTATTTGCAGCTAGAAAAAGTCTATATCGTCCGTATTTGCATGAATACCTTGTTCTCTGGTATTCTACAGGTATTTACTAGCACAAGAATTGTATATGAAATATGTTATATGGAAGATTTAGAAAGAGTATAAAAAATGAGTGCAATCAAATAAATTTCACCAGAGACATTGTTTATATTTAGAGCTTTTTTTTTTTTTTGTTTTTTGTTTTGGTGAGATTTTTAGGTCACTGCTATGACTTGTTTTGTGTTAGAGCTTTTCAAGTAGGTGCTGCAAGAATATTTTATAATTGGAATACATGGATTTTTCCCTCTTTTCCATGAGTGCCTGAACGGATTTTGTTCAAGTTATTTTTGTTTCTGCATTTTAGCATTGTGCAGAAATCATGGATGCAGTTCTGGTCTGATTGAAGGTCATGGTTAATCATTGATTAGTTTTAGTGGGGGAAGGATTATGTGGCATGGTTTCTTACTATACTGAAACTTCTGAGAATGATGTGTAACCAAAAATAGACTTTTGAATTGAGTATTCCCAACTGCTTAAAGCTATTTTCACATGCATTCATTAAAAACAAGTCATAAAATTAGAGGAAGGAATGATGGAAACAAAAAGAAGGAAAGTTATGTTTGAAGGTAAATGCAATTAGTTTGAGCACTATAGTTCCAGAAGAAACTAAATGATGCCATAATTAGACCAAGCCAAAACATTTCAGGAGAATGTTTTTTAAAACCACAAAGCAAATTGATTTATTATCTTAATGTATTTGATAAATAGCTTCAGAAAATAAAAACAAACAACATGATTCAACAAAACAAACAACTTTCATGCCCCATCCCAAAATAAGAAAAAAGAGATGTTTAGCTTTACCCTAAAATGAAATTTTGAAATTAATATTCCCCAATTAAAATAAATAAATAAATAAATAAATAAATAAATAAATGCATATATAAAGCATTCTATTTTAATCAATAAAAATGCTTAGGCTAAGCAATGGTCATCACAGGGAGACAGACTGAAAAGGAAAGTGAGATCTGTATAATGAACTGAAGACATATCCAGAGGTGTGACATGGTAATTTGTGATATTCATACTGTTGCTCTTTCCTAGTCAGTAATACCTCTGGGTTTACACTGGAAATAAAGTGAGAAGGAAGAATCCATTAATATGGGCAAGTATGTGAAAAAAAATAAAAATCTCTTTGATAAGAATGTGCAGGGCAAATGAGAAAATTTGGTTATTAGTGTGGTCATCTAATTTTTGTATTCACAGTGTTTCGAGGCATAGTCAGACTTATTTAGAATGGAGTTCTTATGTTAAGATTAATATTAAACTACATGCTCTCCAAAATACATTTTTCCATAAACTTCTTTTTATACAAATTTAAGATGTTATGATAAATTTAAGTTAGTTGTCTATACTAAAGCTTGAATTTTATGCAAATGGTTATGAAAATCATGATTATGCATTACTAGGATATGAAGTACTGACAATTTAGTCAGAAATGTTTTCTCTATCTAAAGCAACTGATTACATTTAGAAGATGAATCATGCTTATATGTATCCTAGAATGATGAGAATTCAAATAAGAAAAGAATGGGGTGGCTAACAGCAATACTCCCCTTTAGGAAAAGAAGGAAAAGAAAAGAATAAGAAAATAATTAGGTGCTGGACACAAATTTATTACTGTTCTGATTCACCTTTAACAAGACCTATCCACAATACAAGGTCATACATATCAATGCATTAATAATATGCTGTGCTAACACCACGTTACCAAGTTTTGAATGCTAGTAGAGCATCTCTTGTTTGCTCAATACATGGCATATATCATTCTTAGTAGCATGTATAGTGTTTCTGTTTGCATATATTCAAATGCCAGTGGTTTACAACTAGAAAAGGATTTATGTATCTAACTGCATTTCTTGGCAAGTACTATTTTATTTTATATTTTATTTTATTTTATTTTATTTTATTTTATTTTATTTTATTTTATTTTATTTTATTTTATTTTATTTTATTTTATTTTATTTTATTTTATTTTATTATTTTATTTTATTTATTTTATTTTATTTTATTTTATTTTATTTTATTTTATTTTATTTTATTTTATTTTATTTTATTTTATTTTATTTTATTTTTTTAATTGAGAACTGAGAAGTTATTATCTAGACCCATCCCTTGACCACTTTGACTGTTCTATCATCTAGTCATAATATGCTGGTCTGTCAACTATATCTAGTTGATCCAATAGTCACTTTAATCTCTCCCAAAGGAAAGAAATTTCCTGGACCAGAAAAGAGACCTGTTACTTGACCAATTTCAGAGACTTAAAAATGCTGCGTAAATAACTAAAAAATAATGAAATTCACTGTTAATAAATACAAAGTATTGCATGCTAAAGTTAAAAAGTAAAGCTACTTGTACACTTTACAGCATTCTAAGCTAAGATTATTGCTTGAAGAAAAGGAGTGAAATAATTATAGGCAGTTCAGTGCACAGCTACAGTCACGAAAGTTAGCAAGATATTGGGATGCATATGAAATAGGATGAAGAATAATAACAGAGATTATTATAATGCTTCTGTGAGTCAGTAATAGGGGTTCTTGTATAATACTGTGTGCAAGGTTGATCACCCCATCTCAGAGGGATATTAAAGAACTATAGGGGGGTTCAGAGAAGGACAATAGCATTTATAGAGAATCTGGAATAGCTCTTGTAAGAAAATTGAGAGGCTGTGGGTTTTCTTTGGAAAGATGACTAAGTGGGGACATAAAATATGCAAAATTCGGAGTACTGTAGAAAGATTAAGAGTTTTTTTTTTTTTTTTTTTTTTTTTTGTTTTTTTTTCCGTTCTGTTTCATAATCCAAAACCAAAAAGACCATTAATGAAAGCATTCATTTTATTTACTTATATTTAGAATAATATAGATGTCTATCCAAGACACTAGGCTTCCTAACATAATTACGCAATAAATATCTTTACATAAAACTTCAGCAGCACTAGGATAACCAATTCCACAAGGACTCGGACAGTCATCTACATGCTATACAGAAAGCAGTGAAGGAGCATGTGCAGTAAAAGACAGTAAATTGAGAACTGATAATTTTTTTTTTTTTGCACACACAACATAATTAAATGGCAGAACTGTAGTGCAATAGAAAGTGATGAGACCATGAATTTACCAATACTACAATGGGATTGCATGTTTATAATGATAATCAGGATATCCAGGGTCATAACAGTCAATTTTAAGAACTTTGTAAATTATGTTTTGTTTCATATTTCAGAGCTTAAATTTAGCTCTAATTATGTGAGACTAGGATTAAACTCACTGCAGACTGTAGATAATTTCCAGTCTGTAACATTTTTGTACTCTCCTCTGAACCAATTTTGTTGGGTATGCTTAGAGATCATTAAGACCTGACGGACCTTGATGTGATCGAGTACTTTGATTCTTGTGCCTCTATATTAGTAAATATGTTGGCATCTGCATCTGGGAAAGCAGAATTGTTATGAGGCAAGATGTTAAGAAGCACTGAATATTACACTTGCACCATTAGAGAGCTAAATTGCTTTTAAATACTCATGTAGGCATTCCTGATAGTAAGGAATTTTAGCCAGATGCACTGTTACCTCCTGTATGGGGAAATGAGTTGGTTTGATTGGAAAGATTGCATTTAAAGAGCTCAAAGTGTTAGTCTGCATATTTCAAGTGTAGTCAGACTTGTTATCAAAAACGTTTTAGGCAGAAGGTATTTTTAGTGGTGTTTTTTTTTTTTTTTTTTTTTTTTTTTCTCTTTCACTAAAAAGTAAACTGAATTTTACTTTTGCTCCTTATTTTTGTTATTAGTTTCAGTGTACCTTGAGAAGCATATTCAAGAATGGATAGTGCTAGACCACCCTGGTATCCATTATAAACAATTCTCTTGTCAACAAAGGGGAATAAATTTATGTGAGACTTTCTGAAGCCCTACTACTACTCTAGCTTGCAATACTCTGGATGAGAATCTTTTAGCATCTCAGTTCTTCATGGTATGTGGTCAATGGAAAAGCAGTTTGTAATAAGCTGAATAAAACAACACCATGGCTTCTGTAAAACTTCGTAGAGCCATGTGGAAAAGAGCACAGAAAGGTGTTAAGAAACATGCCATAGAATTTGTTTCATTTTTGTTGTATATAAAAATAAAACATTAGACTTGCTGGAAGTATGGATGTGGACAAATTAGTGCTGGGTAAGCTAAGGAGTGAACTAAGCATGTGTTCTTGTACAGTAGAGTGCCCACTTATCTACCCCACACTATTTGAAGAGGGATGCTTTGCTTTTATGAAGAATTGTCACAGAATAAGAAGATGTATTCAGACAGATAATTCCACTGGAATAACTGACATACTACAAGTTCAAATCCTGGACTTTTTTCAATAACATTTTGGAAATCCATAGATTTTATGTGGGGGCATTGGGAAAGAGAGAATTAATCTCTCTTGAAAAAAGCAAAACTAAACAAACAAACAAAAAAATAAATCTATTTTAGCTTTATCAGCATATAGAGAAACTACTTTGGGCACAGTAAGACTATTTACAGCATCAAGAACATTCCAATTGCTGTGATACACAAACTAAAATGAACCAAAAAGAGAGATGCTGTTTTAAGGAAAACAGGATGCAGTTTCATCAATATTTCTGAGAACACTGAAACATGCAAAGCTGCGGATAAGAAACTCTTAGCTGCCCAGTTGGCAATTTATTGATTATATGAGCTGTTCACTAATGAGATAACTAGAAGAAGCCAAAGTCAAAAAGCTTGCAAAACCAAATATGCTGACACTGTTTAACAATGAGCCTGTTTGCACAGAAACACCTGAACTTTGCTGGTGGAAGGAAAATGGCTTTGCTTTCTCTTGATTTATTTTTTATTTTTTAGCCCATTGTAATATATTATGTAGCTCTATAACAAGGATATTATTTAGGCAGAGTCTTTCATCAGACCCAATTATACTGTCTCAACAGAGCTCTGAGGAGTAGCTGCATTTCAGAGAATTTGTATGCTACATCTGCAGGTAGTTGTCTCTGTTTTTGCTAGTTAGGAAGAGTGTGGGACTCTGTTTGTACAATTTATAAGGAGTTAATTTCCATACCAATACCTTGTGAGAACTGCGGCCTCTCATACATTTGGTTCTGCTCTATCTTGTCTTTGATTATCTTGGAGACTCTGTGTCCCCTTCACTGATGTTTTTTCCTATATTACCATGCCTTTACTTAGTCTCACATGGACTATGACACCTTGAACAGAAAGCTTTGGGAAGCCAGTGATCTTAGACTGCTCTTTAAATCTACCTGTTTTCTTAAATAAGTCTTCTCCTCTTTCAGCATAGATTTCTCATTGAATGTTGGGAAAATGATACTTTGGGCTTGCATGTAGATAGGTCTTTTTGAGGGTCTACCTTGGAGCTCCTTTCTCTTCATTGTCCAAACTGGGATCAGGCTGGAGCATACTGGAGGGTTCTTCTGGCAAATAGAGATAGGATTTCTACTGATGAGGAGCAGGGAGCAAGCAGTTGGGGCTCACGTGTGCTGTATGTAGCCAGAGCATGTACCAGAGCATCTACCCAGAAGCTAGGAAATGCCACTGGGTGCTGCAGTTTAAGCATGTCCCTCCCCCCATCACCTGAAGCTGCAGGTCACAGATGCTCGATGAAGGATGCTAGGTAACTTCACCCTGACACAACATAACTCCATGGCAGAATTCAGCTTATCTGTTCAAAAACCTGAGCCTGTAGCTATGGCATGAATTCCCTGTAAGCATGGATCACCAAAAGATCCATCATCTCTCAGCTGGGATGCAGCTGGACAGCAATAATAGAGCTGTGCAGACTCTCTGCAGTCAAATGACACAGAGTGCATGCTATACTGATTAATTCATGTTTGCTCTAAGTGGACCATATATTTCTGTGACCTTTCCTCCCTGAAATACATAGATAGCAACATGTTTATATTTATGCATTAGAAGTACTTTGAGAATCCTATTAAATGAATTGCTCATGTAGCTTGTCTTTTGTTAGAAGAGAACACAAGTTAATCAGGTCACTTAATGCAGTGTGGTAAAGAGCATGATAGAAAATCTAAGGAGATTTTCCCTGTGACTAACATAGACTAGGGTAATGGGCACAGTATTTGTGTCTGTGGATTTTAGGTAGAAAAGATTAAAATGCTTGAAGAACTCTGTTTTCATTTTCTGTGGAAGGAATACAGCATTTCCTCTTCCTTCACACACATCACTCATCACTGTGTTGCCTTCTATGATAAATGCTACAACGGGGGGATAAATATTCTAAGAGGTTAGTTTTAAAGAGGAATTTTTTGGGTGGAGTGGGGAGGATTTTTCATAGCGATTTATGTGAGATCTGATTTGTGCAACTAAAAGCTAGAAAACCTTTTGTTGTTGATTTCAGTGTGCTCATGAGCTGGGATTAATGTTCTTGGGTAACTTTTTTGTGCTTACTGATGTAGACAAACATGCACAAGTTCTAAATTTATATAGCATGTACTGGAACCAAGCTTGCCTTTCATTCAAATGCTGTTATGAACAGGTGGCATTTCTTATACCTAATGACTCTTAAAATGACACACACTGATGGGTGAGTCTAGAGAAATAACAAAATAAATAAAGAAGATACCTAGCTGTAGTCTATCTGTAGCAACACTAAACATCAATTCTGTTCTCTGAGACCAAGCAGAGTTAACTTCTGTGAATGAGATACAAGGATTTTATTATTATTATTATTATTATTATTATTTATTTATGGCTATATATGTGTGGATGCAGACATACATACATTTGTATATGTGACATTGTGACCAGGTATTTTTTACTATTTCTTTTGCTGAGGGAGTTTACAGATTCTGCATTCAGAAGATTAAAAGGAACTGTTTACAGGAAGATACACAAACACAGTCTGTAACAGATATGCCACAAAGCTGTGGTGATAATGCTGTTTTAAAATGTGTACTAGTGGGGACACAGAGGTAATTTCCATAACTACTGCAGCATCTTATGCCTCTAAGAGGAACTGGTAGCACAAAGTTACCATTGTGGAATACAAAGTGGAAGGTGCTTATTAAGTGTTTCAGTAACAAGAAGAAAATATTTGATATAAGATATGAAAAGGAAGCCTCCAGAAAGGTGCTTTTAAGATACAGCATTTCCTTCTCATTTTAATAATTTGGGTGATGAAAAAAATCAATAACAAGCTGAGAACTCAACTTATAAACCTTGCTTTATCTAGTTTTTTTTTTTTTTGGTCATCATGCAGAGGAAATTTATTGGAACTATGCTAGGAGCAATATTCACAATGGCTGTTTCACTTTAATAAGATTAAGACAGAAATATTTCTGTGCTATGTTCTTTGTCCTGAGAATATAAAAAGTAATTTGCCTAGGTTTAATCTGGAAGACTAGCTCTTGTATCGAAATGTTTACTGTGTAGGCAGCCACCCTTATTATTCTTGCTATACAAGAAAGAGGGGCTGTGAAAGTGTTCTAGCATCACAACCAGTCACACAAGAATCTACCAAATGGAGAAAACAAAATGTATCTCCTTGGTCACATCCCAAGTGACTGTCTTCACATGCCCATCTAGTTCCCTTTAAAGCAGCTGCCAGTATGGCAAGGTGTTTCCTTCCTACTTTGACAGTCCAGCACTGGATCCTCTTGGTCTGTTACATACACTCCAGACACAGTTCTGGGTTCCGGTAGGTGTCACAGTGTGTTTGCCCTGTATGTGTCAACTAAAGGAAATCCTGCTGCCAATTCTTGGGTGACATACAAGTTGGTTTAAAGATGTCGTAGATAACTTCACATGGGCCTGAGTGCACTAGTAGAAATTAATATTTCAAAAATAATTTGGAGGACTTAAACAGGAAGCAAATATAAAAAATGAGATGTATTTTCATTAAATTTTAAGTGGCTAAATTGTTGTAAGCTGCATCCAACTATTAACTGCAAGATTTTGTCTTGCAGAAGCATGAAGGAATAAAATAATGGCTGTAATATTATTTATTCATAATACAAGAAGCTGTGAAATCCATTGCAGTTCAGCTATATTTGTATTAGGATGCAATACATCCCAACAGAAGTGAGATTTTAGTGTGATCTGATCTGTGCTGAGAGCCTGCTGTCTTCACAGCATGAATTTCAGAGGGGTTTCTTCATCTTAGCACCAGCCTGGCTTGGTGGACTGAATGCCCGTTGGTGTTTGGGGTATGTGAGATGAGCTTCATCCAAAAGACATCCAGATTGTGTGCTCCAAGACTCTGTGATTTAAGTTGGAGTGCAGGAAGTAATCTTTCAATTAAAGGTTTTGAATTAAAGCAATAATGTAAATGCATCATTTACATCCCCATTGTCCCTAATCAATACAGTAGCTCTATTCAGCCCAATATTCAAAACAAAATTTTTGATGTGATCAAAACCTGTGTACGCACGTCTCAGCCAGTTTCAACTGCTCCAATTGAGGCAAAAGCAGAGAAACTTACCTACACCACTGCACCAGCACTTAGGGAATGTGGCTCTGCTGAAGTCAGTATCACTTTGTCTTTACAGCTGTTGGTATCCAGAGAAGTGTAAGTGTACCTATATGAAGTCTATACAGAGGTAAAAGGGCTTTGCAGGTATAAGAAGCAGAAGTTTTTGATTTAACCCCATAAAAAGATAAGAGTTATGCATGTGTTATTTATGTACATTTATGAATTAGTGGCTAAAAGCAGAGCTGGAGAGGGGTCTCTGAGAGACTGCATTACGGGAATCAGCCGCAGAAGCGAACTTATACCTGGCACCACACAAAATGAAAACTCTGTGAGATGAGCTCTCTAGGGAGCAAATAATCACCTCATTGACAGTACTGAGCTGCATTAATATGCACCAAAAGTGATGCTAGCAGTTTCTGGAGAGCAAATTATGGTATTTCTATCTCTCACATCCTGCAGGTGTCTCTTCACTGGCAAATAAAATGGACCTTATTAAGCTGAGACATACCTCTTTGAACTAGACTTACTGTAGCATCCAGTCTGGACATATTTCAATTTCCTCATGGGGAATATAGAAAAATAGTGATTTATTTATTTATTTATTTTGTGTGTGTGTGTGTGTGCTATTTTTCTATATTGAGTGAAATGAAAATGAGGTACTCTGCACAAATCTGAAAATCGATATTTCTTCCACTCTTTCTGCATCCTAAGGGGACGGACTATAGGAAGAGGCTGCTTGGCTTTAACCAGTCAGTAGGTGTTAAATGAGATGGCTTATCGTAAAGCCTTTATCATATATATACACACACTATATATACACATATATGTACACTCTATATACAATATATATATGAAATTTCTCATTGTTTGCAGTTTTGTTTTGGAATGTTTTTAATCATCTTTGCTTTTTTCTTTTCTTTCTTTCTTTTTTTTTTTTCTTAATTTTTGTAGAAAGAATCATTTTTTATCACAGGGACCCAGTGAATTTTCCTGTGCTCAACTGTCTTTCCCGTGTTCAACTTAATAAAGTGGCTGCTAATACTTGTAGGGCAGATAAGGAAACTTCAAGGCAAAGTAGGAGGATCAAGCAGTGTAATGGTGTACATGATTGGCTGTTCACAATGACTGACGTCAAGATCTGAAGGAAAGTTGGAAAGATGAGCAGCAGAGTCAGGCTGTGGACTTCAGAAAATCAGATTTCTGTTTGTTTAGGCAATTTCTTTGACCAAATTTCAGTTTCTGAGGCAGAACTCCCTCTGGAAGCTTCCATGAGGAGAAAAAGTGCATAAGCAAGATGGTTGATCTTTAAAAAAAACTTACAGAGAGTTCAGAAACAAACTTTCTTCCATTTGTACATAAAAATGAAAATTTTTGGCAGAACGGTTGCTTGGCTAGGCAGGGAGCCCCTGGATGAACTGAAACACAAGAACACACAAGAAGTAGAAACCAGGCAACAAAGAAGCAACACAAACAGAACTTCTTAAGCATTTGGAGGAAAATCAGAAAGACCCAGGCAACGAAGAAGCAACACAAACAGAACTTCTTGAGCATTTGGAGGAAAATCAGAAAGACCAAGGCCCAGCTGTAGATAAAAGTAGCGAGGAACATAAGGGGTAATGAGAGAATATGCTAGAATCAGTGGGATGTTAAAAGAAAATGTGGGTCCACTGATGAGTGTAGGAGAAACAGATGGTACAGAAAAGGCTGAATCATTCCATGCTGGCTTTGCCCCTGTCTTCACAAGCAAAATTTTCTGCATGTACCAGCACAGCTCAGGGAGGAGAGGACTACAAGGAGTAGGGGAACAACAGGTTAGGGACTGCTTTGAGAAACTGAATGATTTCAAAACCTTGGACAGGATTAGATTCACCTGAGGGTACTGAAGGGGTTGACAGGGTGACGCAATTAGATAAGGTTGCAGGATTTAGCTCTGGTAAAGATTTTCTGGCTGTAGTGGTGTTGTTGGGGCTGCTTGAATTGACATTTTCAGCAAGGAACAAGGCTGAGGTGTAGTCCATACCAGAACAAATAGCCAGAGAAATATTAGACAGGTTGTGTAACTTAGGCAAAGGATTTTCTAGAGATAAATAAATAAATACATCTTTTAGTCTGAGAAACCATGTATACTGACAGGAGAAAAAAAAGACTTTTTTTTTTTTTGGGGGGGGGGGGAGGAAAGGGGGTTGTGTGTGTGTGTGCACATGTATACTTAGCCTGTTAAATTTAAAGGATGTGCTTTGTGATGAATATTCTCATCAGGCCTGCAACTGGATGCTGTCTTATCATTAACTGTCTCTGTATGAACAATGATAAAAGTTTCTGTCTTGGACTTTTTGCAGACCAATGAAAATACTTGCTGCCCTAAGTGACTAGTAAAATATCATTCTTTCTTTATCTGAGAAGTAGGATTGTGCTTTAAAACAGGAGATAGAAGTGGGATTGTCCTTTATAACAGGAGATAGAAACATTTTTATTCCACAAGTCACCACTGAATCCTGATCGATTAACCTGTCCAGTTAAGACTTACTCCTAAAGTATTTTTGATTCCTGTCTCCATATTGGTGTCTTTGAGTTATGTTTGAAAATCTAGACTAATGCACCCATCAACTTCAATAGTGCAAGGTACATATCATGTTTGTTTGCTGGATTATCTGATCCTGTCTGACATACATCTTGTCAGGAGTGCTGAAATACCTCCATCAGTGTGTTCATGAATTCTAAGTGGATGGACTGCAATCAGCTGTTTGGTTTGACCATGTACCTATCACTCTTTCATAGCTGTTGATATAAGTTAACACTAATGGATTTTGATTGCATAATCACCTGGAAATTTCTTATATTTGTGCTAGAACAAGAGTATTTATACATGAAGAAAAATACCTGCTATTCATTGAATCACTCAGGAAACAGGAAATAAAACAATGTAAGTAGTTGACCAGTCATGCACTGTAGATGGGGTGAGATTGGATTTCCTCAATTGGAGAAGAAACTGTGTAATTAAAATGGTTAGACACACAATGGTGTTTACCAAAATTGCCACGTTTGCTGGTTTTGTCCGTTAGGCTCTATATTCCGGATTTTCATTGGTGGAGGAAAATTAATACATTGTCCTATAAACAGTAGTTTAATGGTAAAACATGGTGTTATTACATTCTGTCTCAGTAATGAAGAATATATAAATTTGCCTTTAGGAGTACAGAGCACATTTTATGTCAGATAATTTTACTGCAGATGAAACATGAATCTCAAACTCCTTGAATAAGTTTCTGAATTGAACCGTTTGTTTTTATTTTTTTTAAATTTTCTAAAGATTTTTTTTTTTTTTCTGAAGTTGAGTCTCTGCTGATCTTGAACATGGAAGTTCTTCTAGTATTTTCCCTGTTTTGAATTGATGGGGGAGAGAGGAACAGGTGTATTAGAGAACAGGCAGTAGAAGCAGAACAACAAAGCAGAGAAAGGCCTCTGAAGCAAAGTGTCAGTGACTAAAAATTCAAAGCATAATTAGGATGACAGGTGCCATTTTCTTCTTTGTCCTTCTCTCCCTCTCTCTCCCCCTCTTTTCCTTCATCTTTCAGTTTACCTCATATTCTCTTCTGTTCTTGCTGCCTCTTCATTGCTTCCTGCTGTGTACCTTTACTTGCTGCATGGAGTGCGCTGTAAAAGAACAGTCTGCATTCTAGTTTATGATATCTACTTTAAGAAGATATTTTTTCTTTGTTTTAAGTTAAAAGAAAATCCTCTTGTTGTGGGGAAAAAAAAAGAATCATTCTCAAAATGAGACGTGGGAGAGATGTCTGAGTTTAAAGCCTTGGGAAATCTGTAGTCTAACCTCTTAGGTATTGATGCTGTCTGCAGAACTCAGGTTCCAGCAGTGGAGGATTCCTGGAGGAATAGTCCTTTACCAAGCTGCCAGTCTTGGCACTCATTTCTCACCTAACCCCTCACAGGGCTCAGTGATTAGATGGATGTCCCTGATTGAAATTCCATGGAATTGTGTCCAGCAACCATGCTTAAGGTAAGCCTAACACGTGACAGTCATAATAGACTCAAGAGAAGGTACATCTGTTTCAAAAACACAGTTGGAGGAGTTTACCTCTGGTTGGCAACCTAATAACTAGCATTTCCCTTCTAAAAGTTGGGATGTAAATGCATATTGCCTCTCTTCTAAGATGACATGACAGTCAGGGAATCCCCACACAGCTTCCATCACTGTGTTGGTACTTCTGAGTAGGCAACTGCACAGTAAACCCATGCTAAGGAACTGACCCAGCTAACAAGGATCCCCAAATATGTGTATTTAAAGATATTTCCCTGATCGAACATAGCTGTACAGACCCATGGTCCAGCAAAGAAAACAAAGGAACATGGGAAAGGGAACCCAGTGGCAGGGGAGGGGAACTTGAAGATTAATTGTAACATCCAGCTATAACTCCAGCCCTTCTGTGTCTGGTTTTTCTGTTTTTCTGCTAGAATTTTAGCTGTTTTATGAAGCTATGTCTGTCAGAATCACTCTGAATTTAATAACAATATCAACTAAATATTTCTAATTAGTCTGGACCTAAAAAAAGACATTGTAACATTCTTAGAACCCATCCAAATGAACAATCCTAACCAGATTAATTGTGCAGCATCTTGATGATTTCTTGGCATCCTATGCAGATATTTTGTGCAGCATACAGGACCTTTCAACTATTTTATGAAATATGTGTAGGTCGTCCAGCATGCTGTTTGTGAGGCTAGTCACTATTTCATTTTGTGAATTGCTCAGCATCTTGATAGTACTAAAGCTTTTATTTAAATTTTCTTTTCGAAATTCTGACAAGTGCAATTAATGACTTGCTGCCTGTTGGTGGAGAATCTACATTATGCTTTTAGAAGTTTTATTTATTTATTTTTTCCTTGCCTTCCTAAAGGACCAGGACCAGTGTCATAGCTTCTTAGTGATACAAAGTAATCGTTACTGAGATTTACCCATCATAAATAGACCATTAGGTAAGTAATCCGTACTAGTGTCAGGGAATAAGCATATTTAGCTTTCATATAGCTGACTGAGAAAAATGACCATAGAAATATGATCACTTAACATTTATTTTTGGGCATTTATGATACATATTATCTTCAAGTATCAAGGAGAGCATCAGCATGTCAGGTATATTTTTGTACCATTCTTGATTGCTCATTTATTTATAGTAATCTTGCTTCTTTGGACAAAATATGAAATTAAATCAAAGCATCTCATTTGCCTTGGATGGAAATTAAACAGAAGGATCCAACTGATCACATATGCATCTACACAGCTGTGGTTTTATACTGACATGCATCCATTTATGTACTAAGTTTTCACAGCCCAACATATGAGAGATTTTAATGTGTACCTAACAACAGGTAGAGAGCTCAGTGAAGGTGAAAAAGGGAACACAATATTGAGAAGAGATGTTGAAGAATCAAATGAATAACTAAAATGAAGAAGGACTGAATTAATGTGTGGAGAAAAAAAGATGGGCAAAAAGTGAGAAAGAAGAAACAAAGGAAGCAACTGACAGTGAAAGGAAAATAAGTTCAGGAAAACAACTACTGCTTCTCAGTTCCAAACTGATCAGAAAAAAGTAATGTATGGTAATAGTAGAAAATGGATGGAAGTGAAAAGAGCATGAAAAAAGAACAAAGATTTTTTTTTTCTCAGCTGGCTTTTGTTCCCTAGAATATGTTGTTTTCTTCTCTATTGGCTTGAATGATTTGACCCTTTTTTTTTTTTTTTTTTTTATTGTTTCTACTTCTTTGTGTAATGACTCCCAGGTGGGCAGACCCTGTTGAAACGGAGGTGAAGAGCAACCGAGAGACAACTGCCACAGTTTCTGCATGTACTACAGCCACTGACTGCCGGGTGCGGAGAGGTTAAACACCTCTGAAATTACCAGTCAGTTGGCATTGGCATATAGTTGTATGTCAGAGCTCTTAGCCATGTCAGCATCCAGGACAAATGGCCTCCAGCTGACCTGAGCAATAGGATCACTCTCCTCTTTCTTCTCATTCAGTTGGGACCATACATAGCAACTATGGTATGTATGGTCCCATGTCAAAGGGCTGTCATCTTCAGTATCATTCTGCTGAGATGATGCCAGTTCTGGGGATTGTGAGGATGCAGCATGAAGAAGAGAAGCTGGGGCTGTTTTGAAGAATATCACACAGATGGAGTGCTGCGGAAAGCTGGCATACAGGCTGGTATAAAGAGTTAAATATGCGTAGGACTGCCAGGCCAATGAGATTAAAACAGTACACTTCCCATGAAAGAGGAATCATGTAAGAAATGTTTAATTTAAGTGCCACTGAACTAAGCAAATAGCTCTTCTACGTATCACTTCCCACGTGCTTCCAGATCTTCCATTCATTTGCGGTTTCTGTACTCTTCTGACCTATTGTAATAATGGCTGCTTCACCTACCCAAGTGGCTGACTTGCACAATGGAGAAACAAGCCAAGGAGCAGAAGTCTCAAGCTAGCTGTTCAATACAGGACTCAACATATTCAGCGTGTTTCAGCTGCAGCAGCAGATTTACCACGGTGTTTCTAATTGTCTCATTATGGTGTAGATGTGCAATGTGTCAAAAGATGAAAATATTAATAGAGAATAATGTATCATGCTCTATAAGTAGTTTCTTGTTGCAGAGGACAAAGTTATGAGCTGATAAAGTGAAGGTTAGGATTAAATCAGCCATTGCTAAGGAGATAACTTGAGAGAAGTACAACTTCTTCCTTAATTCTCTTTTGCTGATCCTACTCTAACTTGTAATGAAAGGATTAGACGACAAGTGTCACCAGTATTATTTCTGATGCTAAAAGATTGCTAATAGTATAATAGAAGTCTGGGCGGTGAACATCACAAGAAGAAGGTTATCTATAGCATAGGATGGAGGGGGAACCTGCTTTTTTATACCCTGCCAATCTAATTACAAATGCTTCTTGCTCCTTATACGCATCAGCTCTTTGATTCAGCTGCTAGTTTATTAGGTAGTGTGCTACACAAATCTGTCTTTGTCCTTCCTGACCTAAAAATGTCTGAGAGTGGATGATCTAAAGTCATGTAAAATCAGTGTGTTTTCTCCCAAAGGATTGTTGCTAGGCTTTGGGCCAAGCTAAAAAAATAAATAAATGAATTAGGGATTTGGTTTTTATACATGAGCTGGCAAAATACACTTTTGAAATAAAAGCCAGAAATTTATTTTCTTCTTCAGGCTCTACCATGAGAAAGAATATAATTTTTGCTGCCTTAGTTTACCCAGTTCTGTTTCACTAGTGCTTCACAGAGGAGTTGCAAGGCCAATGCAGTTCAGTGTTTGGGAAAATCATTGGAGATCCCTGATGAAAGACGCTGTACAACTTACTATCATTGTATTTTTCCTCACAGATTTATGAAAATCATTTTAAAATTTTCCTTTCTTTTGTTTGGTAGAAATAAGAAATCATTCACAACTGGCAACAGCTTTACATGATACATACATGCTAGCTTGCCATAAAATGGTTTTTGTTTTTGCATTCCCCCCCCGCCCCAGATCATATTCATTTAATATGATCCATTCTAAACTTTGCATTTGGGCTTCCTGCATGATTAATTTAATAATATTAAAAAGGTGATGAAATGTAAACTTTATAAATTTGAGGGATAATTATGTTTCTTATGTTAATCAGTGAAGCGAACAATGAATAAAACCACAGTGGCCTGATCAAAACTGTTACATAATTTAAAATGAGGCCTTTGCTATCAGGTTGGAAGAATTATATGGAAAATAGTTGTTATCTTGATTTATAAGCTTTCTGATGCATCTTATCTCTTGCAAGGCTTTTCTCTTGAAGAATGTTAAGTACACATTTGTAGTTAATTTGCTGATACTGTGCGCATGGGTTATTACTTTTTCTTAACTTAAAGTTGTGCAGTTCATTCTTTTCAATCCTAAAAGGATAAATGCTGGGATTTTCCAAAGGAGCTTAGAGAATTTAGGGCTAAATTTTAAAAGGTTCCTGAAGATTCAGATAGATGCCAAAGGGGATTTTCAGAAGCATGCAGCTTCACATTAGAAGAAATACAGGTGGATATTGAAATTCTTGAAAATCATACTGGGTTTGTATCAGTAGCCTCTAAGTTCCTACAGGTATTAAAACTGTCTTCTTTGGATATGTCTATTTTAGTAAGTAGTGCAACACAGTAGGAACAGATTTGCAGAGTGAAATGATGCTGAGGAGCTGACATTCACATTATAGAGTTTCTGGCTGTTTTTCTTCAGATGGGCTGCGGTCCTGCCCGATAGACTAAATTCAAATTAGCAGCTAAAGCGCATTAAATGCGTCGCAAGATCCCCGAAGTACTGCTTGGAAGTCCTCTAGTCCAGTTTCCAGCTCAATGGAGGACTACTGTCAGCAGGTTCAATGATAGCTTTTTTAGACAAGTCTGCAAAGCTGTTAGAAATGGAGGCTCCACAACTTCTCTAGGGAAAGAATGCTGCACTACCCAGTGAAATGTGCTTTACTAGTTCATTTTGAGCCATCCAAGCTGCAGCTTTTGGCTGTTGCATCTTGTGTTGCTGTAGTCCACTACAAAGAAAAATTAGGCTCTGTGTCTTGTTTCTTGCCTGAGCTGTACACATTGGTATGGAAGCGCATGCAGCAGGAATGTGTCATTTCAGCCATTTCAGCTTTCTCCATATGCACCACTTTCCAACTTGTCTTTGGATGTAGACTCCCAAGTTTAAAGCTGTCAACAAAAGCCTCTACCTTATACTACTGTGAGATAGATGTTATCCCTGCTACGGATTATTTGACTTCTTGCAAGTTCCTCTCAGTTTGGCCCACAGAATCTTGTCTGAGTGCTCATTGCCTCAAAGAAATATATCAGAGAAGGAAAATTGCCTCCCCCTAGTAGAAACTTTGATGCTTTTTTCCTCCATCAAGCTTTACTTTTGTTTTTGTCCTTAATTAGGCTCTTAATTACTTTCTCTGAAACCACAGCAAGTCTCATTGCTTTGTAATTCCCCTG
Source organism: Anas acuta (assembly GCF_963932015.1). Classification (NCBI taxonomy): domain Eukaryota; kingdom Metazoa; phylum Chordata; class Aves; order Anseriformes; family Anatidae; genus Anas; species Anas acuta. Next base: position 19,604,323 of record NC_088982.1, read on the forward strand.
ATCTCCTGTGACTTCTTATTTTAAATATAGATGGTGTTTTATGTGAACAGATTGTTATCCTCAAAAATAATTGCTGTTGTAAAGCCTGTATTTTGCATCCTTGTCTATATCAACACTGCTTCAAACTTTATTTCATTCAAAGTTTTCAAGTGAATCCAGGTTCTGTACCCTGGAGAGCCTCAAGCATATTGACTGCTTTCCTGTTCTTGTGCTGTAGTCTTCATAGTCCTTCTGTACTTACTGGAAAATAAATGAAGAAGATACCTTCCTTTGTTCATTAGCACTACTTCATCTGCGGTTAGCACTGGTATGAAGTAAACAATGGGCTAGGAAAGCAATTCCACAAAATAAATGAGAAGTGGAAAAAGTCTGCAGTGTTGTCATCTGGTAGGTGGGTCAACAACATCAGCCAGTGAGGGTCAGGCAGAGCCTAAGACATGTCTCTTCACAAGGTGGCAGAATCAGACTTTCAGATACTGTGTCATTCCCTATAAATCAGTTTTAGTTAGGTCTGGGCTAAGTATTGATAATAGAATGACTTCCCAGAGGAATATGGACCTGGAGCCTTCTGTCTCTCCTTTCATTAAGCTATGGCATACCCGTTGGTCTGTATTGGACAGAAGCCTACGAACTACAGTGACTACTGATCAGAACATGGAGGAACAGCCTGTCTCCACTGCTTCCTCCTTTATGCACCCTCAAGAGCCCAAGGCAGTGCTGCAATGTGTCCTTGCAAGCAAGTTCAGGGGCCTTGGAAGACACAGTGTAACACTGAGTTGGTGCAGCGTGGTAAAAAATGTGGAGAAGATACAGGAATATGGGCTAGGGAGGTGATAATGCAGGAATATGTTGTTATTTGTGTATGTGTGTGTGTGATGCAAAGTGGGTGACTAGAGGATGTAAAGCATAATGCATATCTGGGTGATGGGGTCTGTAGTGACAGGATAGTGAGCTGGGGGCAATCAGTTGAATATGGAAACTACTCTCAGGATGAAAGGCTGACAACTGTCTAAAATAGCTTCAAATAAAAGACACATTTAAAACATTGTGTATGTGTTCTTAGGACACTTTTAACATGCTTTTAGAATCTTGCCCTGATGAACAAATAATGCTCAGGACATCAAAGTAAGTATTTAATGCACATGGTTTCCACATGGAATATCAAAAATAGGAGGTTTGGTGATTTAAATGCAAAGTAGCGATCCTGTCTCTCATCCTGATGGTTGGAAACTGAATGTACTATCACTGGGACTGTGAAAATATAAAAGATCACATGAGTGCATAGCTGGGTTCTTCACCTGTATAACTTATCCACTGATTTCTGTGATGTTTAGGCAACTGATGCCTGTTGATGGTCAAGAGATAGCTCTTAATGCCTCTCCTATGAGGAGAGGGTGAGAGGACTGGGGCTGTTCAGCCTGGAGAAGGAAAGGCTCACTGTGTGTATGTGTCTTACCAATGTGTATGTGTACATGTATTCTTTGCACCTGAAGGGAGGGTGCAAAGAGGACTCAGCCAGGCTCTTTTCAGGGGTGCCCAATGCCAGGACAAGAGGCAAGGAGTTGGACAGGGTGACCTCCTGGTGTCCCTTCCAACCTCCATCATTTTATGATTCTGTAATTCTGCTATCAGTCCAGCTATCAACATGTTATACAATTAATCATCTCTGACAACGTTCTCAGTGATGCACTGGAAATTACTGTGTAATGACATCTACTATGTAAGGATCAGGAAACTTCAGATAAAAAAATCTGAATGAGGTTGAGTGTTGAAGAAAGTGCCCATAGCTCTCCTGTTTTATTTCAGTTTCCTATAATTTTTATACAAGAATGTGTCTAATCTTTATATAAATATCTTTAGCACACACAAATCCCATATATTTCCTGGTATCTGAATTGAGATTGGACATTTTTTCTAAACCCTGTTTCAGAGCATGACACTGATTTTATTGGGGATTTTTTTTTTTTTTTTAAAGATTGCTTTTGTGAATTATTGGGCTATAAAGCAGAAGTATAGCATAATACATCTTCTCCTATTTATGGATTCTACAGATATGACACTATGTGTGTGACCTTGTTCTAATATTCCTATTGTAACACAAAATGTAATCCCAAACACTAGATATACATAAGAAATTGCCCTGGCAGTCATAGTTGATTTCCTAGTGTCTATTGTTTCTTTATCAGATGAGCACTTTATTCCAGGTTTTAAATCCCCTAGATGGCACTACAGAATACAGTATTTAAATTTTTTTTTTTTTTTTTTTTTTTTTTTTACAATGCTGCTGAATAGACAATGTTAAATAATTTTTGTCTTGAAAAATAAACATTAATGAATTGTTTAACAAAATGAAATAGAAGGCAAAGAATTAGTTTAATAAATGCAGGATAATATACATGCTTGGTATGTTGGCATGTCCTTATGTACAAAAAGTGGAACGGCACGCTAGACATGTGCCAGATCACATACAACCCTTTCTGCTCGTGTGGTCCAGATGGTAGCTGTCAGATTCAAATCCAGACTTGGGCCTCCAGGTCTGAATTGGAAAATAAGTGTATTCTATCCAAAGGGATTAAAAATCAGGAAAGAAAACAAGTGCTGTTGTTTTGGATTAGAAACACACTCGGCAATTGTAAGTGCTAAAAATGTATACTGCAAGGAGTTGTTTTTTGAGACCAGGTAAGAGATTTTAACATTTTAATTGGCATTTAAATTTCATGCTTTAGTGGCAGGTATCTCATATGCTGGACTCGTGGGAATCCTGATAGTTTGTATTACCCCTGAGCATTTCTTTCGCAGTTGGTGTGTCATTGTCTGCAGATCACTGCAGTAAATACTGTACTGTACTGCTGAAAAGAGAGAAAAACATTGCCATCTGCAACTACAGCTTGCAAATTACAGCTTGCAATCGTCTGCTATTAAGTAAAGACACTTTAACAATATTTTGGGTTTTAAATTAGCGATTTACATCACAAGACACTGAAAATACTACTCTTTTAATACTGCAATTTTCTTTCCCTTTAACCAGGCATCAACATGTATTGAATAAAAAAAAAAGAAAGTAATACAAACCAATGTTTACTTAAACAATAGCCACTGACAGCAAGAGACACACAGATGGAAATCCAATAGTTTCTATCTCAGTGGGAGGTTTCATTTGAGGACCTTGATGGGGATGTGATTGGACTGCAGCACTCTAATTTACGTCATAGAGAATCTATCATGATGCCTTTTTTACTGCACTGCTGTGCCAGACTAGGTCTCCTATGAGAAACTGGTCTCAAGCAGGGAACAGGAAGGAAAGACTTTAGTTTGAAGAAGAGGGAAAAGAAATGGAGTTTCAGGTACTGAAAATATAGGCTAAGTTGAAATAGACTGATACTCTATGGACACGAGTAAGGGCAATGCCATGCTTTCGTTAGTTTTGAAAAGACTGGAAAAGGGAACCACAAAGAAGCTATAGAGCATATTTGTTGTGCAGTGCATGTTGCCCTATAGGTTAAAGGAGGAACAGAACTGCTTAATATCTTGCCAGCAAATGGCTCAAAATGTGCCTTTTTAGTGTCACTACTAGGCTTCCAGGGATAGCAGGAGAGAATGGAGAGGAGTTGTCCATTATAATGAGTGCAGAGCTCATCCCTTCACCCAGGGAATTCTAGTGTCAGCAAAATGTATGGAGAAATCCTTGACAGAGAAAGCCCTGGATGTAATGGAAAGTGCCAGCAAATAATTGTATGAGGCAAGCATAATTTTCTGTTAAATTCCATCAGATGGTCCACAAAGGCCTATAAAAGTGCTCTCCTGTTATATATCTTGAAGATTTTTTTCCTCCAAGGGCTAATCTTGTAATCACTAATCAGCTAAAGCTCCATGTGCTTGCCTTTACCTTTGAGTACGCATAAAGTTGTTTTACTTCTGGTCTGCCTGGCCTTTGGAGGAAAACAAATTCTTTACTATTGATCAGAAGATAAATCTATTAAGGGAGATAGCATAACATTCTTTATTATCTGCATCCAGAGGCCACTTGGGCAGCTGGTAACACATTGATTGTGCTTGGAAGTCCTTTACTTCCACACACTTCTGTGATACTCTTAATCTAAACTGCATAATCATTTTCTTCCTGGTCAGCTTTCACAATATAAAAATGAGCAGTCTTTTGGCTAGGAGATAGTTATCCTTGGTTCTATTCCAGGATGATCCCTAACTTTATTTTCCTGACATCACTTAGGCTACTTGTGATGTGATCTGCGGGTGGGTGCCATAGCACTTGGCAGGGTCCTGGTCTCTTAATTCCAGTGTTTCATGGGCAGTGTGCAGTGGTGGGTGCTAGGTTCCCTGGCCAGGGCACCCAAATACAAGTGAGAGAGCAAGCAGAGGGCTGGTGGTGCCTATGCATATCTCCCAGTTGGGTAGTGGCTTAAGCCTCTCCCATTTCCATTTTTTTTTTTTTGGTTAATTATATGGTTTTAGATATCCTAGGATCCTGAAATCAATTTTAAGACTCTATTTTAGCCAGTAGGCCAGTAGTATACTCTGTACCTCCTATAATACTCTCCATATAAAGTCAACAACAGTAGTGAAAGCTGTAGTGGAGACCTGGTAGCCACCACTTACAGACTTACTGTAGTCCTTGGTAGCGCCCATTTACACTGTAAACTCTTAGGTTCAGGACCCCAGGAGCGGAACCCCACCATTTGTTGATATAGGGTTTAGCATTATTTCAGATAGGCTGTGTAGAGACAGCTGTGATGCAAATGCTTTCCAAATCACATCTTTTGTTAGTGGAAATGTAAATTATTATCATTTAGCTATTTTTTTCTTAATCCTTTTTATTTAAAAGTAAGGTATACAAAACATATACAAAGGTATACTGTCACAACAGTAAGTTATACAAAATTCCACAGTAGAATAAAAATAGGATGAAAATAAAAAGGCTTTTAATAAAAATCTAATCTTACAGAAATGTAGCCAGTTACATTCTATTCACATACCAGTCTCAGAATATTGTTTGTCAAGAGTTTTATGAAGTGCAGTTCCCTCACTTTATATAATTCATTTGGTCCATGCTGAGTAACTAACACATTTCAGTCATGGGTCTAATCAAAATCAGTACTACAGTAAGACCTGCTTAGATTCTTTGAATGATTTACTAGCAAAAGGTGCTAATGCAATTACTGACTTACTTTTCTAGACTTATTAGTCACCTCTCTGATATAATTTATCACTCTATCTTATTACTTCTCTTAAGATCTGATGCCAGAAATTCTATTTAAGTATCAAATTGGTTGAATTTAATCTTGTGATTCTTGTTCAGATAGTTTCTGTACCTAACTAACTCAATGGTTTTCTCTGCTTCAGAAATGGCATGCAAGAGGGCACTGTTCTTGGTCTTCTATTAGATGCTATTTATAGTGCCTTTTGGTGATAAGAATCAGTGGATAATGGATGGATTTTCATTTCTATGCTGATTAAGGACACATTTCTTTCATTATAAAAGTTTTTTTTTTTTTCTCTCTCTTTTTTTTTTCTTTTTTTTTAACTGACCTTATCCTGTCACTTAAAGTGTATCACTGAACTCAATTTAATTTCCTATAAGAAAATGCACACAAATTCCTGTAATGTATGTGTGGCTTTAAATGGTTGAGAAATGCCATTAAGGTACTTCTAATGCTTTGAACAAAAATACAACCACTTATACCTTTGTTAATGAATGCTGAGTCTCTTCTGAACCACTATTTCTATATGAAAACTAGGTATATATTGCTTGAACTGTGGAGCAGCTATAATTTTGGTATATGCTTGTTAGGAGACTGTGCTTAATACTTAAGACTTCATATAGTTCTCAGCTTGAGTTAAACATATCCTTTCCTTTTTCAAGTCCTGGCTATTGTTTCCTTTTCTATCAGTAATATGAAAATTATCTGTGCACTGCTGAGAAAGGGGAAATAAAATGTGAATGTTTACATTTGCACTCATATAATGCTTACTACACAGCTTTTGATATGAGTCTCTTGGGTTGGCTAGAGGCCAGTTTATTTCCTAACCTATCATAGAACAGCTGGAGACCATGTGTAACTGCAAACTTGCCAAATCCGACATTTTTGGCTCATGGGAATTTGGATCAGAGAGAATGTGGCAGTCCAGGACAACTTCATAGAGAAGCATAATTTAGACATGGTTTCTGTAATCCTGTCAAAGACAGTCTGCATTATCACAGGCTGAAGGTTATAGTTCTCATCGATCTAAAGAAAATCTTGGTTAAAGGTATTATCTTAGAGATGAATTTAGTTTGATAGAATTTTTCCCAGGCTATTATCCAGTTCTGATTCAGAGGATGAAGAAATAAAAAGACTTTTAAAGAGATTATAAGGTTCAAAAAAAGGATAGGCATAAAATGTGTTCTAGTGTATTCTGGAGAAGGACAGATTTTCATTTTTAGATCTGTGATGGTGCAAAGATTTTGCTGATGCTAAACTTAAAGCTAGTGGGTAGAAGACTGGGTGTTCTCAACCCTGGTGTCTCAGAAGCAGAGCAGGACACAAATCTTCTTTAGAAATTCTCATGTTTTTAATTAGTATGAATATCTTTGTACAGGCAGTGATAAGATGAAGTAATGTCTTTCTCATCTTGATGTCTGCTGTGTGGAGTCTATTCTATGCACACATTCAGAATTTGACCTTTTTAAGTGTATGATCCACTTTAGAACATAGTATATAAGGTAGTTTTTTAATAGTTTTTGAAAGATGTTGCTTTGGGAGTTCAGATTCTTGGCATACTTCAGTGTGTAGATACCAGTGTTATAGGCACTTCAGAAATGATAATAATACATCTAGATTACACAGATATTGGCCCAAAGGGCTGAGTATTATTGCCAAATTCTAAAGTGAGAACATGGCTGTACAGATTCCCCATGCAGCTTGTGTTTAATTTTACAGGAGACATTGTTTTAATTTTTCTAATGATCCCCAATATAGAAATTATATTCTAATCAGTGCACGAGTCCAAGAAATTTTTGTGTACGAGCCAGCAAAAGGATCTTCTAAATATGAAATAGTTTTACTCAGTAATATAAATAATTACTGGAGTTTGATTAGAAGACAATGTTGAAAGGTGTATGCTATTTTTTACTAGAGTTTTACTATTGATAATCTCTAAGAAACAGGCAGTAATTCCAAGAAGTTATTTGAGCGTAATCTTATGTAAACATCTGTTGATGCTTGTGCTCTTCCCCAGACTTGGGCAGTTGGCTCTCTGCATGGTATTCATAGGCCTGCACCAGAAACCCAGGCCGTTACTTTTTCCATGATTCCCCATAGTGTGGTCTAAAATTCTTCCAAGTGCAGGAACATTTGTAAGCTCAGATTACTGTCCTGGGCCCACCTAGCCACAGCTGCAAGGGCGGCAGGACCTGTGCAGCTCTAGGGGCTATAACCTAATCTTGACACAGGTGAGTTGTCCAGAGTGACCATATATATATATATATATATTTCCCTTTGAAACAGTGCTGCTATTTTGTTGAGATACCAGCTTATGTGGTGGGGTACATGAGCACCTGGGGAGTAGGTCCTGATCCATGGATTGCTTCACTTTAATGAGAAAACCCTGCATTTCCCAACTTTCACTGCAGACTACCTGGTGTTAAGTAACTCTTCCTCATGAACCCGGGCTACTGGGGTTGGGAAAAATTGATGTATCTATGCAAGAAACAAGTGGGAGAAAACATGAATCTGTGACCTAGAACTAAGAAAATCCATGTGGGATGCAGCAGACTTGAGGTATTGTCCCTGACTGCAGTTAGGTGTTTTAAACAAAATGGCTGCCAAATGAAAAATAGGAATAGCGTTACTGTCCCTGACATCGCCATTTGAATATTTTCCTTCCTCTCTCTTTGATGTACCTGCAAAACACCCTCAGAAGGGGGAGAGCTGTCCTGAGCTTTCAGCCTTGCTGTATGGAGGAGTGGTAGCATTTCCCCTTCCCTGTGAGGCTGCCTGGGATTTCCCCCCACACCTCCAGAGCTTGGCAGCCCTCTGTGGCTGGAGCACTGCGCCTCTGGGCTTCTGCTCCCTGGAGTCATCAGTCACCTCTTGCAGTGGCTGCCACTGGGCTTCCTAAAAGTGACTTCTTCACACATCCCCTTTTCTAGATGCTCCTCCAGTTTGAATACTTTTTGGGAAAGTGCTTCTTCAAAGTATTATGTAGTGGCACATAGATCCACTTTTAATGGCAAGCTATAAAAAATATTCCACTCCTGCACACTTCACATTTGGCGATTACCTTTTCTTTGCTATTACCTGAACTGCTGCTAAGGCAGATGGCACTGTCTAGTTCCTGTCATCAGCTGATGAACTTCAGCTGTCTCCAAAAGATGCTATTTAAAGAAAGCTTCTGCAGGAAAAGAAAATGTGACCCTGTTGTGCCAGTGATAAAAATCAGTGTATTGGCTAATTGTCACAGAAGTTAGCAATCATACAATGATGATGGGCACCTGTGCATTACTGGAAGTTAGCTAATGAATATAACCATTTCTTTCTCTCTACCTAGAGAAAGGAAAATAAATATTCTGCTCTGTGTTTTTGTTCAGAGCTCAAATGGCCCTGTCTGTTATCAGACCTTTATTTAATGGGATTTCTTTTTTCTTGTTCAGATTTAGTCCTGTGCTGATTTTGTAAATATATATTATATTTTTATTTCTGAAACTATTTTATTTCATGTTCCTTCCAAATCATAGGAAAAAAATAATATAATATATATATACACACATCTAGTTATGCCTCTGGGACTGACAAGGTTGGTTCTGGTGCTGGAACTGGTAGCCTTAATAGAGTGGAAAGAGGCTTCTTGAAGTTAACAGTTTGGTCTTGCTGCCAGGAATAGAGTAAGAGGAGATTTACAGTCTGCGGCACATGCATGGGGCCCTTGAGACTACCAGTCTCTAAATGAGTGCTTGATTTGTTTGGATGATTGAACAATCGTAATCCTAAATGCTGCTTTTTAATTTATAAAATGTTCTTACTATCTGTGGAGAATCTTTCAGAAGGCTTTCAGAAGCGGTTGTAGTGTATATACATTGTTATGCTAAAGGAGAGGGAAATACTGCAAGGTTGTTGCTGTCAATGCTCAATAAGAGATGAATGTAAGGTTCCTCAGAACATTTTGCATCATTCAAGTAAATGAATTTTAAGACTATGTAATGAAAGTCTGGATACTTGTGTACTGTAGAGTGCATTATTTAGAGTCAGAACATGTTTGCAGACTTGAAATTCATCTCATCTTCATTATTATTATTTGTAGTTACAGCCAAAGGTCTCAGTCCTATTGTACTAGGCATTGCAGACAATGGCAACAAAGGCGTTTTTTTCTAAAGGACTTTTATACTTGAGCTAGAAAATACTTTCTAAGAGGTTAAAAAAAAAAAAGTTGAATGTGTTCATTGTAATTATTTTCATGTAACAGTAGGCTTTTTTCCTCCTGTAACTTAAAGACTGCAAGAGTGGAGGTCAAAGTCCTCCTGTATACACTTAAAAAATCTCGACAACACTATTTTATGTGCAAATATATTACCTTAGATTTATTTTATAAAATGCCAGAGGGCTCTATCTTTGCTAACATTTAGAAGCTAACATTTTTAGCTTCTCTACATTTAGTTAACATCACCAAATAAAGCTCTATCATTTATTGTTGTATCCTGTACTCTTTCCCTTGAACAGCTCAGCAATTATTATAACATTTCTGTGAAGGAAACAGGTATATGGTGTGGAACTGGATAACCTTCTTTCCATGTATTAAAAATAAATGTTTTACCATCTCTCCATAGGCTTAGGCTCTCTGTGGAATGAGACCCACTGGACACATCTGTGCTGCTCACAGAGTCACCCCTGAAGAGGTTTTGCAAGCAGTGTGCTCTGTGTCTTGCTGTCATCCACATACCTGGAACGCAGACTGAGTGCAAACCGCGTGCCTACTGGCATACAAACCAGTCTGGCACACTGCCATGATTTGGACAGCACAAGCAGGCTGTGATTACAGGTGTGCTCTCCATTTGGGCTGACTGTCTGGTTTTGAGGACATTTCTTATGTAATTCCTGCCCCAATGAGCAAATTAGAACAGAGACAGCAGATGACTGTAGGTATTCAGGAGAATAAGGGTTTAAATGTTTTCAAACTTAAATTGTAAAACTGAACAAGAAGGGAAAATTCCATTCTTATTTTCATCTGAAGCCTTTGGAAAAGGTAGTTTAATATGAGGCAAATTTTCTTTTCTAAAAGAATAGATGTGACCTTGTATGTGGAAGGCAAGATCAGGGGGTGGCAGGTAAATTCTCCTGAGGCCATTATTGGGTATTGTTGCTTGGCAAACTGGCAGACTCATTCTGGCTGGGAGATACAGATATTTGGGAAGAGATCTCTACCGCTAACTTTCCACTATCTTGTCCACTATCTTTCAAAATTCTTGTGACAAAATTCACCCAAATCAGTACTGTCTATTTAAATTCTAATTTGCTTTTCAAAAATTCTCTATGATTGAAATTGCAAGAAGAAAAATTGAACACATAGCAGGTTTTTCCATGGGCTTCAGACTACAACCCCAAACTCCCAGACTGTCTCAGATCTCTCCTTTTCCATCATCAGACACAGAAGAACCTTATCTCTGGGACTGCAGATGATTTTTATGGTAGAAAAAAAAAAAAAAGGAAATTAAATAAACATAACTTGAGGTATCTATGACAATACCTTAAACTGGAACTGGGTGGGGAAAATAGTAAGCTGTCTAAGAGGCTCTCAGCTTTCTTCTCATACTTGTCAAAATACTTTGGATTATTGACTTTATCTTGACTAGAACCTAGGGAATTTTGCATGGATATCTTGCCTTTGATTTTCAGTGGGATTCTTGATAAATCATTTATTTTCTGTTTCCCCAGATCTTCAACTGGAAACATAATAATTCCTTACAAAAATATCGTGACCAAAAAATGGTATTAATCTTTGAGGCAGTGATGAGGAGGACTCCACAGTTACTTGGAAAACAAGTTATGAATTTGGTTATAAATGCTACTTATGACAGTCCCTTCCTTCAATGTAATAGAAAAAAAATGTTAAAGTTTTTTGCCGATTCTGTAAAAGAAACCACAAAGTGCAATACTCAAACAAAATGGAAAGGTGTTCAGCTTAGAGAAGTGTTTGCTATAAGCAGCTTTTCAAGTTAATGAGAAATATCCACGTAAGGGGGATTTTAATAAGCATTCTCTTGCTGAGTTCTACATTTTTGATTAATTTAAACTAAGTCATCCAGGTTTAACGTAGCAAAAGACAGCTTCATTCCAATACTGCTGTTGGATTTTTACATGTAATAACATTTTTATTTAAAAAAAAATGTGCATTTCAATCTCAAGGACATAATAGTTCTAAGTGTCTGTTTACATTATCTGTACATTTTTTTTCCTACTTCACAAAGCTTTCTGGTTTGATTGCATGAAATCTGGTAACTGTAAAGGAATAGAGAAATACCTATCATTCATTAAGTAAGAGCCCTAATTAAATGTTATGTTAACAAGCTTAAAATAAGATAAATATTCTATCAGCAGTGATATATGAAAACGGTTAAGTCTTTCTTATGTCAGACTTTTATATACTGTAAAATCAAGGTTTTTATTCTGAACTGATAAGGTATAATCTATTTCTCTTTATAAGAAGCGAAATTATGTAGTTATAAGTATGTGAGAGTCAGAGAAGCATGGTGAAATTAGCAGACTTTGGAGCCTTAGAGTATATCCTGTACTATTTGATGATAATTGGAGAAGCTGCTTTAACTTTACTTTTATCAGTATGTTGTGTTGTTTACAACGTAAAGCATCTGTAGGACTTCTAACCTTTCAAAATCATCTGCTTCACAAGCAAAATAATCCCCTGGATAAAACCACCATTTAAGCTCCTGTTGTGTTGCTATTTCACTCCCTTGGAGAAGATAATATGGTAGGTTGAATTATCTAGTAGAAAATTGTCAAGAATTACGTTCTGAATGACAGTTGCTGTGTTAGCACTCCATGATGGATGAAAGGCTGATGGACATTTTAGAGTGAGCAAGAACATTTTTTCAAAGTAAAAATTATAAAAATTGTGCATTTAAAAACAAAAAACAGAATGCTCTCAGCAGTATGAAGAAACTGTCGCTTAATTTTATATTCTTTGAGCCAAACTCTTGCTCTGGAATTGTCCTATTTCGTCGGTAACAGCTAATCACACTGGAGGAACTAAATTGCATGTGTCCCTTTACTTAACTTTGTAGAACACATAAGCAATTATGGGAACTAAGAAAGGTTATATTGGCCATCAGTCATTCTAGTTTTATACTTTATTCACCCCATGGCGCCTTGTAATTGTTTCTTAAATGACCTTATTATGTTTGTGCAACATGGAAAATAGCTTACTTCACTTGCTTAAAAATTATCGCAATTCCATGTGTTTCTATTCATTAATTTTTACATGCAGATTGCTTAAATTACTTATTATAAACTGTACTTCTGTGGGGTGTCTGCACTAATTGGTAAGCCAAATTACCTACAACAATTGTTTCTTGTGGCAGTGATGATATTTATGTGCACAGACTTTGCTTCTGGTGGGCTGGCACAGACCTAGCACTTCAGGCATTTTGATGTGTCCTGGTGCCTTAGGAAGAGGAAAGAAATGCAGATCTTGTGCGTCTGACTTAATTTTCTGCCCGTGTACCTTCAGTTTTGCTCTTGCTTGCTTAAGATAAACACCTAATACATGTTCATTTCTGTCAGGGCAAGCTGAATTTTGCCTAATAAAAATCCCACAGGACTAAATTACAGGGATCACAGGACTTTTTAGACCATAAAATATATTGCCTGTATTTCACCATTAGTTAGCAGAGTACTTGATATGCAATAACGTTACTATAATGTGCTTTGAATGTTTTTATTGGGTTAATCCACTAGTAGTGAGAAAGTCTGATCCTGTGAATTGGAGTGGATTCAAGAATGGAGAGAACCAAAACAGGTGATTTCTGTCTCTCTTCAGTGTCCTCCCCAAGCTTTTCCACACCACAAGCTAGCCCATAAACCCAGCATTCTGAGGTAAACATAAGCTGAAAAACACTGATGACATTATGCTGTGTGGCTGAAAGTAATTAATGGTTGTGCATCTAAGTACAAGGTCTTCAGGTCACATCTGCCTCTTAAAATCACTGGGAGTAGGAAATGTTCATCACCTTCCTGAGTTAAATGATAGTTTTAGGATAGGCTTGCTTTTTATTTATTTATTTATTTATTTATTTATTTTGTGTGTGTGTGTGTGTAAGGGTTTGTTTTGTGGAGGATGATTCTGTATCTCTTTTGTGACTGAGAGCTTGGGGCTTCCTGCTGTCAGATTTCAAGTTAATCTTAACCTCTAGTAACAGCGAATACATTGCTTCTGGGATGCCTGATTAGGACAGCAACCTTTGCCTTCCCTTTCTCCCCCAGAATGGAAGGTTTTAACCGCAAGAGCAGAATAACTTTTCTTATTGCACCAGTTTTACCACTCAGAACATTAGTACTAATTTGGCTTGGTGTGTATTGTAGCTATTTTAACCAGTAGTCACTGAACCTACAGATTTTTAGCCTGAAAGATGCTTGTAGGTTCCAGCATGGACTCCTTGCTTGAGCAAGGGTGCATGAACCAGAGCTCCCTTCCAACCTTAACCATTTCACAGCTCTGTGGCCAAGCTTTATCAATTCTCATCCAGGAGGCAGAAAATATCAGAAAATATGCATTTAGCTTTTTTTTTTTTTAATACTTAATCACTGTTTTTTACAGTGCAGAATACATGTACATAGGCAGCTCTGAAAATAGGAACCAGAATCCAGAAGCAGTTTGCAACATATTTTTCTCATGGTTTACATTAAAAAGAGAGACAGAAGGAGAGAAGGAAGCTAAGAGAGAAAGAGAGGGAGAAGGAAGAGGAGAGCTGGGGGACAGACAGTGGGAAAGAGAAAGGAAGGAGGGAAGGGGAAAGATAAAGAGAAAGAAAAAAAGAAAGATATAAGAAAAGAAAGTGAAATAGAGGTTGAGAAAGACAAATAAAAGAGACCTAAAACAGAGAAAGAAGGAAACAGTGAGGAAAAAGAAGATGAAAAGAGAACAGTAGAGAACAAATGAAAAAGAGAAGGTGGGTGAGAGAAAGCAAAGAAGTGAGCAGACAAAAAAGAGAGAATGAAAGAGAAAAAGAGAAAAAGGGAAAAAGAGAAGAGAAAGCAAGAGAAAGAGAGAGAAAAGGAAAAGAATGAATGAGAAAATAAAGTGAGAGAGAGAAGGAAAAAAGAACAAGAGTAAAAGAAAAAGTGAGAGGAAAAGAGGAAAAAATGAGAATGGAAGAAAGAGCAAGAGAGAAGGAACAGAATAGATGTGAAAAAGAGAGAGAACAAAAGAGAGAAAAGTGAAAAAGTAAAGAGAGCAAAAGAGGGGAAAGAAAGAAACAAACAAGAGTGAGGTAAATCGCCTTAGCTGCTGCTTAGGCATCTTAAAGAACAGCGTAATGGAAAACACTGATAACATTACTAATTCTTCATAGCCAGAGGTTAAGTTTTGTTTAAGAATTCACAGTGCTAGCACAGAAAACATTTAGGAATGTAAGCTCTAGTCTCAGATAGAGGTACCACACATGTGTAACTGTGGACACAGGTGTTCATGACCATAGCAGAAGTAGGATTTTGCATGTAAAATCCTACTTTTTTCCTCCCTCCAGTGTTTATAATCCTTTAACAAATTTGCAAGTGGGTGCCATTTCAAGCACTTCAGTTTCTAAGACACTGTGATGTCAAGGCTGGGAGTTGAAATTTTACCTGCAGTACTGAACATCTGAAAATCAAACTCTGGGATGCTCAGTCTTTCCAGGACAATGTTATTTTCTTAATATAGATTATTATTATTATTATTTTTAATGAATTGCTACCTCAGTGTGAGACAAACTTACTTCATTCCTATGAAACTTTGGGATGTGTAATTTCTTATTTACCTGTTACATCTGATCATATTTACTTCCAAGAGGTGAGAACACATTAATGTATGCAGGTGCATGCTCCAGTATTATGATGGTAGGGTAAGTGAACCCCATGAATATAAGAAGATTGCAAAATTTCTGGAGTAATGTGAAGAAATAAAAATGTGTAGGATGAAATTATTGTCCTTTTCATCCACTCAGCTGTAGATGCTAATGATTGGATTTGTGCATTCATTTATCTATGACATGACATATCTTCTTCATTGTACAGTTGTTTCCATGGAAGATATCTTACAAACGTCTTCTGATATACATTTATGAATTCCTGACAGAAGGATTTACAAAGCTTAAAACATGAATTGTTCAAGTCATAGTTTCGTCTTCACTTAAGAACCCATGTCGTTTTTGATATACAACAGATATGCTGTGTTGTATTAAGTATCATGTGTTCTTTTTTGGATTTGAGTTTCACCTAATACTTGTATAATAAGATATAATAATAATATAATACATTATATAATTATAGGTATACAGATATGTTCATTTACATGTTTTCATGTAAAAACTTCAAATGTTTTCAAATGTGTAAAAACTTCATGTTTTGTAAGATATGCTTCTGTATTAAGTTATCAAATAAGATGTCACAGATTTATCACTATCAATACAAACATAACTGTTGAAGCCAGGGGTCAGTAAACTAATACATAATATTTTAACATGCTACAATGTTTTTAATGCAGATTTTTTAAAATTCCAGATTACAAAAAGTACTTTCAGTTAAGCAAGAACCCAGAAAGCAGAGACTTCTTCTAAAAGAAAGAAAACTTCAAAAAAGAGATGACAAAACAGAAACTTACCTTCAAAAGGGCATAATATATTTTCTGAACAATATACAGTACCTTATCTTAATTGAATAGTTTTATCCTGCAACCATTTATGGAATAGGAGAGTACAAAATGAGGTAAAAGCCTCACACATATTCACTTTTCTTGGTCTAATTTGCAAAGCTTTTCAAATTAGGTTCTGCAAGAAACAGTCAACCTTTGCCCTTTGCAGACTATTTATTATTTTCATTTTGAGATGAAACTACAATAGCTTCATACTCTTTTCTTCATAGTCAGTGATTTGCTTAGAGAGAATAATCGAGAATAATACTGAGAAATGGAAAAGAAAACAGCTACATGTTTTGTTTTCTCAGAAACTAAAAATTAGAGTGAAGCTGTACTAGCAGCATCAATCCAGGGCTGTTTAATCTGGTGAGAATTTGGCAGACAATGAGTGAATACCAAGAGACAACAAAGAACATAGTTTCATAGTCTTTTCTGTCAAAAAAAAAAAAAAAAAGCCAGGATTTGGCTGGTGTCATATAAGAAAACACAGGGGCTTCATCCATAACCCTGCCCATCAGGCACTGCAACAACAGTGCTTAGATTCTAAGAATCCTTTTGTTCCTAAGTCTGAAAGGTGGTGATAAAGATTTAACTTTTGTCCACTGTGAGGACAGTCTCCTCCCCACAGCTCACCTCGAGACAGTGCTGCTCCCCCCCTTACTCATATCATTGTTCAGCCTTCACCATTAAAACATCACGAATAATAATTACATGGTATGGTATTAATATCCCACCTCCTTTTCCCTTCCCATACCTTTCCATCCGCAATCAAAACTAAAACTCATGCAATCAAAACTAAACAATCAAAAAATTCAAATAACTTGCAATCAACATTTTTGAATATTTTTCCCCCTAGGTTTCTGTTAAAAAAAAAAAAATTATAAGTTCAATAACTTGTGAGAAGCTGCCCACACATGCACAAAATATGCTGCACAGGCTGAAAGAGTTTAAAAAAGCCTGAAAAAAGAATCCACCTCCCCCCGTCCAAAAAAAAAAAAAAAAACAAACAAAAAACCACCAAAGAACAAAAAACTTATTGGCTTTTTATCCCTCGTATTATTTATTTTCCCCTTTGTCCACTTGCCAATGCATTTTCCAAATGACAGATTTTCTAATATTTCTCTTAGAGGAGTAACAAGGTGAATAATTCCTCTTTCATGATGATTTCCCCCCGATATTTAGCAAAATAATCAAAACAAACGTCCTTCTTAATTTTATCTCATTATTCTTCCTGGAGCTATAACCCTTTTTGTCACTTGGAATAGTGCCTCTCCTTCTCTAATGCTTTCCCATGAAAAATTTGTAGGTTATTATTGCTCTCCTTAGCTGTTGCTTAGCTAAGTGATATATATTTGACAGACTGTAATTGCATGAGCCCCTGGGAAGTGCAACTGCCAAGCTGCACACAGCTCTATTTGGGATACATATTACAAGGTGTGTCAAATGCAGCCGGATGTAGTGCATAAACAAGAGAAAAATCCTGCTCCAACTGTGTAAAGAAAGGAGAGGGAAGGGTGCTTTTTATTTATTGATCGATTTGTTTTAAGCCAGTTATAACAATCTCAGCTGTCTTCTAAAGTTTTCTAAAGGTCGCTAGTGAAAGCTCGCATGCACCACTGCAGGTTCACAAGCACCTGCACGTCCCCCAGATACCAGCCCAGATCCTCTCCTTGCCTGGACTCATGGCCTCCTACTTGCTGGTAATTTGACCAGCTTGAGGTTTGCCAAGGGAATTCATACACCCACCAGGTCTGGAGGGACACAGGCACTTGCCCCCCAAGTGGCAGCAGCACCAGGCATGGGGCTGGGTTGGACAAGCATACCAACCTGCTGTGGTTTACATGCACTGGACCCTTTTATGCCTGTTTCTATTTCTTCTTTATTTCCTTCTCCTAAACATTCCTTGCTGAATTTTGTCAAGTCCCACAGAAACATCCTGAGTCCTTATATTCCTTTTGTTTCCCACTTCCCCTCAGTAACAAGGTACAGGCTGACCATCTCCACTGCTGAGCCCAGAGTTTCTTGATGGCCCATCACTTAGTAGCTGGCGACTCCTGGTCTTTGCTGTTATCTCTGTATTATCCTTTGCCTACCACATTGTGTCATTGTGAGTTATCGCTTCCCCTTATTATCGCCTTTTGCATTGAAAAGGTTCTTGATCAGATAACCTTATAACATCAGTAAACCTGCCTTCCACATACCCTTGCAGAAGTCAGTACAGTGAATTTCAGAAAATACAAAAAGCCCAAAGAAGTCAGTGAAGAAAGATTTAGAGAGAAGGGTATTCATAAAGCAGTATTTAATACCAGTCCCAGGTATTCAAAAATAATAAACAACAACAATAATAAAACAAAAAAGTTTCTGGTCATCAAATAGATCAAAGAGACTGAAATTCTTTTAGTTCATGTATGTTTTTAAATAAAATATTTGGGGCTATTCTTCTTTGCATACTAAAGTTATAGTAATTAGAAGGTCATCCATATTCTGTTTTTTTCCTCTGCAAATCCTAGAGGTTCGAAGAATTCATCTGACCAAATGTAATCATCTACATCTCAGCTCTTCACCTGTTTACCTGTTTTTTTTTTTTTTTTTTTTTTTCTCGCCTGTATCAGTGGAGTGAAACAGGCACTTCTTGGGTGCATCATATCTCATCCTAAAATAGACTTATAAAATAGATCAGAAGAGTCATGCTTTAAAATTGCCTAATTCTCTTCATTGACTATAAAGGCAGCCTAGGGGGTTAGCTGAGATGTAGATATCTACATTCTGCACATATTAAATTAGGTGAGATGAATCCCACCCTTCATTTATTTTTCAAGGCGTGTAACTTGAGATTGTCACATAATGATGAGAGATCAGGCTTCAAGAAAAGCATTAAATATTACAAGAATGGCGATAAAATTGTGAGACCTGGTAATAACACTTATGTACAGTAGTGACCCGATGTTTCTAGGGTCATTCATGTATATGTGTAATATTGTAAATGAGCAAAGTACATGTGAAAGGTATACATTCTATGTTAAAAAAAAAAAAAGATACTGGAACAGAATGTAATGCCAGAGCTAAACAAATAGACAAATGGTTTCTTCTCTCTACTGATTCCTTCTCCATTGCTGCTTCAAAGTCCCAACTTTTTTCCTCAGCACTGAAAGCTTGTATAGCTCCCCTCCTCTTCCTCATCTTTGCTTCAAACATAGGAACAAAAGCTAGGAGCGATAAACTGGAGAGCTGAAAAAATCTATAGTGTAAAGAAGCAATTCAAGGAACAAGAAAGAAAAAATAAATGTGAGAGGAGAATAGAATGAAGAGAGGACAAAGGAAGCAGAACAAGGGAAACAAGTGTCCTATCATTCTCAAGACAGTATTGTCTGTCTACATGTAAACCAGGTTTCTGGTGACTAATACAATAGACTGTTCCCAATACGCTGAAGTTGTCACTTGACCACTTCATTGTCTTTTATGTTTTGCTTTCTCCTGTACTGTATTTTTCTTTCTTTCTGTCTATAATTCCTGCATGCTCTCTAACACCATAATATTTAAAAGCCTCTGTCAGTCCATCTACCCTTTGCTTCCAATTGCTGTCGTTTTCGCCTCAATAGAGCTAAACTCATTGAGTTGTTTTAGAAAGAGCTCATACCTCTGGAGGCAACACAACAAAGTAGAGAAAGCTGTGAAGAGAGATGGCAGCCAGCAGCGAGAGAAGCCTGGGCCAATGGAAATGTACTAAAGCCTATATCATTTCAATGAGAAAGGCACAAGGCAGAGATGAAGCAAAGCAATTCTATGTGATCAACACTAAAAACTTGAGTAGTCTGCCAATTATAACAATAAAATGGAAAAAAAAAAGTACTGACTGGAGGTTAGCTCTGTTAATTATCAGAATTGAAAATGAGGTGAACAGCCAGAAGTAAGGAAAAAGGGAACCTGCAGTGTCTCAGACACCTGCTTTTCTTAATCCACCATCGTTTGGAAACAAAAGTGCTTTTTTCAGTCCAAAACATATCGACAAGTAGGAGCAGGTGACTGATTTGATGACTGAAACTAAATTTTGAGGCAATCATTCTCCCACAGGTTGTCACAAGGGTTGTTCTTTCCTTCAGATGCAGATTTTTTTGTGTCATGTTGGTGCCCCACATCCCCAATGAAGTTTGGCTCCCCATTGTACTCTTGCATAAGCAAAGAAGAAAAATCAATCCCTGTGCCAAAGAACTTGCACTAAGCAAGTCTACTGTGGGAGATAATTTTTCTGTAATGAGTAGGTATGCCTTTGTATTGCTTGTGTTTATGTTAGATTACTAAATCATTCTTTCAGTCTCTCACTTTCCTTCTAGATAGCACCAGGGATTTTGGAGTCTGCAGCTTCACCCTTCAAAGTTCTACTTGTCTGAGGTGTAGCTAGATCTGTCCTGTAAATGTGATGAGTTTTACGGATGAAGATTCCTGTAAAGAAGTGGTAATGAATACCATTTGAGAGGCCAGAGAGTGATGGTGAACAAAAAACTTAAATGCCATCTCAAATGGCACCAGACTGAAACAATATGGAGCTAAGATGCAGATGAGCAGAACTGAAGAGCTGCAAGAGAAAAATCAGGGCAGAACCTGTTCAGAGGACAGAATATGGTGAAGGAAAAGAATGAGCAATGTTGTTGGCAAACGGAATCCATTTTGAACAGGTTTATTAAGAAAAGATTGACTGGGAACTTTGCTTTTACTTTTACCCTCCCCATTCAGGTCCATTTTTTTTACTCAAAAGACATTGAATTACAATCTGCTACTTTTTTTTTTTTTTTAATTATTATTGTTATTATTTTTGTATTTTTTGTGCGTGTTAGAGATTTTTTTGATATTCTAGTTTGTCTTTATCTCCCTTTTCAAATCAACACTAATTACTTGGGGAAATTAAAATATATCTTAGCAAAGATGTATGAAAGGGAATTTTACTTTTCTGGAGTTTTGAGACTGCAAGAGATTATTGTGATGTATTCCCAGGTAGTCAGAGATTTCTGAAGGCTACTGGAGCATATTGCTGACTCCTCCCCCTCCCCCCCCCCCCCCTTTTTTTTTTTTTTCATTCTGCAAAGATTTTTCTACCACTGTCAAGAGGAAAATAATGCACTCTGAAGAGGCCTTATACTATCGGGAATTGCAACAGTAGGTATTTTTCATAAACACATGAAAATAATTATAAAACAGTAAAATACCTAAAACTTTTGTTTTTCTAAGTATAAGATGATATCTCATATCTGTTATGAATGGTTTACTCAGTAACTCCCATGATTACTTTGAAACTTCTCCATGAGTCTGAGATTCACCAAATGCTTGATTTAAACTTCGGTGTATTCAAATACACATAATAAAACCAGCAGCATTTAGTTTCAGAAAAAAAAACAATTTTTTCAAAAGCAATTAATCCTGTTAAGTATACGACTCTATATGTAAGTTTTCAGGCAGTTGTTTTGAATTAAAACCAATGAGAAAATCAATTTACTTATCAAATTGATAAATTGATAATATATTAGGAATGTTTCTTCTGGAAGGGAAAAAGAAAGAAAAAGTGTGAGTTCACTTTCTGTTAGTACTGGCTCAACTTGATTCTTTTTGTGATGTTGTACTCAATCATATGTTGTTGTAAATCTGTAACAGTAGCTGTAAAACAAATACCGTTGAAGTAAGCCTGTATATTTCTTTCAAAAAAGCATTCAAAGCAAGAAATACACTGATTTAATACAAAGGAAAAAAAAAAAATCTCAGTTTGTGGCTCTATTCTGCCACAAAGCCGTTGAAACGACCCCTATATCATTCTCAACCTATTGTTTGGTTTATTCCATGTTCCATGAATAGAAGTGAATTGAAGTTAGTTCTTTATTCATGGATGATAAGGCATCACACCTGCCTCCTCTATTCTCTGCCTTCCTCCTCCTTGCCCCATTTGCTCTCTCATATATAGAATTCTAATTCTAACCTGAAATTAGATTTCTTTTTGACTAGTATGCCCAGAATTCTTGCTTGTACATCACAGCTGAAACTGAGTAACTTATGCAAAACAAAGCATTTTTGTATTGAGTCTTTTACAGTATCCTCACTCATTCTGTACAGAAGCAGATACTGGATCCCTGGATGTCAGTCAGAGTCTCTTCTGTTCTGCAGGGGTCTTTGAGCTTGTTAAACACCTACATCTGAAAGGTGCTAATCTGTAGACTGCTGCTTTATGTAAAACATTGATACAGCAGTCTTCTGCTGACCCAGATTTCCCATTTTCAGTTTTTATTTGCATGCACTGTCCATGGAAGTCCCTGTCTCTGACCCATTAGAGGGCTATGGGCTCTTTTGAGAAGCCACTGCAGCTCTGCACTTTATGATAATCCATAACACTAGGCAGTGAGGTAGGCATTGATAAGACATTGCTCTGTGAACTCTGCATTGGCAAGGGGAGAATGCCTTTTATAACCCCCTAGCTAAGGCAGTGTGTGCAGTGGTTTTGTTGTATCTATCATAAAAGAGAGTGATTTGAAGGTTACCTCTGTCATATCTATCAAATCACTCACAATCTACTTCAATTATCGCAGCAAAGCACAACTGAGAGTTACTTTATCTTGCAGTGAAGAAAATGGGAACAGAAGACCAGTAGAAAGGAATAAGCAAGACTCTCACAAATGCAAAACATACAGCAGAATAGAAAATGATAATTTCAGATTCATTTTATATTTAAACAGAAGAGATGAGTTCCTAAGCATTACAGATTTTTTCAACAATTTAAACAAAAACCCTAAATAACAGATTAATAACAGATTAAAAGAGGTCCCCTAGCCACTTTTCTGCATTTGCATATAAAATTGCCTTTTATTTCCTTAAGTTCTGAAAAATGCTGAAGGAAGACATGCTCTCTCTATCCTTGCACTCCTCATCATTGCCTCCTCAGGATTCAGAATCTGGATAACTCTAAGATATAAGGCAGAATGGGAACAAAAGGCCACCTTAATTGTAAAATGCAATTTCTCTTGCTGTAAAAATAGACTGATTAAGCTGTAGAACTTTTTGCCATAGTATACTGTAGCTACTAAATATTTACTTGAGACTAGGTGAGACCGAAGGAATTCACGGAACAGAGATTTGTGGCAGAGGGTACTAAATGCATAGAAAATATTTAGCACAAGATGAGCCACAGAAGGTTGAATGTTTGAAATAGAATTTTTGAGAATTATAATATTTGCTAGCTCTGTTCTTGTATTTTCCACTAGCCATGTACATTTGCTTACTGTAAAAGACAGGAGACTGGGCTAGATGGATCCTTGGATGTATGTGGTACATGTGCTTTTATATAAGAATTGCCACAAGAAGCAGCAGAAAGGCAAAGAAGGAAAATTCTGCAGTTATTTTTGCTTCTTCTCTTAACAAAGATGTACTTGGACCAAGGTGTCCTTTAGACCCACAGAGATGGTTCTAGGGAATTTGCAGTGGTGAGTGAGAAAACTGTACCTGCAATGCTTCCCCAGCTCAGTGGGGACTGACTTCATCCGATTTATGAAGGACAAAGTCTATTAACATAGTTCCCAGCACCTGAGGCATTACTGTGGAAGGAATTTTAGTAGCAATGAGGCTTTGGTTTGTATTGGTTTAGACTTCCATATATCAAACTATATGATGTAACATAGCGTTTCTGGTTCCAACTGTGCCATCTCTAAGAATTTCTTACAGGCCACCTGACCACTGTAAAGATTAAGACTGGAAAAAAAAAAAAAAAAGTGAAGAATATGTATTTTCCCTCCATTGTTTTTAAAGAAAGCTTGTTGCTGTGTCAAATTTGGAACCTACAGTGCATGAGCCAGCAGCGTACCCTTGCAGAAAAGAAGGCTATTGATATCAGGGGCTGCACTTGACACTGTCAGTGTCAGTCCTGGGCAGTCTGTTGTGGGTGGTCCTGCTTAAGTAGGGGGTTTGGACCAGCTGAACTCCAGAGGGTCCATTCCAACCTCAGCCATTCCGTGATTTTGTGATCACACACAGATGTGAGTGGTCCCTGGCAGCTGTTTCTTCACAGCAGTAGATAGATGAAGACAAAGCCATTGAACACGAGCTTGCTGTACTTCAAGGAAACTATTTCACTTACCTTGTGCAAAGCATGCCAGACTTGTCAGATTTAACCTTTCATTGACATTCACCCTAGGATTCCTTCTTTTCATTGTACCACTCTATGTGCAACTAACTAGATTACTTGAGTCCTCCAGGCAAAAATAGATCATTCTGCTTCTGTATGTGCATGATTCACATAATTTAGCAGAGGAACAAAGGATCTGTGATTGCTAAGATGCAGAGGAACCTGTACTTATGTTACATCCTGAGTTCTGGCAATCTGATAAAAATATATATCCTTCACCATTCAGTACATTATTACTATGGGGAGAAACAGTTGGAATTCCTGAAAGAGGAACAAGGGCAGACAGTTCTTTGGGAAATACTGAATATCCTAAAATGGTAAATGGTCCTCCTGGCATTTGTGTTTTAGGATAGCCCTGGCTAGAATACGTATATTAGCAGCAGCTGTCACCAACCCCAGAGAACAGAGGTACATTTATATGGCAGAACAGGTGCATACCTTGCCTTTGTTTTCTATTTTTTCAGGCACAGCTATCATAGATTCAGGTTTCTGTCGGGATTAGAGAATTTGAGTCACTTTCTGGTAAACTTTTATTATAATAGTTGTATTTTTAAACATTTAGAAACAAAATTGATACAGCAGTAATTATTAGGAGAGGCCTCCTATTTCTTTCATTAGATCCACTACATATGATCTAATGCTGTACTACAGAAAAGATCAAAATGTTTTCTCTTTCTTTTGTCCAAAGACAGTTACAGTCATACACAAATACATCTAAGCAGAATGTGACATGCAGGTGGTCTTTGGACATCACCTACATTTTTATATTGATCTCCCTGATTATTTTCATTATTTGAGACTACAGCAAATATCAAACTTTAAATCTTTTTTGTCTCCAAAGCTTTTAAAGGAAAAAAAAAAAGGAAAAAATACTGAAAGGAGCAGAATTTCTGGATATGGAAAGCTTTTAAAACTGATTATATTTCTTTTGTTGTGAAAAGATTTAAAATGAAAAGGTCAGCAGAGTGTATTTTTTCCTAAGCTCTTGAACTCTTAACGGGTGTCAGTCTGATTTTACCAATTTTTGTTAATACAGTGGTAAAGGAAAGGGAAGAACCAAGGTTAATTCCAAATAGCACTATGTTGAATTCTATTAATAAAAAGTAAGATTAGGTTGTATTAGACGAACCATGTCTTTTTAGAATATAGCTTCCTGTTAATTGCAAATGTATTCAAATTGTTCTCTAAAACAGAGATGGAAGTAGAGCCTAAAATCACATTATGACCTGAAGCTATCTTAGAAGTAAGGAAATTATCCATCTTTTTCAGCCATAAAGAATTTCTATATTCAGTGCACCTGTGCTTTCTTTTCTCTCCTTTAGACTTTTGAATCATGAAAGAACAAGAAGTAATGATACTTAGCATGGAAAGAACTAGAACTGTCACTTCCCACTAATTCCAGATTACAATTTATTACACTTTTCCGTCCATTTTCTTATGATTCTGTTTGGTGTCTGGAAGCTTTCATGACGAGGAAAGCTGATTATATCATGAAATAATTTTCATTACTTTTTCTGGAATCAGAATAATTTCTACAGCATATTTTTAGAGAATACCATGTGAACATTTGCATTTTGACAACATGCTGACTTTATTGTTTGATTGACTCTGCAGTCATAAAACAATAAAGAGATTCTATGCCAGGGAACTTCAAAACAAATATATTACATACACACATACATATATAAATTTAATTGTCTTATATTTTATTTATTATTTTTGTCTGTGTATGTACATATATGTATATATATGTATATATATACATACACAGACACACACATAAAATATATATATTTTAAACAGCTGTTAACCAAAAGATCTTTCTGGCAGGAATAGGATTCTTAATGTGTGTGTCCTGACCTCCATCCCAGTTTACTATGTGGTACTATGTGAGACAGCTTCTTTGTGCCCTCAGGTTGTGTTTCAGTAATAGAAGTAACTGTTCCTTGTGTGTACAGTATTGATGTTTGTAAAATGTTTTGAGTTGCCCTGAGATTGAAGCTGATAAGCCAGTTCAAAGTCCTGATTACTAATGTACAGTTAAACTTCAGACATGGATTTACCAGAAGACTCTAAGACTGAATCCTCCTTGATAAAGTCTCCATTAATCTTGCACTAACAGAGATACATATGCCCTCCAGTGTCTTGATTCATTAACATGATTTCCATAATGACATACCTGGAATGAAAAAGTTCACCTTTCTACTCAGTAAATGAGTTGGAACAAATGTAGAGAACATTGACCTTACAGAGAGGCTTCTGGGTGATTAAATTGTTGAAACCATGTCAGTAAGTGCATTACCCACTATAGAAACTTCCCTGTGGTGCTAATGAAGGAGAGAGGATAAAGATCTCTGTAAACCAATTGTCCATGTGTTTCCATCTGGCTAAGAGAGGATGGAAAAATTAAAAGGGGTTTATCTAATCACAAGTCCTTACTTTTTTCCTCCACTCTGCTGCTGTGGAATGAAACTTAAAAACAGTGCAGAGATTGTGAATTGAAAGGCTTTTTGGTCTTGCACAAACACTCAGATGTACTTAATTCATCTCTTGCATTGATTTTTCATACCTAATCAGTGGAAATTCCAAGGTGTTATGGTGAAGGGAACCATATAAAAGCTTGGCAGATAGATAGGACCAGTAGTTTTCATGTCTTTGAAAAAACTTTACCTTTCAGTGCATTTGTACCACATATCTTCCTGTAGATCTAGAAAGAGTCAGAGGACTTTTAGGGGGAGTTAAAGAACATAGAAAGCAGAGCAGCTTTTCACTGGCACTTTTAATATATTATCCTTTCTAAGCTTAGCTTCCTGTTTGCAGATCTACAGTTCTCCGTATAATTCAGTGCCCAGCAAGAAGTTCTGCATGCCTGTGCACAGAATATTAAACTACAATCTAATACAAAAAGGAATCTGTCCCGGTGCACATGAAGACTGGGGTGTTTTCTGTGCTGTGCTGCTCTTTTTCAGCTTATAAGCCTACAAAAATCATACAAAGACATGGCAATAGCAAATTCACAGGTTCAGTCTTTTAAAAGCTCACAATGGATATAACAAAAATGTTCATGAAAGAGTGCTAACAGAGGTTTTCCAAAATCGATTTTTTTCTTATTCTCTCTGACCACATCTCAGTCAGAATGATACCCTTGTGACCTACAAAATGTCTGAGAGAATAAAAATGCAGCAGCAGCTGAGCAAAGAGTAGAACTTTCCAAGTCAGGAAAAAAGGCAAAAAAGCAGGAGAAACAGGACAAAATGTCCAACTTAATCATATTCTACAATGTAACTTTGCTATGGCTGAAAAGTTTCAGTCTTCATAATGTTAACATTTCTCTTCTACCATGTGAACTTCACCTTGCCCAATAATTAATATGCAGAAAATAGATTATTTTATGAAACATACTTGCATGAAGTAATTCATATGGTCCAAGATTATTGGCTGCTCCACAAACAGCTGAACTCATGAAGTGTTTTCTCTTATAATTTGTGTCATCTGTCTCTAACCTTTTCCAGCTGAGTTCTCTTTCATGTCATCTATGATATCCCTTACAAGCAAGAGACAGCAATGCTGTGCCTAGTCTGGAACTATCTGCGCACTGATCAGCCAGCCAGGCTGCACTTGCTGACTGGCTGGAAAGCGGCAGCCAAATGGAGTGTATACTGGCAGAAATCTGTTCGCCTTTCTCTCAGCAGGACAGCAGTTTAAACCCTACTCTTCTCTCTAACTTCTGATTTTCACAATATTTGAAGGAACATAATTATCATTGATACTTCTCTTTAATACGTAGCTGAATACAGAGAGAAGGGTTCAAATATTATGAAGGATAGGGGAAGAATAGGCAGATAACTAGACAGAGTTAAATGTGATATATCACATATATTGCATTTGCAATATCCAATTCCTTTCCTTTAGGAAAACAGAAAAAGCAAAACAAAAGTACAAAGACACAACCTATATTTATGGATAGAGAGTAACAGTCTACAGAGCAACGTAAGAAATGCAAATGATTAAATCTTTACTCTGATGAAAGTGTTTTCATCAGAAAAAAAAGATATGTATTTACCAATTTACTGAAGCCATACCTATTTGCAGACCAGGTTCCTGGCTGTCAGCAGAATGATTTCCTTTAATTTCTGAAGGCTGCTCTAAAGAGGAGACAATTAAGCCTTGGTACAGGTGTTTTAAGAGGAGTCTTAAAGAGTCTTTGGTACCTACCCCTACATTGCTCCAAAATCATCTACCTGGCAGCATTAGGGCTAGTCTTCTGGTTAGAACAGCAGAAAGGTGGGTTATTTCATGCCAGGTCAGATACTGATCCAGTTTACTGTACATCTCCAGAATAGTTATTCTAGCAGAAATAAAATTGGGAAACAACATTCCAGGAGTACCTGGTGCACCATGGGGCAAGGGAGGAAAAGAGTGGTTGTGACTGAGAAAAGGGACAAAATGTCCTTAAACTGGCTTTCCTACTAAGCTGCTTGTACCCAGAACCACCTCTGCAAAAGAAGCTAAGGTGGTATTAATTTGAGCATAATAATTTTAGCATTCCACACAGGTAAAATGGAAGGAAAATAGTATTTGTGTTTTGATTTGCTCTATTTTAATGGACTTTAGATTACAGAGTAAATGCTGAAGTCTTTGCTCATACTAAAAGACAATTAACTTCGCTTGGTTGTCTAATAGTCCTCGCTGTCATTCACCGGGTGTGAGATCATCAATACTGCTTTGTAGAGAAAGCCTCATGGTGGTAAGTAAACCTGGTGAATATAACTCATGTGGCCTGAAGAAAAGCTAAAAAAAATAATAAAAAAATCAATATCTTCTACATTTGGCCCTATAACCACAATATTGTGTCAAGCAAGAAATTAATCATTATGGCCAAACTAATACAAAACAGTTCATTTAATGTTTTTGTCACTTACCATTGACAAACTAATATTTAGGAGTGTGCATTTTAGTATGACCGTTCCTAGCTATAGGCTAAGAATTACCCTTTGCATAAAAACTCCACATGATTTCTGGTTCAGAGGGTGCTATAGATAAAGCCCATAAAAATGCTGTTTCAAGCATAAGTGTCTGGTTTAGCAGTGAGCATCAGTGCAAATGAAAACTGCAAATAGACAGCTGGGGATGACAGCATAAAAATCACATGCTGTGTAGTTGTCCTCCACATTGTATCTCTGGCTGGTCCATTGCAGCTATGCTGTGCAACAGTCAAGAAGTCAGACACATACAGAAACAGAAAAGGCATTTTTATTAACACCTATACACTTACTTTCTATTATGCTTTTATACATGAAAGAGGTGAAGCAATTAATTGAATTCTCTTCTAGTGTCTGTGGACCTACAGCAATATGTTTCAGACAAATTAGTCAAGATAAAATCAATACAGTTTACATTTTATATGTAAATGGTTGCTGAAAATATATTGTTTACTTTAGTGGCAGTTTTGGAAGTGGAAAGCTTTGTTCAAGAAAAGCAGCTATACTCACTGTACCTGAAAGCGCTGGCTGCCTTAACCAGGTACAGGGATTTGGGAAGGAAAATCTACTGAGAGCATGGTAACAGCATGGGAGCTGCAGAGTTAGTTCTAAGGCACTGGGAGGCCTCTCTGCAGTTTTAGGCAGTACTGTCTGTCTGTCTACATTATGTCAGAAATCATTCCTTCAAAAGCTTAATATTGGAAAGATTTAAAAATACGTCTTTCTCTGCTCCAAGCCTGCCAGCTGTATGTTGAGCCTTTTAGGATTTACCCAATAAGACTATGTAATTAAATGCCAGCAAACTTGCCTAAGAGCAATAAAATCCGGTCTTTTTTAAAAAATAATTTTTTATTTTTTATACTTCCAAGTATGTTGCATGATTGAAACAAACCATCTTTTCATGTGTAGAGATTTGTGTGCTTATGAGTTGTGTGAAATCTAGTCAATCTGATAGTCATGACTAATAAATATGTGTGTGTGTAAGGTAAAGAATACATAGAACTGGATAAATGAAATAGAGATGCCCAGATGTCATCTTTGTACTGGGAAGTCCTATGATTTCAGAGGGTTTTTCTTAGATGGGCACGCTGTGGTGACACTGCTTGGTAAAAGTGAATGGATCTGTCTCTGAGAGAAACAAGAGAAAAGGTAGAGAAGTTGAGAGAAAAGCATTTGAGGACACAGTGAGAACAAACATCATGAATGTAGTTTTGTGAAAAGCTTAGAGAAAGATCTTTTGGGCTAAGTGCTAGCTAGAAAGAGTCTTGACCCCATGGGCAAAGAAACTGTATCTCCTGCTGTTTGATTTCTGCTGCATTCAGGGAAACCAGACCTTGTGCATTCTTTGTAAATAAACAGGATGACACTGAAGAAGTATCTGACACTATTATCAGCTTCACCTCCTACCTGAAATAGCCCTTGGGCTAACCACTTAGGTCAAAAATGGGTCCTTTCAATGCTGCTTGAAATGTATTTGCTTTCAGAAAGGCTTTCATCATTGATTCCCTTACTAGTGATATGCAGTTCTAAATTTTTTCCTGTGTATCACGTGTGCCTACATTGGAATATGGATATCTCAGAAGGGAAGAACTCGCAGTGTGTGTATTGTATTTTCAAAAGAAGTGCTTTACAAGAAATTCAGAATGCAACTGAGACATAAGAAACGTAGAACTGCAGTTGCCTGAACAGCGTTAATTTCGTTTAGCAATTAATTGGGATCACCAAACCATTTACTCTGCAGGTACGTATATACAAATGAAAAATGTTTTACTGAAAAATATTGAACAATTTCATCTACAAGCTATCTACAAACATTGTAAAATTTGAAATATATTATATAAAAGCATTGTACTGAAGACAATCTAAAGATTGCCTCTAAGTAACTTGACTTATTTTGGCTTCACTGATCCTTATCCAAATTGTAATTATTTTACATTACACTCTAACATCTTTGTGTTGTACAGAAGCTTGTGATATTTCTAGTGATTTAGATAGAACTCTTCAGAGTGTAAAATGCTTCTCTTGCAAAAATTGACTCAAAAAAAGAACAGATTTCTAATCTCTTGTTGTAAAAGTAGAAATGCTCATATAATGCATGCTTTAAAACAACCAATAGTCACCGTATGAAGAACATTAATGCAAGAGAGGACAGATGTGCATTTAACTGCATGCTTTCTTAGAAAACTTAGACTCATATAGGCGGATGTCTGAAAACAGTCATTCAGCAGTTAACTGTTCCTAAGCTGATAAAATTTTCTTGTGATCAGTCTGCTCACCTTTAATATGAATAATAACTTCTGTCTATTTTTAGCATCACTTGAGCAGTACAACTGACATAATTCCAAAATATGTAAGTTGAATTTGCCACCAGGCTGTTAATGATCTCATTGCAATCAGGAGTAAGCATACTAGCTATATAGACAAGCTCATTCCTCTCAAAGCAAGAAACAGTGAAGGGGTAAAGGCCTCCTGTGCTTCATGTTCACTCTATAGCTCTCTTGTTCAGCCCTTTGAGAAATTCTTGTCCTGACGCCAGGGTGACTATGGACTGTCACAGTCTTCAAAATCTCCTAGGAAGAAGAGAGGCAATGGGAGGTTTCCTGAGCAATACACCAAATAGAAGTACTATTGGTTGAACAGTGGAGACAGTAAAATGTGCTTTTCCTTTGGCTTCCACCAGCCATGGACAGAGGCGATTTATACCCAACATTTCTGTCCTCTTGAGATGAAGCCACTAGGTAGAGTTAGGCAAATATTTCTTCTTATACTGCAAATAGTCCAAGAATGTGAGACTACACGACTAATATACTTGGAGATGTGGCAGTGATGATGAAAAGGGAAAATGGCTCCTGGATATTCACCTTAGTATTTAGATTAATGGTCAATGATACTCTGTTTTATGTGGAGAGATTTTTTATGTGTTTTCTCAAAACAAATATATATTCAATTTTAAAAAATGAATTATTATTTTATTTTTGTTTCACAGGGAAACTTAGTGGTTGTTGGTTGGGAAAAATAGTGGGAGAAAAAAAGACAAAGGAAGGTCTGATAAGGTATTTAGTGATTATAGACATCTTCAGTGAGTGTTCAGGTTGGTGTGACTTGTTCAATTTAAAAAGGATTCCTAGCAGCTTTGGCTCATGGTCTTGTAACAGCAAAAAAAAAAAAAAAAAAAAAATTACTTCACACCAAAGGAATAATACACAATAGCTTACTTTGCTTTGAAGCAACAAAGTGAATAACAAAATGATTTTGGCCTCCTGAGCTTGAAGTCTGTGGTTCCATCACTGAGTAGCTGCAGTCATGGAGCTTCACCTGCTCCCTTACAAATAAACAAAATAGCCTAATGTTTAAATGACTAGAATAAGTCCTAACATAACGTCTGCTTTCATACTTCCAAAAATTTCCTTTAATTTCTTTAGTCTTGATGAGGAATTAAATTGTCCTTTTGCATGTTTGAAATTTATGTTTTCCTTTATGCTCTCCACTATAATTGCCATTGTAAACAGAAGCTAAAATGCCCTGTTGGGGGGGGGGGCGAAAGGGGGGAGGAGGAAGGAGGAGAACAAGACCCCAGCACCCTCAGTCCTCTTTATATCTTACAAGATCCTATTTCCTTATTCCTTATCATTATTCCTAAAAGATGCAATTCAGTTCTTACTGAAGTCCCTGGAAAGAATTCTGTTGATTTTAATGGGTATTGTATAAGGCTACTTAATAGTTTATTGTTGTGAACTCTTTCACCTTGGTCACTTGTCACTGCTCACTCGGTGGTTTAGATGAGAGTGAGGCAGTTGCAAGCATTGCAAGGTGCTCTTTTAGATGTACTTGCATAGAATTGCAAGCACTGCATCTTATAAAACCTGCTCTAACCTGTGTTTAGGGACTTTTAGGTAGTAAAGAATATAATTTAATTCCCTTTGAGATTTCTTTAGGAGGAATTGGCAGCCCATCTTGCTTTGGGAAGATATTTGGCATGACAGTATATTGACTTTATAGACTTTCTTTCTCACTTCCAGTGAGACACATTTACCACTGAATGATCAACATAATGACAATCCTTATAGCACTAGCATGAAGTTCCCCAAAAAGATGTTTTCATTTTGCAATAAAGTTGAATTGTTTTCTGTAAAATATTTCAGTGAACATAAACCAATTAACCCCTTTCCCTAAGTGAAGTATGTACATGGAAAGAGTTTGTTAAAGAGAAATACCAGAATATTTTCTATTTAACTTGACAGCATGCTAACACAATATACTGCTGTATCTTGATAACATATAAGGCAATAATCTGAGCAGCTTACTAAAATGTGTGCAAAATTCCATCTATCATGCTGAAAACCTTTCTGTATAAAACGTGATTCCTTAGAATCACTGAAGCAAATCTTATTTAAATTGGCTTAAATTCCAGCACTCTGCCTTTTAGAATCAAATTTAGTTAGCTAAAATGCATTCCATCTAAAAGGCAAATTCATAAATGGGCAGAGGTACTCTTGTTTTTTCTGCATAGTGTCACTTTTAAAAATTAAGTTCAAAGGTAGCTACCCCAATCTTATAGTCAACTCTAGCTGGTCATGCCAGTATTAAAATATCCACTAGGAAAGCTTTCTGGCCAGCAACATCTTACTCTGTCTTAATTAGAAGCACTGAGCAGCAAAAATTGTCAAGAGATTCTTGCTCTTTGTAGCAATTATTCACATTACTGGGGCATGGTTTGCTTCTCCAAGGAGAACTGCAGGGCTCCATAACTATGGAGTCATTTTGTGCAAGATAGAAGAGCTTCCAAATGAAAGACCAAAAGAGCATCCCTTTGCCCTGCTGTCCCACTGCCACACAGGGCCTGAGCACTAGAGAGCACTAAGAACTGGCAGGTGGGAACGAACTGTTTGTATCTCATGAGGCACAGTTACTCTCCATCTCCCAGCTAAGGGAATGAGGTAACACAAACTTGAATCTTCCAGGTGTAATGTGTCTAATGTTCTGCCAATGTAAGAAACAGTGACCCACGGTAGCTTCTACAGCTTGGTTACTTTAAACCTTGTGAGAACTTTTTGTGGATGAAATTGCATACTTCACTTGTAAGAGAGAAAGCAGCAGATATAATGTAATGATCTAACAAAGCTTAATCGTAAATAAGACATTGACTTAAGTTTGGAGATGGCAAGGTATGCTTATTCACTGCACAGGGGACAGGGTAAGTCAGACGTGTCAGGGGGACCCTCTGGTCAAACCACGAGGTTCAGAGTACATCCTCTTGCTTCCTAAACTCCTTGAACTGAAGAGGTAAGGAGCCTAGGTATGGCTACATCCACTCCTAGTCCCAGACTTGATCAATGGTTTATGTCTAAAGGTTCAAGGATTATACATGCACAATCAAACTAAGATACGATCCTAATGAAGCTTACAGAATTTAGTAAGTACTTACCAAGGATCTGTTACAGCAAGGAATCTCTCACAAGGAGTAAGGGGTCTCTGTATCAGGCATGACCTTGAGAGGTGTCCCTGCCCAAGGGGACATCCTGTCCTGCAGCCCACTGCCATGCAGAAGAGCTCCAAGGCCTCTATTGTAAAACTGTTTCAGAAATGCTCTCCTCTGACAGGTAAGAACTTTTAATAATTCTTGATCTGAGTTGCTTCCATGACCACCTGTTTTACTCTTCTGCACACTTTTTTCCTTTAGCTTAAACAGCTCTTCTGTCTCTAATGTTTAACTCTATGATGTGTTTACACAGAGCAAACATATCCCCTCTTGGCTTTTTTTCTAAGAGATTCAAAAAGCCAAGAATTCTTTTAGTGTTCCCTGTAACACAGGCTGCTTAAACTTCTGATTGTACTGGTTGCTACCCCCTGTACTTATTCCAGCTAGAATGTGATTGCTCTTGAACATGAGTGACCAGAATTGTGATAGACTGTCTCAAAGAAAATTTTGGAAGTGTCTTATATAAATGCCATGAATACTTTCTTATCTACCAACAATATTTCACATAATACCTTTGAAAGATAACTTTGCCTTTCCACATGGGCACACTGTACTGTTGATTATTAGACATTACAGATTTACCTTCCCTCTCCCAGTTCCATCTCAAATATTATGAATATTGTAAATTCATTATAGTTCCTACAGGTATAACTTTGAGTTTTTGCATTACTTAATTTCACCCAGATTCTTTTCCTACAGTTCTCGGGGTGTGGCACTGCGATTCTCCTTTATGGACTTTTTGTGGGATCTAGCTCAACTGAGTTTCAGTCATGCAATTTCAAATAAGATGAAGGCCGTTTTAAACTCTGCTGGGCCTAATTTGTCATTATGTTATTCCATTTCTGAGTCACTGTAACTCCATGGAGTTCAACAGAGTTATGCAAGTATAAGTTTGGATTAGCATATGAATCAGACCTTGTGATGTCCCCCTCCCTAATTGCAGGCCATGTTTATTTTCTCTAAAAGGTAAATTATTCATGAAGTCAGAGAGTGTACGTTTATTATTTGAACAAATGGTAACTAACATAATGAAATCATAAGAATCTGCATTTTTCCAGAATTAAATTCTGAGTGAGCATTGTTTCTGGTTCAGATATAGGACAGTTAATCTAGAGGATAATCTCTATTGTTCATAGTTTAGGATTAGAAGAGAATAAGGGTCCTATGAATACTATTTATAACTATAACAAAGACATTTAATCAGTCTGAAGTAATTTACTGAAAGCAAGTCAGAAGCCTCATTAGGTTATTCTCTGATTTAAGTACAATATACATAGAAAGTAAGGTTCTTCACTGGGGGTGTCATCAGACATTGGAACAGGCTCACCAGAGCAGTGGTCACAGCACCAAGCCTGATGGAGTTTAAGAAGCATTAGGACAATGCTCTCAGACCTCTGCTTTTTGGGTGGTCCTGTGTAGAGCCGGGAGTTGGACTTGGTGATCCTTATAGGTCCCTTTCATCTCGGGATATTCTACGATATTCATTGAAAATGTCCCTCAGTTTGCAATGACAGTTTTGAGAAGGATGGGTTGAGTGGGAGTTTACAGTAAGAAATGACTGGTGTACATATGAAGCAATGAAATCAAGTATAGTAGGATGACTTGCTGTCTGATCTCTGTACCTGGTTTTGCTCTCAGTGTACAGGTTAGCTCTCTCATGCCAATCTAATGTCCTAACAACAGTAGCAGTATTTAGAACTGCTGCAATTAGTCCTTCTTGTGTGTTCACAGTCCAAAACCTGACCAGCTGCAGGTAGAAATACTAATGCCAGTTACCGCTCAGGGGTATAATTATCTAGATTTAAGCCTGGATGCAATTTTTCAGCAAGGGCACAGGTTTTTATACTTGTCATTTTCTGAATTAGAATATGTTCTGACAAAGTTAGTATAATCTGTGAAATATCAAGCTGGGAAGTGACAAATTGTGGACAAAACCCATGCAACTTGCTTTAAAACAAGGTATAATACTATATAACCAACTGACTGAGCTTAATGATTGCTTTTCTGTCTGTCAGCACTGAGAAAGTTCTTTACAGCTTTAGGTAAAAAAGGAATGCTGTACTCCTTTCTGGAGTTTTAAACCTTTGTTTTCATGTATTTTACCTTTTACCCAGCAATTAATAGACTAGAATAGTCCAATTTTAAGATGACATCTGGCCAATGTTTCTCTCTGATTACATGTTCCAGAAAGGAAATTTGAAATTGCAGGTAACAAATTGCATCAAAACAGCTGGAGTAAGCATGGCTGACATAGGCAATACAATACCCAATGTCTTGGTTTAAAACTGGGAGGACTGTGCTGTTTTGCACTGCATAAGACAAAAACCATAAGGAGTTCCAGCTGGGCATTCTCATAGAGGGACATGAAAGGATCTGGCGGTCAGAAACAGTGTGAAAGCGCAGTGAAAATCTTTGTGTTTCTGTTTATCTAGAGGCAAGTACTTTTGAAGAAACCTGTGAGTATCTGAGTGGCTCTGAAGTCTATCAGCAACTGCACTGCTAACTATACAGATATAGCATACACAAAAATCCAGATTCCATTGATCTAAAACTCCCATTGATCTAAATGGCATGAATTCACCAGCAATGGAAAAGGCACTAAGGGGCAGACCCTCTGCCAAGGTATTTAGACACTATGTAAAGTAACACAAGACAAGAAGCCATCTTTCCCCCTTGAGAAGTAGTCAATCCTGGTGAAGCAGGTTGGATTCCTGGATCTCATGCTGGAGCTGACTGGGGATGTTGGTTGGGAAGATCCTCCTCAGAGAAGTGGGTGCAGGTGTGCTAATGGTGTGGTTTGTGGGGTCCCCTGGTGCATGCCCTTTCTGCAGTGAGAGGAAGATCCCAGTCACACATGCTCTGTACGTACAGACAGACATACCTCTGCAGACACCCTCAGGGGCAATGGGTGTTGTCAGGATCGCTCTGCCTCTGGTCCCCGTCTGCACCCTTTTAACTCATTTTCAGTTTTGTAACCCCCAAATTCTGTCATATGTTCCATTGATACCCCCCAGACTTTTTTGTTTTCCCTCTCTTTCTGTTTCTTGTAGCCCTTTCCTTTTCAGTAGGGCTGACTGGGCTAGTGCCCTCAAAGGGAAAAGGAGAGAAGAAGTGCAATTTCATTTAAATCTTATGAATATAGGCATCTGAGACCCAGATCAAAGCTGTTTTTCTTTATTTTTTCTTCAGACATAATACCGAAGAGAGAGAGGCAGATTATACCAATAAGTACCAATTTTACATGCAAAATTTATTTTCAGAATTACAGTATTCTTTTAAAAATACGCCTGAAATTTGTAGCAATGTCCATGAGATCACAAACAACTAAATCTGAGCATTCTACATTAAAACAGAGACCTCCATTCCTTTTTATTTTAAATGTTGGAATACAGCTTTTTATTAACTTGAAGGTACTTTGATAACTCAGAGGAAGAGTAAGGCTCAAGAAACAGCAGTCTTATTTGAGATTCCCAAACAGCAAAGAACATGCCTGTGGAAATATACAGCTGCTTGCATGAAACACAAGAAGGAAGCCCCAAGTGTAGAAGCCCTGCCTACCAGTGCCTGCTGTGCGGCTGGCAGCAGGAAGCAATGAGGCCAGGTTTTCAATCACTTCATGGTAGACAGAGTTAGGTACAGGAACTAGGGCTTCACTAGTCAAGGAAATGCAGATATTCTCTGCAGGGAAGGTCACAACATAGCTAGGAGAGTAAGAAAATAATAGAGACAACATAACAGAAAGCAAAGCGATCATTCCAACATACAGAAATAAAATAAGCTTGAGAAAGATGGTCATTTTGAGCAAGTTCCTCAGAACTTGCCTTGTCTAAGTTTCACAGAAAATCAGTGTTATATAACCAATTAAGATTTGTTTCTGTTCCTACATCGACTGTAATAAATCCTGTGTAAATATTAGGTTTCTGTATTATTGACAAGAACTGTCAAGGATTCTGAGAAAGGAGATCAGCAGTAAATATGACTTCAAAATAATAATTTGAAGTGATTACATCTGAGATACTTCTCATATAGCAGAATGCATAAGCAAACATTGCCAAGTTAGTCATTATATCTCCTCTCTGTGTCAAAATATTTTCTCTCCTTTCTTTCAGGATAATTCCTTTCAGAAATATTTATTTCCTGGAGATTGGAGGTGAAACCCTGGCCCCACTGACACTAGTGACAAAGTAATTGATGGCTTCAAAGGGTCCAAAATATTTTAAGTATCATCCTGATCAACATCAAGATTTCAAAAATTAAAACCATTTAATACTGACATTTGACTGAATGGTTTTTATTCTATTATTACAAGCCCAAACTGCTATTTTGTCTGACATAGATGTAGTATAGCCAGTGGCACTGTTTAATTTCAGCATTCCCATATAGCCTAGACTTTGTCGCTCTCGCACTCCGCACAAGTAAAGGGGACTGTGTGGAACAGATGGCACCGCCTGGACCACAGTTCAGAGTATGTCCTGATTTGTGATAGAGTTAAAATTCTGAAGGTTATTCCTGAGTAGTTAAAATCCTTACTGAGAGGAAAATCACCTGATGTTCTCCAAGCCTTAGAGTTGTCTCTGGAAAGAGTGATGGTCTGCAATCAACTGTAATAAAAGAGTGGAGGAACACTGAGTCAAAATCTATTGATTAATGTAACTCATTGTTTTTCAAAAACAAATGATCCAGCTGTATAACCTGCTAGAAAATAGATAATGTAATTTAGAGCTTTTTCTTCCTACTAGAACAACTTTTTAGGAGATCATAAATGAAATTACATGCTTTCAGAGGCACTAAAAATCATGTTTTGTCTTTTACAAGAGGTTGGGACTCTAACATTGGCTGTGCAGTTAATTTATGGGATGGATTTTCATGAAAACATCCCTGTTGTGTAAAACCTTTGAACTTACAGGACATAATTTGATAAAACATTTTTGATTCTAACACCGATACTTTATACTTTCTTATTTCTTTTTTTTTTTTTCAGATTGTTCTTCTCTATATACATCTCTACTTTAATAATACACGTCTGCTTTCATTTCCTACAGGACTTTATAGGCAACAGAATATAAAAACTGCCATATTGGGTCAAACTGAAGATCAGTGTCTTTCACTGATTAGACGAGTGGTCTTTCATTGACAGTGACCATTATTGGATACTTAGAGTTTAAAAAGCCAAAGGATAAAATGTCTTTCCTAGGTTTTCTCTCATTGTCTGTCAAACAAATAGAACTTCTGCAGCCCATACTGGACCAAAAGCATTATGTTTACTAGCTGTTGATGGCCCTGGAATTTCTCCAGTCCTTTCTGGAAATCACTAACTTTCAGCTTTCACAGCATTGTGTGGTGCAGTCCCACAGTTTAATAATGCTGTAATAATTGTAGAAAGTGCCTATAATTAATTGTTATAGTGTATTGTTACATTGTTATAATTATATACATTGTTAATTGTTATTACTAAGTGTTATATTTAATATCCTATAAACTGTCATAATAATTTCCTATTCGCCCTCTGTGTACGATTAATGACTCAAAGACTGGAGTAATATGTATTGCTGTTGTAACTATTTCTTCCTTATAAAACAGTTTTCCAAGGCATCATAAGTCTTCCTTTCTTCAGAAAATCTTTTTCCAAGCTGAAAAATCTTAGTTTGCTTAGTCTTTTCTCATATAGAAAGCCTC
Source organism: Anas acuta (assembly GCF_963932015.1). Classification (NCBI taxonomy): domain Eukaryota; kingdom Metazoa; phylum Chordata; class Aves; order Anseriformes; family Anatidae; genus Anas; species Anas acuta. The sequence continues at coordinate 19,644,506 of NC_088982.1, forward strand.
CAATCCCCTGGAAGTTTTTTTGCCATTCGTTTCTGCTATGGGATAACTAAAACCTTATATATTGTTCAAGGAATGAATAGACTCTGTATTTACATGGTGCTATAGTTTTGTTTTCTTTGTTTACTTTTTTTTTTTTTTTTTTTTGACTACTGCTAACTATAGTGGTTACAAACTGTAGTTCAGAAAGCCATCCACAGTGACTCCAGGATATCTTTCTTGAGTTGTAGCTTATTCAGAGACCATTCTGTTACAGGCACACTTAGGATTTTCTCCCCATGAACAATTCTTTTCACTTATCGTCAAGTCATTTGATTTGCCATGATCTGTCTATTCATTCAAAATCTTCAGATCTGATTCTTTGCAGTTTTAAATTTAACTGTAATGAGTAATTTTATGTCTAACATCTATGTTACCTTATTACTCATCCTTTTTTTTTTCCCCATACTGTTTATTTCATATTCATATCCATATTGAACAGCTGTGGTGGTGTACTCTCCTGGGCCACCCCTGACCTGGGCCACCCCTGATGTAACCCTTCACCCATAGCCCTGCATGGATGATAACCATCAGGCAAACATGAAGAATACGTCTGGTCATGATAATTGAACCAGGCTCCAAGTTGATTTGGGGGAGATAGATCCAAGGGCTATAGAAACATGTACCAACCATATATATATATATATATATATGACTGGAATGTAAATATGACTAATAGTCAATCATCTTACCCCATAAACAGGGAACATCCCACAGCCCATTGAGCTCTCCTGTACTGCAGGCTGTGTGCCAGTGTGCCAGGATCTTCTTGAAGAGAGAGATGACTCAAGGTTACTCCTTGAGGTTGAGAGATTCCTTACCTCTGACAGATACTGGGTAAGTGACTAATAGCTAGCTTGTTGAAACTTTGCAAGTGATTTGCTAAGCATGCTGAAGCTTTGTAGTCTTAGCTGAGTGATAGAAAGGATTGATTGTGCATATAATCCTTTAGGCATAAATCATTAAATCTGGGATTGGGATAGGATCCAGTTGTATCTTGACTCTTTGGAGTTTGGATGACAAAAGAGACTTCATTTTGAACCTTGTAACTCAATGTGAGGGTCTCTCTGATGCTTTTAGTCTGACCCTGTCCCCTATACAGTATATAATCAAGTGACCTTGACATCACGGATCTTGTTAATGTCACGTTTACCATTAGAGCTTTGTTAAATCATCATCTTATTCATGATTAAGCTTTGCTAAATCACTGTTTTCATCAATAAATATATTGCTGCTTCTCTTTTCTGAGTGAAGTTCATAATTCTTTCAGCGACAGCAATGTGCAACCCCAGCATAGATCTCTGTGCACTCTGTTGGTAACATCAATCAAAAATGTAGTAAATTCTGGTTATTGAGAAGCTGGAATGAACACAGGTCACCCACAACATCAAATCAATAGGCTTCTGGGAAAAAGTGGGATATGATCTTCCTCAGTTTGGTGAACACAATCTTTTCTCATTTGCTATTTTTACAAATAGAAGAAAAGAAAACACCTGTAGTGGGTTTATGTGGCAAGGTTTTGGTGGTGGGAGGCTGCATGGGGTAGTCTCTGCAAGAAAAACCTAGAAGCTACCCCATGTTAGATAAGGGATAGTTTCATCTGGTTGCAAAGGGACCTGCCACTACCCAGAGCCAAGCCAGTGAGCAATGTTGTTTGTGCCTCTGTGAGAGCAGATTTAAGAAAGGGAAAATACTGCTGTGCAACAGCAGCTGGGAGAGAGGAGTGAGAACCAGCCCTGCAGCCCCCAAGGTCAGTGCAGAAGGAGGGCAGGAGGTGCTCCAGGCACGCAGCAGCAGTTCCCCTGTGGCCTGTGGAGAGGCCCCTGGTGGAGCAGGCTGTCCCCCTGCAGCCCATGGGTCACACATGGAGCAGATCTCCACGCTGCAGCCCCTGGAGAGGAGCCCATGCAGGAGCAGGAGGTCTGGGGGGAGCTGCTGCCCACCCGTGGGGGACCTGTGCTGGAGCAGTTTGCTCCTGGGGGATGGACCCTGTGGTATGGACCCTGTGGGAGCAATTCTTGAAGAGCTACTGCCCATGGGAAACCCACACAGGCTCAGTTTGGGAAAGATGGCATCCCGTGGGAGGGACTGTATGTGGAGAAGGGGTAGAGAGTGACCGTGAAGCAGTGACAGAGATGAAGTGCCAGGGACTGATTGCAGCCCCCATTCCCTTGTGCTGCTTGGGGAGAGGAGGTGGAAAAGGGTGGATAGAGGGAGGGAGGAGGGGGAAGGTGTTTTCAGTTATTTTATTTGTTTCTCACTTCTCTACCTAGTTAGTAATAGGTAATAAATTTCTCTAATCTCCCTGTGCTGAGTTTGCTTTGCCCATGATAGTGACTGGTGAGTGATCTCCCTGTCCTTACCTCAGCCCTTGAGACCTTTTCACTGTATTTTCTCCCCCTTTCCCTTTGTGAATTAAGTTATCCATATGGTTTTCTTTGTTTTCCTTTGCCAAACCCAGGAAGCTGTTTATCACCTAGCTGTAATTTTAAAACCTATTTTGAGGATTTTTTTTTTTTTAACTGGAACTTCCTGGCAGAAATATTCCAGGCATTTTACAGTTATATCTCTATCAGTGATAGATGAGAAGACAATTACTGCCATAAAAATATCTCTCTGCCTGTCCTTAATATCAGACATGGGAGTCAGGGAAGAGCTAGTCAGAAAAAAAAAATAATTGGATCACCAATTCTCCAATATTCTTTCTGAGATAACTGTGGCTTGGATAATCAGGAAACAGCTGCTTCTTGACTCAAAATGCTTGGTACTTTGGGCCTGTGAGCTCAGAGGAAAAAATAAAGATGCTGTGATTTCTAGGACTTTTGCTACAGTTAGTCTGGAAATATAACACTGAAAGGAAAATAGAATTTCATGATGAAGCTTCATATATTGGCAAACTATATGCAATAAAGCATTCATTTTTTTAAACTTTGCCTTGTCCATAAATTGTCATGTTAGTATTTATTTAGAGGAACAGATGTTACTGTTTTAGGAAGAATGTGAATTATTCTTTCCTGGAGCACTTCAGTGAAGATCTGATAGTATTCTGTGGGTTTGAAAAATGTATCCACAAACCTTTTCCACAACTAGTGCTCAGCTTTAGAAAAGTCTGGAAAAGCTGTATGTGTAATTTTATTAATTCTAGTTTTGTTTTTGCTTTCTGCATGGAATAAGCACAAACCCTACTCATTTATTTAAAAATCAATATCATATAGAGAACAAATTGCTTTTATGTCTTACTTTACGGTGTTATGGCTCACACTGTATTATTGCAGTAAATGCAGAAATGTTAGCACTGTTTAAATCAAAAGTGAGCATTATAAGTTGTTTACAGACAGCAAGCTCAGCAAACAAAAGTAGCATTATGGAAAAGAAAAACACATTAATAAAGTACTTTGTCATTTAATCATTCTCTGCAGTTTGTTCAAAATTAGATTTAAAGCTGTTGGCTAATAGGTGGACAATGCTTTTTTTCCATACACGATTTTAAATAATGTGTATTCTGCTTTTCTTATTTAAAAGCTGTTATCTGTCAATACATCTAGAAACACTGATTATGGCTAGTTCTCATTAAAAATAATAATACCCATCTATTCAAGATTGTTCCTTACACTTATTATGGTTTACATAATTGTTTTTTAGTTTTTCCAAGTCAGTGACCACAGAAAGTTTTCCAGGCTTTGCAAGAGTAATGGCTAGCACAGTCTAGCTCTGTAAATGTGACATACTAATAAGCAAACGTATTTATATTACATCCCACCAACAAATCATAAGGAATTAGATTACATTGCAAGTAAAGGGTAGCCTGTAGATTTAACGCTCCAACACCATGCAGGATTTAGTGGACAGAGGCCATCGCTGATTCTCACTTGCTGTGAGAGGGGTGGAAGCTATTGAAGGAAGGTGACCTTTTTCTGTGTATTGACTGCACCTGTCTTATGCTGTGATGTGTGGATTCAACCCCCTCAAGGGCTGCTTTCTTTGGCATGCTGAGATCTGCCTGAAAAAGATGCAAAGATTTTCCTTTCACTTCAACATCCACCTAGAACATATGCTTTAGGCGTTGATTATCAAGGAGAAAAGCTCACATTCTCTTCAGCTGACTGATGTCTTTCCTTCCCCATTAGCACTGCTGAGCACAACCAACGCACAGTAGGCTCCAAGGCTCCCCTCCTCTGTCTGTAGCCCAGCTGGATCCAGTCCTGGCCCAGGGCTTGCCGTATGAGTAAAATGACTGCTGCAATTACAACTCAGTTGCAGAGCAGGGCAACTGATTAACTGTAACTTTTACAACCACAGTCCAGCTGAAGTGGGGGCAGCACTGGTCCAGCTGCACTTGTGATGCAATCTTATGTGGGTATGGTTATAACAGCTTCAGAACTCCACACAAGCATTACAACTTGTGAACTGCACATGCTCCCATAAAGTTAAACCCTTAAAGTTAAACCCATAAAGTTAAACCCTTCTGGAGAATTTACCAGAAGCACTTCCAGTCATCAGACTTTTATAAAACCTGTTATTTATCATGTTTAACACAACTTGTAAAAATAAAGTCTTACTGCAGTTTTGAGGATTAGTGAAAAAGTTTGGGATTCACGAAGCATCGTAATAGAGTTAAGTGTTCAGCTATCACAGACTCATACAGTTATCTTAAAAAAAACACTTGTGATTGTTTAATATTCTTTTATGTTCATTTATTTTATAATATCTAAACAAATAATGAAAGACATTTGATTCAACTATATTATCACCATGCCTCAATGTACTTAAGCAGATGCATAATCTTAGCATGAGACTAGTTCCTTTCACTTTAAAGGGACCACATGTGTGCTTAGATTTAAGGACATTTAAGCATTTTGTTGTGCAGGGGTGTAATATTTCAAGAAAATCATCAGCTTCTGTATATCAAATAAATGTTACGATACCATATAACTAAATGAAGGATGAATCACATAAAAAAAAAATTTGATGAATTGAACAATTTCTGTCTTAATAAAAGCAGAGGTAATATATATTGAACCTTCTTTGATGGCTTCCAAATCATCTTAGAGAAGAGCTAGCTTCACCCTCATTTCCTAGATGGAGAAGCTGAGGTCTAATGGAAAGCTGTGGTCTGCATGTAGCTGCCCAGAAGCCAGTGACCAAGTCTGGAACTCACCGAGCCTCATTTTATGACGTTCTACCCTTGAGTAACCACTGGTCCGCATGCGGTTTAGCATAAAACCATCTGTCTAATAGCATTTCTTATTTTACAGAATTTTCCATTGGTTCTTCTTGCTCAGGTTTGCTTTTTTGATAATGGACTGGAGTAAATTTGATGCCTCATGTGGTTCTGTTCCCTTCCATATGTTATGTTTCCTGATAACAAGACTGTTATTCTTCTGCCAGTTGGCATGAGTAAATAATTATAGTGGCTTATAATGGGAAGCACACAAAGATATTTTGCCTTAATTTAGGCAAAAAAAAATCAGTATAAAAAAAAAAAAGTGTATCACTGGATTATGGATTTCTTGTTACAAGACATTTTAAAAAATATGTTCAGTTATCTGGAGGTGTCATTTCATGCTCCCAGGTAAAACTTTGTCTAGGGGATCTTTATGGACATTGACAAAATTATTTACAATTTGGCTTAGATATTTCTGCAATGACACTGACAACTTGTAGTTGAAGTAAAACACCTATGAGTGTATAACAGGAAGCCCAGTTATTCCCTTAGGAGGTAATTTTTCTTGTTATGGCTAAGGTAGAATTAGAATGCTGTAAGATTTAAATGTTGTGTATTAGACTGTGCAAAAAATGATACAAACACCATTGGACAAAAAAGAAAGTGACACCTCATGAGAAAAAGAAGGGAACCAAGATCAGAGAAGAGGGAGAGAGTGACAATGAGGGAGAAAAAATGTGTAACAGAGCATAAATTTTGTAGCCCATCAGTGACAGTATGCGGCTTGAAGTAGAACTTAGCTGAATTAGATCTTAAAGATCATGTTATCTTTAGTGAGATGCCATTTTGAATATTTCATTAAGTAATTGATATTGACATTTTGGTAAGTAATTAATGCTGACTTTCATATAGAATGGTTTAAGTATTAGGATTTTATTCTGACAGATTGGATGACATATTTATGAAATGTTAAATCTGCTTTTAATTCCTCTCAATTGGTCTATCAGAAAAAATATGCATTTCACAGAAACTGGGAGCAGGCATGCACTCTATTTTATATTTCTTAATCTCATACAATTCAGTTATAGATTGATAAAAGAATTGTCAGAGAAGTGACTGTACTGGGAAGGTATCTTGTTGAAGGCAATTGTACCGCATGTGTTTAAGCTGCGTTGTAGTGGACTGCTTCTTGCTGAAAAATAAGAACAGACAGAAACAATTTTTAATGGTGCAGAATAGTTTTAAAAAGAGTGTGAACTGATAATTTCCTCCTATTCAGAATTGTAACCTAGCTCTTCAAGGCAATGTTCCTTACTGAAGAAATACTTCTGACTGCATGAGTAGAAGCATGAGAGGGGTACAGCATCACTTGTAGTAAGTCATGAGAAATTAAGAGGGAGAAATGACTGTTTTCCAAGGTCCCAATCCAGCAAAATATGGACATAAATAATCAGCACTAAGCAATTCCTTTTATTGTATTTGTAGCTAGTGCAGCCCTTCAGACTTTGCACGAGGCTGTGATGCGAATGAAATATAAGCATGCATTCAGAATAATTTATTAAGCTCTAAATATTTAGTATTGCTAATTCCAGATTAAAAAAAAAGAAAGTATTCAGACTATAAATATGACTTTTGTCACTCAAGATCTCCTCGCCTCATAAAGACAAATATATATATATATATATATATATAAATAAATAAAAATTCAAGTTTGTCTCATTTGCATTTACCCTTACAGCCTTGAACATCTTTTCTCACAGCCCCTCTCAAGCTTTATTCCCAAAGATGCTATTGGACTGGAAACACTAAAGCAGCTCCTAGTGTCAAAGAGCTGCATGCAGTGTTTTCTAAAGTGGCACATCTGTTTTCAGAGATATGGATGCAGGGGCAAAAGGCAGTCAAAACTTGCTGACCTCATGGCTGGCTCCTTACATCTATTTTTAAGTTGAGCCTGAGGTTGCTGTATACTCACAGCAGATTTTAGAAAGCCAATTGTTTTGTGTCAATCTATAGAGTAATTATATAGGTTGCTAGTTTAAGCAAGAAATAAAGTTTGTAGGTTATACTTTTCTTTCCTGTTGAGGCCTAAAAATCATTTCCAACTTTGATAATCCTATTCTTTGCAGCACTTGTTCTAGCATTTAATTGAACTGTGGACTTTTTAAACCTCAGGCACCTCCTTCCTGAACTTTGTAAATTGCTGTTATTAGCCCAGATACCTTTCCTTATTTCCTGCAATATAATTGCCAGAACAGCCTTATCTTGCTCTTATGTGATCATTTCAAAATCATCCGATGTGCCTTGAGTCAAAGAGAATGTGAGATTTTACTTCAGTGAAACAGGTCATTCGGTCTATTTGCAAGACTGGCAGGCTCCCAAGACTTCCTATTTTTTCACTTGGGAAGTACTACCTCCAAGAAAGATGTAACCTGGTGACATAGCATTCCAGAGTAAGATAGCATTGCTGTTGGGAAGAAAAAGTAATTCTCCTTGAAATGAGGTCAGTAGTCCCTTCCCCTGTATCTCCACTATATCTCCATATATTTTTTTTTTTTTTTGTATCATTTAAGCTCCTGTTTAAATCAGAGGAGACGAGGGAGATAAGGTAAAGGGGTTAAATTCAATGATATTCTATATACTCCCTCTCCATGGCACTACACATGCTAAGGCCTCCTGTGAGTAGAGAAGGCTTGATGTCCCTTCGGTATGCCTGGTCTGCAGGGTAAAAATCTCCAGTGAGACCCTTTCTGGAGCAGCCCCACTAACACGTCTGTTCTTTATTACTGGTAGAACATGGACATCAGGTGACTTAATATGACATTATGTGGAAGAAAAGATGTGCATTCTTTCCTCTCTATGTCAGTGGTTGAAATCTGTGATTATCGTAAATTTAATCTCCCACCTGTAAAATGTGGATAAAGCCCCTCAAGATAATGACCCTAACCCAGTATTGAGAAGATGAATTTGTGATATATAAAGTGGCTGCCACAGAATCACAGACTGGCTGGGGCTGGAAGGGACCTCTTGAGATCATCTGATCCAAAACCACTGCTGAAGCAGGGTCAGAAGATGCAAGAGATTTTGTTAGTGATGAGACAATCCTGTAAAAATCTCCAAGATTAAAAGTGTATATTCTCTGTCATATTAAAAGTAAATAACTAACTCTTTTGTATCATAATTTTATTTTTATATTTTAAGATGACGCTTCTAAAGAGAACCCCTTTTTACCTAGGTCAGTAAAAATAATGACAACCTTCTGAAAGAATTCAGCAGTGTAGTAGGAATTTCCATCTTTTATCTTTTATCCTTTGCTACCTATTCCTTTGTAGATATCAAAAGAGATATCTTTGCTTGCTTTATTTTTTTATTTTTTTAATTTTTTTTTAATTTTTGGTCAGACTGTTTTTCTTATGATTTTCACCAAAGTTGTAATAAGTAATACTTTTCAGTCCTTTAAATTTCTGTCTCATCATGAAAATAACATTGTGAGTAGCAAGTAAACTACCTGTATTACAATATTCAATATAGCAATTTTCAGACTTATTTAATTACATTTCATCAAGTGAATCTTTATCTACTGAGCAAAAAATATTGTTTGCCTCTTCTGGTATTTATTGAATTCAACCTGTGTCTCGTGGTTTATGCTTATTCTGTTTTCTGTGTGGAAAAGGGAGGGTTCATGCCTGCACATTGTTATAATGTAAATAATAACTCATATGAAAGCTTCAGGTATTTCTCTTATGAAAAGGCCAGAAAGTTTTCTCAAAACAACAGCAACAACAAAAAACAAGAGCGGAGAGAAATAATTACATTATTTTTTATTATTTGTACACCTTTAAAAAACAGTTTATTTCAAAATCTGAATGTTGTTAAATAATAAGTGCTACTACATGCCATGTTAGGGATTTCAGGAGCTCCTGAAAATGCTTTCAAAATTTCTTGAGTAAGAGGCAAAAATATTAACAAAATATCTGGGCTGAGAATAGCATTCAAACTGTTGCTGTACCAGTAGCATTTGCTACAACAGACCTAACTGGGTTATTCTTAAGCTTCCACCATGAAAGCACGCTTAGCATTTTTAAAATACTTCTCCTTGGTTGGTGAGGCAGTTTTGTAAGAAAGTGCTGTGGAAATCTAAGGCAGAGAAGAATCTTTTAAATCATCAGAGCTTGAACATAAGTAATGCAAGGAGGCTTTAAACTGTCTCACAGACAAATGATACTTCCTGCTGAGCTGACCCATTCTATGACACAATTTAAACGGATTTTTTTTCCTGTTTGTGATCTCTTATTTGTTCTATTACACTTCAAAGCTGTGTTCTATAATTTCAGACAGCACCAGCAACTTTCATCTTCAAGACCTTCCATGCTTTACTTAATTAAGTGATGTACAGGTTTTAAGATCTGGAGTTTGGACATAAAGGATTGTATTAACTGACATAGAGCTGATCTGATCCAAGGTGCCATGTGATGTTATTCTTATTTTGATCTCAAACAACAATCTGCCCTCTAACAACCAAATAAAGATGACTTTTTCCTAATTCTAATCACATACATGTATTCTAATTCTAATCCTAATCACACACAAGTAATTTCTTGTTATGAAGCAGTTATTTTATAGTAATTTTCTTGTATATAGTTTGAATATCCAAAAAATGTACTCTGAACACACAATACATTATCTATTTGTTATCAGAGCCTATATAGAATATGTATACTATAGATAGAGCCTATAGATACTATGTATATAAGGAAGAATACTACCATCATGAAGACATTTATATATATATATATATATAAAATATTTTAGACATTTGTCAACTTTCAAACAAAAACAGGAACATGCTTGTTTGAAGAACAGACATTGTAAATGCCAACATCTGCTTTAAATGTGTGTTTGTTTTTTTTAAATCCATTTCAGAAGCCAAGACCATCCAGATGCCCCCTTTAAGAGCTTCCTTCCCATCACCTTTCAAAGAGTATTCTTCACAGAAAGTTATATGTAGGCAGGAGATAATGTGATGTAGTATATTTAGTCCAAAATGACTTAAAAATAGTGTATGATACATATATAAACCTCTTGTAGAGAATTTTTATCTTTGTGCATCTGTTTATTGCATATCCACTATTGACAGTCTTTTTAAGAAGGTAAGAAGAGTAGCATTTCATCTTAGCAATAACTTTCAGAAACTATCTGCCTGAATCTGTTGATTTGACACACAGCAAATGTTAACAGCAAAGGGAGAGAAAAGCTAATATCTACCACAGTCTGTATGCCAGCAGAAAGTTGTGTAGTCTCAATTTGTGTGTCACCACTGAAAGGATTCCTCTGGTACTTGGCTCTGAAATGTTAACCTTGAGGGTAACATGTTAGACAAGCTTGTGAGCGTATTCAAAAGATGGTTTTCAAAATCTGTCTTCATGGTTCAGAAGATCATTTTAAAGCAATAGTGCTAATGCTACTCAAAAATAGAAGTTCTTATTCAGTGGGATATTAAAAATCTCTTCACACTAATTTTTTTGTCATGCGTATGGCTGAAATGTAAGGAAAATGCTGAATTCAGAAAAACAGTGATTAAAAAATGTTAAAATACATCTATGCATTTAGCTGCAACCCACAAATGAAGACTATTTATATTCCACTGTTAAGGAGATTTATTTTCACTTGTCAAAAATCATCGGAACAATATATTCAGCAGTCTTTGATGTGAAACTGAATCTCTTCGTGTTGTCTCATAGGAGTTGTGGATCAAGTGGCTCACTGTGTGGGCCAGCTTTCTCAGCTGGTCTGCCTGTAAGTCTTCACTGAATAAAATCTGCTCACCCTGGGTATAAAATGCAGCAGAAAGCATTGACATAAACTTGCTTCCCTCAATGTGACCTCTTGTATAACCTGAGCAGAGGGATGCCTCATTTCTGGATTCTGATTGTGCTTAGGTATGGAAAATTTACTTAATTTCTCATTCTTATCTAGACCAGGTTATTAATTAATTAATTTATTCATTTAGAAGCACAGCTGCTAAAATTTGGGGCACTTTGAAATTTCAGGGTATGCATCTAGTTCTGTCTGCATATGATCCTGAGATTCTCGTATGGGCCACCAAGTAATTACTTGCCTAACCCTGCAAGGTTAGCCATTTTCAGAAGAAAGACTTCAGAATCTTGAGTCATGGAAGTAATTTGGAGGCATCATTAATTCTCTTTATTTCTTCATTATTTCATCCTTCACATTGGTCAGGAATGACTGACAGTGGCAGAGGATTATTGGAAAGATTGGTTAATATTCATACAATGTTTGGAATGTATAATAAATAGATTTGCTAGGCTTTGTTTAGGCAGCAGATGGAATGATCAGGTACATTCATTTAAGCTGCTCGTCTAGAGATTACTAAGTGTAATATTTTATATGCTGACATTTATGTAGGGATAGAAACATATATGGAAGAAATAGAGCTGCCTATTCTGATGGAAACCTATTTATTCACCTCTTGTAAAAAAAAAAAATAATAGAAGACAGAAGGATGCTAGTGCTGAGGAAACAATTGTCAGACAGTTCTGGAAGTCTAATGGAAGCTAAAATCAATCAGCTAAAAAATATTCATTATAAGTTACATTCAATCCAGCATCTGTGCCTGTAGAAACTGGTGTAGGCTTTGGGAGAAGTTGTTGGGCTGTCACTAGCAACTCTTGTGACCCTAATCTTACTGGAAGACTAATCTCCAGAGGGTAGAGCAGCTTGCTCAAGAGGTAGAAAGGAATTCAGTTTTTAAACAGGGTGTTAAAAGTCAAGTTCAACAGGATTTTTTATGTGTATATGCATGCATGTATATAGGATAGGAAAGGAAAAATTTCTTTCAGTATATAGTGAAAGGAAAATGATTAATGATTTAGGATTCTTTTCATACTGCAGTAAAAATTAATTAAAGATGCGCTGCCTTTAGGCAATTTTATGCTTACAGTGATAAATGTGGAAATGCGCTGCATTTTGCAGAATAAAAACCATTGTCTTTACAACACACAGAAATGAATTGTATCCACATCAAGTTTTATGTAAACACTCTGAAATTCAATTGGTAAGGGTTCAGCTGAATGTCTGTCTATGATTAAAGAACAGCAGTACTGGTGGTGGCATCTTCAATAGCAATTACATTTTCTCACTTAAGAAAGAAGTGGAAAAAAAAGATTTTTGTCAACTGTGGACATAAGGGCAAGTGAGAGGGAGAAGAAGGATCAACAAATACTTTCAGTAGCTAAATGTATTACAATTATGATGAATGTATGGCAAGGTATTTTTTTGTTTATTAAACTTAATGTCTTAGATGTGAGTTCTGAATCTATTACCACAAATAGGCACCCAATTCATTCCCCTTTCAGGTCTTATAAAATGAAGCTACCAAAGTAATCTTCCTTTTTATTGACACAGAGACATAATTCCTTTTCTGCAAATCCCTCCAGTGGCTGTCTCTCTATTATTGCATTAAATAAAACCTCTAGTTACCAGTTTCAAGCTCCAACATAACTTTGAATATAACTGTAGCTTTCCTTTTCTCCATTGCTTTCTCCTTCTTCCCTTCCTGTAGTTGCATCTCAGGGGTGCCAGGAGAATTTCTGGTCATTCCTGCTGGTCACCCACCTCCTGCACAGCAGCTGCAGGAAGTTGTCCTAGGACCTGCCTGGGACAGCTCTTATCTTCCCCACCTCTGACTATCCTCTCAGATCAAACTTTGTGATGCTTCCAGAAGTAACTTGTTCAAAAAGTGCCTTTCATCTCCTTCCTGCTTGCTCACTTGTCCTTCAGGCTCGCAAAGTGTGTTTATAAGCCCGCATTCGGGCTTATAATGATGGTAAAGTAAACAAACAAACAAGTACAGAAAAACATTTTTATTAGGACTCCGAGTATGCTCAGATGTTGAAAAAGTCTTTAATACTGCTACCGATGTACTGTTGAGTGAATGTGTGTGTACCTCTGCATATGACACATTCACCTGGGAATTAATTGGCTAAATGAGAACAGAAATATTCTCAGGAATATTTCTTGCTCCCTTAGGAGCCTGAGGATAAAGAGAAGAAAAAGGAGAGGGAAATGTAGGGGAGAACTAAGAATGTAGCTGCCTGCCAGAGAGAAAACAGGTTTGTCTGAGGATGCTGCAGTACCAGCAGCAGGTGGGGACCTGCCTCTGTGCCCTGCTGCATCTGTGCCTTCTTGTTCTGAGTGACCTATGCTCGTGTTCCTGTTGTGTTGACCAGTCAGTCAAAAGAGACTTGCACAAGAGTACAAAGGCAGTGTAACTACTCTGCATCAGCACAGTCATCTGCTGATGGAGTGGTCCAATTTGGCCACTTAGGAAAAGACACAGTTAAGATGTAGAGAGAAAGCTTTACTGGGTTTATACAAATACAGCAAAACATAGATATCATTTTTGGTGTGAAAGAAAATTTTCATGCAATATGGGTAAAAATGATATGGAACTAAAAATTCTAGAAAACTGACAGATGACTCTTTAGCACCTCCGAGGATGAATGTTTTGATGTAGGCGTAATGTGCTAATGAATTAGCCTTTCAAATTCAAATGGAGCAAATCTGCCTCATTCTAGTCCTAGAGCATGGAAAGTATTTGTTCAGACCTAAAAACCCATAATATTCTTTAGCAAATATATGGAATGAATGGAAATTTCCACTTGGCCAATATAAAACTTTAATAGCAAGTAGATTGTTGGTACAAGTTTCAGAAGTGTTTGTAAGAAAAATAGGTGAAGTTTGGATAGTTTAGGGTCACGTTTTTACTACGCTTTAATCAGTGTTGCTGATACTTGGACAGAAAAGTAAAACCATCTAAAAAGAGATGAGAACATGAGCTAAATTTGCTTGTGTGCACAGAAGTAGGTTATAGGAGGCCTACGACCAAAACCAGGTGCTAAAGGATGTGTCCTTGTGACTCATTCATGACTGCCTGGCAGATTTTCCCTCTCCCCTCAGAGTGAAGCCAGATCAGCCCCTAAAAATCCTGTTACAAGTCTCATGGACCAGGTACTGTGTGATGGACAAGGACACCAAATCTGTTTAATTCTGAAAACAGAAATATTGAAATCACAATTAGGAAAGATTTTCTGACCACACACACAAAAAAAAAAAAAAAGTGCTGGAAAAATACATAGGGTTGTCAGGGAACCCTTTCTGGTAGAGCATGCTGGGGATGCCTGGTCCAGCATTGTACTGGGAGCTAGAGTAGCTGGTGGACTATAGTTTAACAGGAAGATTTTCTATGCCTGCTTTGCTGTTTGCAGCTTGTTCAGTTCTGTCTCTGCAACGTAAACCAGATCACTGTAATAATGTAGGTTAAAAAAGACACCCCTCTTAAACAGGCAGGAGAAATAAGAGGTGTTATTGGATATAAGTGTTTACGCTGGCGAGGGAACTGTGAATTGTCTTAAATGGCCAGCAGCAGCTCAGCCTCTCAGAAGCAGGGGGAATGAGCGAGTGTTTGCACTTGCAGGCAGTAATTACAGCTGCTGCTTATTTTCCACTCTAGAGAAATTAAGCTGCTCCTGATTTAAACTGCAGTTTCATGGTACAAAGTGTTAGGTCCTGATGCTGGTTGACTTTATTTCCCCTCCTGTTCTTCCCTCCTTGCAGCACCTCCCCTCCTCACCCTGCATCTTTGTGCTGTGTCAGCACAAGTCTGTGTTCATCTGTGAGATGATTTGGGAATTAGGGAACTAATCTAATTTTAAAACAAACAAACAAAAATAAAAACCAGCCCCCCCCCCCCCCAAAAAAAAAAAAAAAAAAAAAGCAACAACCCACTGATTACTCTCATGACTGAATGTACAGGATGAAATTAGCATAGCATCCCTTTGACTAGTGGTACACTTGGACTTATTATGTGTGCCTAACAGACAGCCTTATTCTGTGCTCTGCAGAGATAATGGAGTCACAGAACAAGTAGTGTAGAAAAGCATGACTATCCATCACTTCCATCCTCTCTGCTATGCATACTGTCTGTCACTAAACATTAATAAAATCTTATTGTTACTCAGCTTTAAACCTCCAATATCTGCAGTGCTATGTCATTACAAAGTACAAATCTTATTAGGAAAAAAACATTACCTTTTGTATTTTCCCTTAAAAAAAAAAGAAATATTTCACTGTTGCATTGATTGCTAAGAAAAGCACTATTATTTCAGTAAACTGTTTATAAACATTAAAAGAAATGGAGTGAGGTTTATGGGATTTAAACACACATTTCATTATTTGTTAACAGGATTTGGCTCCTGCATGCTACTTCAAATATCCCTCTTGAATATACTTTCCTTCAGTTTTGTGTCTTGAAAGAAGTCTGAAAAAAATGTGTCTTACCTGAGCTTTTTGCAAAAATTCAACAAGAAGACCTGATGGCAATTACAGGATTAAGCAGCTGTACAAACATTGTACTATATGCTAAAAAGCATCTTCAGTGAGTGCTTTCTAGTTACGCTATTATTAGTCATGAATATTTCAGTTATAAATTTAAAAAAATTGACTTTAATTAAGATACATGCTAAGACAAAAGTGCTTATAACTTGATTTCTCCTTGACTGGCCTCATCATCACGCATTCAGCAGCAAATTATTTCTTTTCTTGACATCAATGCTATATTTGCTGTTGTCAGGAAGTACATAGCTTATGAGCAGAAAGGTTAACATATTATATACATTGTGCCTTTGTGGAGATGAGCAAAATTTACAACTTCCATTTTTATATCTACAATAAAATATTTATGTTTTTCATAGACAGGAAGACCCGCAAACATTTATTGATTTTATTGATGGATTAACTATTTTGTTTTGAAAAGCGAGATCGTTATACTCTAACTCATATTTTTCACTTTATTGCACAGCTTTAATATTTAGTCTTGATGGAGATGGAGTAAGAGAAGTCAATAATAATTTGATTGAATAAATGTCATGCAAGAAGCTTCATAAAATAACAGTTTTGCAAAGAAATCCACCTAGCTGGGGTTTAGTGTGTTGTGTCCTCTGAGAACTGTTTGGTAGTCTCTTTAGGATGCACAGGAGCATCTCTGTAGAAGGAAAGATGACAAATTCCCTGACCTCAGTATAAATTCTCTAAAGATGAAGGCTTGAAAATCATGATAAAAAGGAGTGTTTGCTGGTAAAGAACAGGAAGGAATAGAAAGTTTCACTTATCTGGGAAGATGAAATTCAGTGGCTGATAAGATCTGAACATTATGAAGACTGTAAAATCACTAGGGATATAGGGGTATGAAGTATATTTTAGTAGCTGAAAAAGCTGTGGTATAGCTAGATCAGTGTATAAACTAAATTGAAACAAAGCCACAGCAATACCTTGTCAAGATTTCACCATCAAGCAAAAATGCAGCAGCAAATGAGGTAAAAGTGAAGCAGATTAGAAGCTTTCAACTGTTTCTGAGCCAGCTGGTGGTAGTTACCAGCATGGAAGTTTGCACAGTGCCTCGCCAGCCGTTTGTATAATCCATTGCTTTGTACAAATTATTCTTACTTTTTTTGCTCATATTATAACTTCACAGAGAGGGCCACACTTTCAGCCAATGAGCAGAGAATGTATCAATAGAAAATTAATAGAAGGCTGCTGCATGGTTCAGCAAGATGATTACAAACTGGATTTCTTGTCTGTAATTTTTCAAGTGCTGAAAAAAATAACTCGGGTAGAATGATTACAGTCAAGAGAAACCAATTAAACAGATTTGTGTCCCATGGAATGTCTCAAGTGTATTAATCTCTATGTAAATGCTATTTTCAAGTAGTCAGAAAAAGGCCCTTCACAGCCATTCCTCCTAGAAAAATTGTAAATAAAATGTGGAGGCTATTGCTGAATTCAGTTGTTTGAGGTATTTTTCAGCTTTTGAACACAATCAAGCACTTTAACAAAAAGAAGGTAGTTTCTGTGAAAATGTAAAATTAAGTGATATCCCAACTTTTGCTGCTGCTGGTGGTTCCTTCTGTGTAATATATTTGCTGTGGCTGTGGTGTTCTTAAAAGAAAACAAGCAAATTACCCATTCAAAACTTGCAGGATTAAGGTTGCAAAGTCAAGTACTCAGAAGTTTAGGTTCCCATTTGAATCTAATTGTGTCTCTATACAGCAGTTTATATTCAATTTTCCTATTGATAACTTGTACAAATTCTGTTTTTCTAACTTTATTTTGCCATATTTTCTCTTTTTTTTTTCTTTTTTTTTTTTTCTTTTTTTTCTTTCCTTTCATTTCCTTTTCTCTGAGGCTACACTTCCACACCGTTTAAAAGTCTGTATTTCAATAAAATTATTCCTGATGTGTTGGCAGTCTGTTTGTAAAACAGAAGCATGTGCAGGGGTCACATTCATGACTGTATCAGGTCTTCCTCTCCCTGAGCAAGCTACAGCTGCAGGTCTGTCTGCACAGGTGCAGTCTCTTCCCAGCTATCTGACCCTCATCCTTCATTTGTTTCATACCAATTGCTCATGCTTGTTCTGTCCATATTGTATAATCTCTAAGCAAAATGAAACCTTTCTATGATGCAGGGTCCTTTCAAGCTGCTTTCATGTAGTGGTGAAGGTGACGTGAGGAAGAGGTGCAGTTTAGGGTTTGTGTGTGTGGTGGGAATGGTGCTGACTGCCTCATTGTGCCCTACAGAGCGCAGAGACATGCCAGCAGAAAGGAGCAGGGTTGGGGGTGTGAGAGAAATTTGAGTGTTTTAATTTCTGCACGTGTGGCAGGACTGCAGGTCTGGCCAGACTGGATGGTCACTAGGCTGGAGCTTTGGGTTCTATGGGTCTCCAAATTATGATGGGTAGGCAATATGTTTTACTGCTAGGCTGCCACTCTGCCTATAACTTTACTTTCTAGTGTTCTTGTTATGCTGCAGTCTGTCGGAAATATATAGTTCTTCTCCACTTAATATTTTCTCTAAAAGCAAAATATTCAGTTCATGCCCTTTTAAGTTGTTGTATCATGCTGTTATAAACTCAAGAGTAATAATCTAGTGTTGAACAAAGGCACATGAGCAGGTAATTACCAACTTTTAACTGAGCTGTTGTGATTTAACCCAGCAGGAAGCTGAGCACCACACAGCTGCTCCTCACTCTCCCCACGTGGGATGAGGGAGAAAATCAGAAAGGTAAAAGTGCAAGACCTCATGGGTTGAGATAAAGACAGTTTACTAAGTAAAGCAAAAGCTGTGTGCACAACCAAGGCAAAACCAGGAATTCATTTGCTACTTCCCATCGGCAGCCAGGTGTTCAGTCACTTCCAGCAAAGCAAGGCTCATCACGCATAACGTTTCTTGGGAAGATAAATGCCCTCGCTCCGAAAGTCCCCCCTTCCTCCCTTTCCCCAGCTGTTATTTCTGAGCATGATGCCATATGGTAAGGAACGTCCCTTGGGCCCCTTTGGGTCAGCTGTCCTGGCTGTGCCCCCTCCTGGCTCCTGGTGCAGCCAGGCAGGGCAGCACAAGAAGCAGAAAAAGTCCTCGGCTCTGTGTAAGCACTGCTCTGCAACAGCTGAAAACATCGGGGTGTTATCATCATTATTTTCATCAAAAATACAAACCATGCCATTGTGTGAGCTTCTATGAAAAAGAATTAACTCTGTCCCAGCCAAACCTATGACAGCTTTCAAGATGAATTAACGATACTTGTAGGCTGTTTCTTGCTCAGTATTTCTGACCACAGACCAGAGAAGACTGGGGTTCTTGACCCTAACTGATAGAGAAAGCACAGGGTAACCTTAAGGTTAACCCACTAGTTAACACTGTACATGTAGATGTACCCTATGTGCTCAAAAAGGTGGATAATCCTCTCTGTTGCTTCCTTTACTGTATTACACTGAACCAAGATGTCAAAATCTGAATGTGAGCAAATTTCAATGGAAACAAAAGACAGAAAAGCATCACATCACTACAGAATTGTTAGTTTGTGCTCAGTAATCTGCAAGGCTTTGTAAAGTATCCAGGGTAAAAGAACACCTGAAAGCACTTGGAGACAGTGTAAGACAAGGAAATATCCCACTTAGGAAACAGGATACAGTGAAATATGTGTTTTCTCAAAAGTGCAGTGTGTCTGGTTAACCTGTTTTCTTTGTTTGGATAATAGGCACATTTCAAGAAGGAAGTCTATACTACAATATTACTCAGACAATTAGTAGTTAAACTAGTGAAGACAGAGATTTGCACAAGTATTATGAGGAAACGAGGAACCAGCTAAATCAGAGGTGATAATGGATTTTGTTAAAGGGGGAATATTATTAATGAAATTCCTCCTGGATCAGTCTTGCAGCTGATCTCATGTAAAATTTTCATTAATAATCTTGGCACAAAATTGAACTTGAACACGGGGAAAGTTCTCAAAGTACTCTTCTTTGAGGCATGGGTGGGACTTTCTCTGGGATAGTCCCAAGTGCCTAAACCAGGAGGTTAGTGAAGATGGTGGAGAGAAAAAATCATCTCCAGACGGCAGCTCACAGCACTTAGGTGAGCTTCATGTCTTGCTGCCGCCCTCTTTTAACTACAGAGAGGGAGTCAGGTGGGGGCACGATGGCTCGATTCCTGCTGTAGGGAATAATGGCACTGTTTATTATAGATGGTTGAAAACCCTACGTACAGACTTGCTCTTGTTCTTGTTGACAATGTTGAAACAGGGCTTGAGCACTGGCTGTGAAACCTGCCAGCCCCCTCCAGAGACTCTACTTGAGTCCATAGATAATTTAAATGTACATGAAAGGAGTAGCCTAGAGCCAATATATTTCAACTGCTCTACTTCTCTAGTCTTTATAGGCGGCTTTTGCAGTTAAGTTTCCTTTTGTTCCTGCAAAACACATTTGTAGGACAATATCTAATTCTCAGTCTTGCTGGTACTCACCTGCCACTTCACAGAGTGCCATATACTTGCTTAAGTACTAACCCTTCCCCTCATGAGTCAACTTAATTCAATTACAGGAAGAGAAATTGCTCTCAGCTTCACACTTACCTTCAAGTTTAATGTTACTGTTTCAGAACTTGCCTTGTATAAAAAAAAATCAGAAAACAATTAATTCCCCTTACCCTAGATAATTGTTAAGAATCCAGCTGAAAATCAATTGTAACATACTTGCAGCAATGCAAAAGGCATTGAGGATTAACAAAAAATAGTCAATATTATTGTCAGTTATATATATATAACTGACATAATTTATATATAATATATATAATATATATAACTGACTTAATATATACATAAAGGTGTACCTTTCCATCTCCTGGCTACTCGTTGCTATTCCCTATATCATAATTTGTTTCCTTCAGTCATCCCCTTCTCCACCCCCACTTTATCTATTTATTTATTTATTCCTCTAGGGTGCGGAGGACTGGATTTTTTTTTTTTCTCTGCCTGGGTCATTTCTGTGACTTGGTTTACACTTTAGGCCCACATGGGACAGTATGATGGGAAGGTTACAAGTAACACCTCTATTCAGGAGACAGGATACTGCAGGTTTTCTAAACTTTCTAAAGTTTAACTCATGGTGTAACGGTGACATTAGTGTTCCCTTATGTGTTGGGTCTATCTGAGCTGGAGTCACCTTTTCCCTGCAGCAGCCCACACAGTGCTGTACTTTGCACTCGTAGCTGGAACAGCACTGATATCACTCCAGTGTTGTGTCTATTGTTGCGTAGTGCTGGCACAGCATCAGGACTCCTTCCAAGCCCCCAAGAGCCAGCAGGCTGGGGGTGGGCAAGTGATGAGGAGGGGACATTGCCGGGGCAGCTGACCTAAACCAACCAAAGGGATATTCCATAACACCTGATGTCACACTCAGCAATAAAAGGGGGGGGGCTCTCATGGGGGAGGGGGCTGTTCCTCCTGAAAAACCACTACGCATTTGAGGCCCTGCTTCCCAGGACGTGGCTGAACACTGCTCGTTGATAGGAAGTAGAGAATAATTTTTCTCTCTCTCTGTGCTTCCACGCGGACTGATTGTTTCTTTTGTTTCTTTTTTCCTCCCCATTCCCTTTCCCTTTAATTAAACTTTTCTCATCTCAAACCTTGAGTTCTCTGTGTTGTATTTTCTCCCCCTTCCTCTTTGAGGAGAGGGGGAGTGAGAGAGTGGTTGTGGTGGAGCTCGGCTGCCCACCTGAGTAAAACCACCACACCTTAATGCTGCCAGACCTGACAATACAATCAGATGTTACTCATTCATTAGGTATGATTGATCTCACTGATCGTGTACAGAACTTTTGTAAGATATCCAGATTTCAGTCTCTGAAAGGAGTTGACTTCATCTACTAGTGCAGGTTTGGGCACAAAATACCGGTATGGCCGATCTATTAAGCACCCTATACTGGGTTTGTATAACAAGCACCATTGTGTATAGATCACATGTTTTCTGAAAGGATTTGGAGAAGGGAAGAGAAGGATATAAAAATCAATAGAAAATACTTACTTCTTTACAGTGTGAGACTAAAATAGGTTTCTTTAGACTATAGAGCAAGGGCTAAGAGCTAGTGCATGTTCCTTGTAAACACTCCATGTTTTTAACAACAAAGAATTATAGAAGCTACTTAGCTTTTTTTTTTTAATAAAAAAGAAAAAAAATGCTTTAAGGAGAAAGAGATACATGCTGTAAGGTAGTGAAGTGTGGAGGAGACTTCCAATCAAAGTAGTGGAGGTAAGAAACTTAATGAATTCTGATCCAAAGATTGATAGATGAAAAGCATGATTTTGTTGCTATTGTGATATATGTAGTTTTATTGCCTATATTATGATGCATTCTAACTCACTGTCTCCGATGTATGCCAAATTTGGTTTCCTAAATTATCATTGTTTAGTCTGAACAAAAACATCTACTGTTTAAGCTGATCTGTTGTGAACCGGTTACAAAAGAACTTGCACCTGCATTTGACTGCTTTATTTTGAACTTTGAGCCTGATCCTGCAGGAATTATATGAACTTAATTTAAAGCAATGTATGTACCTATAATGATTTCAATAGCACAAACTCAGCATATTGTGAAGTGCATATGGGTTACAAGAAAATGAGCTATCACCACCTATATTCAAATAAGATCTCAGAAGACTGTGTGCTGTTAGCTGATAGAATATTTTTCGGCTATTCAGTTTACAGAATAGCATATCCAGCAGCTGTCACCGAATTAGGGTCTTGAGCTAGTCTCAGTCTGAGCAGTATAGCAATTTGGCAGGAATCGCAAATGAGCAGCAGTCATTGATTCGCTGTGTAGAATATGAATGGCAGAGTACTTTGAGGGTTAACCCTGAAATGCAGCCGATTATTTAAGAAAGATTTTTAGAAAATATTTGAACAAGAGGCTTCTTCAAAACAATAGGTACTGAAATAGGAAATGCATAGATAAATTATGCATTCAACCTGAAAGGTCTCACATCATATAGGAACGTTTTGTCTCTTAGAACATCATACAGAAAGGGAGATGTCAGAAAATGGAGCAGTCAGAACAATCCATATCTTCACATCTAGTTTGGTTTCACTACAGTCTTGCCCTAATTATTATTTAAAACCAGCCTAGAAGGAGAGTATCTGTCAGTCTCCCTATTTACACCACCTTTAAGTTTTCTGAAGAGACTATGAACAAAGTTGCCATGGTCTTCTGTAACTTAGATTCTTGTTTTAAGAGTAGGTATAATCACCAAATTAATTTTGAAGAAAGCTATTGTAAATTCAGCCACAAAAACACCTGAGAAGTCTGGAAAAGACTTATTCTTAATGTTCATAATCCATTATCGTGCTACTGCCAGTAAGCTACCGTTAGCACATTCTTAGGCATATGCCTTTCTGAATTTGCAAATGTCACTGATGTTTCAGAGGTTTAGGGGAGTAGAATGCATAAATGACAGTTATCACTGTGGTCATTAACTTCTGGGTTTGGAAAGTCTTTTGCATTATGATTGAGAACTTTCTTCCAGATGACAGCCAGAGGCAGTAAAAGAAAGATGGAATCTTTAGGGAGATAGGACCCAGACATAATTCTATGACAAATTATAATGACAAGGTTGGGCTTGGGATTTGTAATGTCATGTACTGAAATAAAATCCATCTCCAGATAGTGCATACAGGCCGACTGCTGTTTGAAATAACCATCTTCGTAAAGCACAATATACTTTCTCTGGATCAAGAAACACATTCTTTTCCTGCACCTTAGTGTTTACATATTTTATTCTCATAACCTAGTATGATTCTGAGATATAAATATAGTTTGCTGGGGAATTCATATGGGTCTCTATGCAGCTTAAACAGACAATAGGAATTGTATACTTGCCATACTTGTGGAAAAGTACTAACTTCAGAATTTCTCTTACATGAAGATATTTTAAAATATATTATTTTGCATCATTGTATTTTTGAGACAAATGCTACATTTGAAATAAATTCATTGCAATTCTGTCAAAAAAGGGTAAATGGAAAAAATAAAGAAAAAGAATAACTCATTCAAAAATCACCCTTTATGAAAGATACTGGTTACCCTTGCAGATAGCAAGGAGAAGTTAATCTTAGAATAGCTAGCAGGAAGTACAGGGTATGCTTCTTAGTAATTGTGATCCTCATTCTTATAAATAGCAAATTACTCTCTCTTTTGCAAGTGCTAAAATGTTTGTAGGTGAAATATCCTACATTTCCAGGGCCCAGTGAATGGCAGAATCTACCAGTCTGTAATGGGTAAATCATAGCTGCTTTTATAACCATTTTGATTTTCACCAGTCACCAGCCTGGGCTGCCAATTGAGGAAACACATTGCTAACTACGGGTACGCTTTTGCTTCACCCTATAGATGCAGACTAAAGCAGATAGAAGAGGGAGTCCTCTCGATGAAACCAATTGCTATTCTTCCTGTGAGATGCTAAAGCACAAATGCACCATGTTACCCCATGCATTACTAAAGGACTCATTACATTTACGTAACATCTACTACTAATAAGCAATTCTACAGCTGAATAAGATTTGTCAGGTTTCATTAACTGTTGCAGAGGAGTCTAGATCCTTGTATTATTTCTAGAGAGTCTTTTAATCAAATTTATTATTATTGATGCTTCTGTGTCTACATATTCTTTTTTCTGTTTGGCCTGCATTGAAACTTTTTGTTAAATTTGTACAGATCTCTGACAAGTCTAACACACAGTGTTGAACCTTATTTTTCAAATCTTGAAGTTTTGTCTGTCGCATCACCTGCTTCTTCTTCCTTTGTGCCTGCATATGCTTTTAAATTGCCTAAGTCTAATCAATATAGTTATAAGATTAGAACACCCCTGAATTACATTCTTTGTTGTAACATCAGTTTTTCTATGCAGCTTCTTCTCTACCTAGGTTATCCTGGCACCCACACTTGCTCTGAAATGAGCTTTACATAGAGACTGACCTCAGCCTTCTGGAAATGTTTGAATCTCTTTTGTGAATGGACTTGTGGCTGTGGCCTTCCCCCTGCCTGGATTGCCCTGGAAGAAAAGAGAATATCACACCTTTGCCTGTGTAACAGAGGATAACTATGTCTGATTATGATATGAGAGAAGATACTTGGCAGATTTCAAGTGGGCTGAAAAAACAAAATGTGTTTCTTATTGAAGAACTACACCTTAACTAGTAAGGTCAAAATCAGAGCTTGCCAATATAAATCACTTCCCTGATGTATTCTAATATGCAAAGAAAAACATGAGTAGTGTAGCATAAGTAGATACCTTCCTAGATGTGTAGGTTTTGAAATAATTAGTTAGTGAAAAGGCAGTATGAAGTGAAGGGTTTCCAAAGCAGATCTGGAAAAAACTGGCCTGAATATAGCTGCTCTGTGTGGACTGATTATAACAGGAAATTGATAGCTGGTAATTATATCCCATCCTTATCCTTCCAGAAACAGAACTTCTGATACATGTTAGACCCTTTTCTTTCCAGAACATAGAATTGGATCATACCTCTGTGCTGTTTACTTTTCCCATATAATGGAAGAACATGATGTAGACTTTTAAGTTTTATAATAGGAAGATGAACTATTGTTCTATAGTAACATTTAGAAAAAAGCAAACAAGCAAACAAAATCCCTTTATTAAGCCTGGAACTTGATTAGAAACAATGCTGAAGAATTTGGATGGGTGTGTTGATTGTGAATGTGTATCTTTTCCACAAAAAGGAAAGATATTACAGAATTCTGGCCCAAACAAAACAAAACAAACAAACAAACAAACAAACAAACAAAAACACAAAAAAACAGTTATTGTGTTAAAAATCTATAAAGTACTTAGTGTAGTACATTTGCAGTGATGAACACAGACAAGTTCCTCATTTTGTGTCATTAGGAAGATAAAAGCAATGATGGATATACTATTTCTATCTAAAATTTTGGTTAGATCTCACCTTGAATGTAGTGTGAAATACCTGTACAGAGCAACTGTAAAAATTGCCTTTGAGAACACAGAGTAATATAAAAAACAAGCTCAGATTGTAAGGATCTATACAGAAGAAAAGTTTAAATCAGACTTCATTCTTGCTGAAAAATGAGAAAATTCAATGAAGATTCATATTTATGATAGTAATGAATATAAAACTTAGTGGCATTGCAGAAATACAATTATACAAAAATACCTCTATATAATTTGCTAAATTAGTGAAAACAAACAAGAAGTAATGAAATAAATTCAGGTAGATGACCATCATGTTATACAAAGGGTAGCTGCTGAATGAACTGAAACTGGTGGAATACAAGGGCACAGTCTCTGGTAGTAAAGACAGTGTAAGAGGACCTTGCTTCTGAATTACCTCTTACCAGGGAACAATGACATATTGTGAAGTTGGTCTTTAAAATAAAATGGTTTGAGTTAAAAAAATCTTTATTTTTCCCTAGAACCTTCTTTCAGTGATCTGATGGAGGTAGAGATTTGTAAACAGAGAAGGGCAACGGGTGCTATTGAATAGGGCAGTTGAGCAGTGTGGTAAAGCCAGTCTGAAAGTTTCAGAAAGAAGCAGATAGGGAGACTGAAAAGACAAAGAGGGCTAAAGGCAAAATGGAAGTGAAAGGAAAAGATGATAACTGTTGCGAGCATTGGAAAATATTTGTCTTTTCTAATACTTTTAGAAGTATAAAATGATAAAGAGTAAATATTTTTTCAAGTATTTATTTGGATTTAAATAACAGTTTAAAATGAATTCCCTGAAAACATTGATTTTAGGTGGCTCCTACCATCATAACAACTGAGCATCTTAAAAACCATAAATTCACTTATCTTCATAACTTGACGTTGTAGTGAATGCCATCCACATAAGGGAGGACAATATTGCTTACAGTAACATAGGAAGTCTGAGACAGAACAGGAAATGGAAAGCAGCCTAATCATCTCACTAATGAGCAGCCTTTCCAGTTTGCTCAGAGTTAATCTCTCTCTACAATAAATTTTTGTCTTTTTATTTGCTTATTTGTTTGTTTTAGTTATTTGAGTTTTAAACTTCATGCATCTGAAAACAGGTCTTAATGAGGGAAGCGGAAAATACACTCACAGATACAGGGCTTACGGAAATAATGTTTCCATTGTGGAACCAGGGAATTTAATAGGTTTTACTGGGAAGCCAGTCACTTTTAACTCCAGAATAATAGAGAAAAACAGAGTGTGTAAGGGAGCTTATAAAGGAGAAGAAATTTGTTACTCATATGAGAGGAAAGAGGCTCAGATTGCATAACAATTTGCTTGATTCTGTTTGAATCATGGACCCAGAGTGGATGATATGCTCCATGTATGACACCTAAAACTCTCCCAGGAGTCTTGTACTTTTCCATGTTTCCTGCTTACAGTGCTCACAGAATCACAGAATCATCTAGGTTGAAAGAGACCTCCAAGATCACCTAGTCCAACCTCTGACCTAACACTAACAAGTCCCCCACTAAACTATATCACTAAGCTCTATGTCTTAACATCTTTTAAAAACCTCCAGGGATGGTGACTCAACTGGGCAGCCCATTCCAGTGCCTCACAACCCTCTCAGTAAAGAAGTTCTTCCTAATATCCAACCTAAAACTCCCCTGGTGCAACTTTAGCCCATTCCCCCTCGTCCTGTCACCAGGCATGTGGAAGAACAGACCAACCTCCACCTTTCCACAGCCTCCTTTAAGGTACCTGTAGAGTGCAATAAGGTTGACCCTGAGTCTCCTTTTCTCCAGGCTGAACAAGCCCAGCTCCCTCAGCCACTCCTTGTAAGACTTGTTCTCCAGACCTCTCACCAGCTTCATTGCCCTCCTCTGGACTTGCTCGAGCACCTCATTGTCCTTCTAGTCATCACCCTAAGCTGTCTGCATGTTGCAGAAAAACAGAAGATATAAAATGTTTGTGTGTAGCAGATGAGGCACAGCTAGAATAGAGGTGGTAAAGTCTGGACTTGTGGCTGAAAGTCACAATAAAACTTCACTTGAATGTGACTGAACAGAAGATAGAAAAAGAAAGCCTACAACTGCCACTTTGGCTGTAAGTGAGAAGACTGAATTTCATACACATGCTTATGAATGCATTTATGAATAAGAGTCATGAACATCAGGAAGCTGGACAGTAATTAACTACAATGTCAGAAGAGATTTCAACTGCATATATAAATTGAGCTTTATTAATTTCATTTTCTTATGAATATTGCAATTTTTCCCACAAAGACTACAGATCTATAATCCTGAGGACTCCTGAGTAGAAGCAAAAATCACAGAAGACTAAAGCTGTAAAATGTTTAACTCCTAAACAGTAAACTGGCAGTAAATAAGATTTTAAAAGGGGAATTGAGGTGGTCAATGTGTTTACAGCCATGGGATTACAGGATTCTGAATACAGATATTTTGGATAAAAAGGTAGCAATTTTTTTTTTTTTTTTTTTAATGTATATATTTTTTAATTTCTTTTTGTGTATATATATAGCTATAGGTAGGCTATAAAGAGAAAATGCTACCAAATACTCATTGTCTAGGTTTACTAATATACAAACAGTTTAAATAAAGCTATATCTTTGTTTTAATATATGGTAAGAAAGCAGTTCCTACACTTAGCTTTCTTAAGACTTTTCCTTAAAGGAATGCTTCTGACTTCTAGCTGGAGTAAATTATTATTATTATTATTATTTTTACAATCTTTTTGATTTTTGTTTATTCTCCAACCTCACCAGATTTCCAGGGGGAACAAGTTGGGAGAAAATGAGGCTCCAATCTACAATCCAAGCACCACAAAAAAAAAAAAAAAAAAAATACTTTTTTGAGGTGAGGAATATTTCTCTCTGAAATGATAAAAATTTTCAGCTGAAGATTGACCTATGAGAGAAAAATTAATCACATATATATCCTGAAGCTGATAGTAGTATGTTTTTTTTTTTTTTTTCTGGACAAAACTCAATATTTTTTAAAATTCTAAAAATGTCTGGAAGGTTTAAAATTGACATATATACAAACACTAAGAGATACAAAAAAGTCAGAAGCAGCTTCAGCAATGATGAAGCTAGAAATTGGCAAAGAACTGCAATTCAGTTCCTTGCACAAATCAATACACCCATACTTCTGACTGCATAATTACAAAATGCATTATGTTCTAAAGTGAACATTTACCAAAATTGATGAGAGAATTACCAATGTAGTTGTGCTCTCTTAAGATGCGTTGGTGATGATCGTTTCAGGGATTTTGCTGGCAGGCATTCCTTATTACCAGAGCTGTAAGGGCTACATTTTCTAGAAAGTCATCAAAAAAGACTATTCCATTAAAATAAATTTTATATCTTGAGCTTAGAAAGAGAATATGTATACAGTGCTATGCTAGTAGCAGAGCTATGTGAAAAAAAATGCGATGCCAAATTAAGCTCTGCAGAGTTTGCAAAGTTTCAGGTAACTAAAATATTCCATACCACACTTTTGATAAAAAACCTTTACTGGAAATTTTTGTTAAAGTTAGGTACATCATTTTTAGTATGTTTTCTTAACAGACTGGTAGTTTTAACAGGCAAAAACTTGACACAGTTAACTTCAAAGACCTCCTTCACAGCTGAACTGTGTCTCGGTCTTTTTCTTATTTTAAGGGTTGCCTGAGCCTACTGCCTTTAACAAATATGTTCTGAATAAGCCATTTTGGCTTCTTTTTACCAAAGCAATCAAGTACAGAACTATGTGTTTTCTTCCAGAGAGCATTTTAGAATGAAATCAGTGGGCAGTTTTTTCCTAAATTATGTTGTTGTTAAACCCAGTGAAGTAAAAGGTTCCCAGCTCATGCAGATGAGAACACAGGCACAGCTTGTTGCATTCATCCGGGGATCTGAGCTCAAGATTAATGAGATACACTCCAGACATTTCTCCTACCCACTGAAAACTAGGCGAAGGTTTTCTGTCACACTTTATATGGTGCAGGAGGGAAAAATACTCTTTTCAGTCCTCTAGAAGAAGAGCATCCATCTAGAGGTTTCTAAATAGATGCAAAAGATGGAAGGTGCCCAACTTTCTATGAAACAGTCAAGAAGAGAAGTTTCCCCACCAGGCCTTACATTTATTTATTTTTATTTTTCTTCCCATAAAGAGAATCCAAGATGGAGATAAAGAAGCTGAAGAAGGAGATATATAAATGGAGTTTGAATGTGCCTGGGCTAGGCATGGAAAGGGGAGGATTCTATAAATGGCCCCAGTAAATTCTGGGAAGTGTTAGACCTATGAGTATTACTCCAAAAAAAAGTGAGTTTTCTTGCCTTTGTGCGTCTATATCTTAGTTTTAACTAACATTTAATTAAAGATGCTCTTAGTTTTTTTTGTTTTTTTTTAAGCCATATTTATAATGCTGAAGTTGGAGTGTGTGTACTTCCTTCGAGTCCATTTGAAGCTGAGAGAATACTCGTGAAGATCATTAGCACAATAAAGACATGATTTCTGAGGTTTAGTAATTACAGCCATGCATATGAAGATTGTTGAACTAGAAGTTAAAATGGCCACATTTCATACAGTTCCATATATCTAAATTTATCCGTATTTGATCCTTTTTCCCATTTAAAAATCTTATCTGGATAGAATTTGAAAACTGTAAGCTTTTGTTTTGGGATATCTGAACAGCCTGAAGTCATTCACGCAACCTTTATCTATGCCTGAGGTTATATGGACAGATCAATGGAAAAGGAGTATGTGCAGTGACTCAGATGCATTTTGGATAAATCAAACTTGTTAAATGTATGCTGCATGTCTTAGGCACATTTCCACCTATGAAATCCTGGAAAGAAGTATGTGAGGCTGATTTTCCACTCTGCAAAGGGGTACTGAAATGGAAAATGAAATCCTGAATTTATTTTACTTTTAGTTTTTGACTCAATATTCTGAACTTATTCCTTTTCCTCCATCAATTGGGAAGAAATATGACAAGGAAAAGGAAAGAAGCAGCACAAAAAAGACTGGGGAGACAGGCTTTTATTCTTAGTCCAGCTATAGATTGGATAGAAGTGCCTCTTATTCTAAAGCATTTTCAGGTCCTAGGGCTAAAAATGATTCTGTAACGAGTCTTCAGTATCATTATTGTTTTTCATATTTAAACTTTGTGGTTTGTTTTACGGTTCTAATTAAGAGAAAAGAAAGAAAAAAGATGTACTGGGGCGACAGAATTTTTATACAGCAGACAGGTATGTCCCTTCTTTACATTGAATTACAAATTATTTACTCTCAGAAAATGCAATCAAGGATCTAACTTTAGAAAATCAAATTCAGTGAAGCATATGAACAATTCTTTATTTTAATTGTAACACACAACTTACTTTTTATTGTAAAAAAATCTCTTTTTCTTACTCTGTGGAGGTGCAATGCAGGTCAGAACATAAGTTTTCAGTCTCTTACAAAATATATTTAGAGGCTTGTCGTACTCTTCAGAAATGCAATTGGTAATTGAATTTTTTTTTCCTTAATAGACTGTGAGCTGAAAAGGACACTCCATGTTACTTAAATAGTCTATCTGACAAATTATGCTCTTTAATTCTACTTAGGAAACTGTCTTTTACATTAACTAAACATCACTCCCCCTCCCCACACCTGCTTGACATTTAAAGCTTAAGCAACTACAAGCTACTTCTAACAAGTTCTTCTTCAAGGTAAATTAATATAAAGTGGCACTGAACAAAATGATCCAGTATCAAACAGTGCATTCCTCAAAGTTGTTTTTTTTTTTTTTTTTTTTTAAATACTGTTCATGTACAAATAGAGGAATTCAATTAAAACACACACACACACAAGGTACTATGCAAACTCACAACATTAGCAGAATGCAATGTAACTCGTCAGAGAGCTCACCTCATTGTAATATTGTTGTACACACACATATGCACATATGCATACATAGGTCTATAATGTTCCAAATCAAAAAACCTCTTCTGGTCTTGTGATTTATATGAATATATCTCATTTTAGTTGGCTCAGTTAGCCTTACTACTGTGGGCTTCTTCAATTTTCATTTGGAAATTTGGAATTTGGAATTTTCATTTCTGTAGGGTGTAGTTAAGCCATTTAACAACTTTGTTTGGCTTTCTTATATGCACATTTAAATAATAAGCAGGAAGGTTGCTTCTCATAGTAGCTTCATATTGTCAAGAAAATGGTATTAATTAAGCTCAAGTGTATCTCCCCAAACTCCGTTGTACTCTACCTGGACAGGACAAATTGTAACGGTGATATTGGGTGCTTGAAACCACCACTGTATGAATTCTGCAGATTCTCTGTAACTTGCAGAAGTTGCTCAAAATGAAGTCTGATGTCATCTGAGACCCTTGTATTGTCCTTTAGTATCTTCTTCAGGAGAATAGGAATAGATAAGACTGACATCCCCCCAAGATGTGAAGAGAAAATGGATTCATCTTCTAAGAACACTGGGACATATGATCTTCAGGTTCACTTGTAACCATCTCTGTGCAGTTTCAGGGAGGTCATGTATGGCAAAGCTTCCTTTTTAAAATTTACAGCTCTATGCCAAACCTGCATGAGCCATTTCTGAGCTCTGCTCTTTGCTTTATTTCAAATTCAATGAGAATATATGTCATATGTTTAAATTAGATTGGTAATATTAATAATAATAAAAATTGTGTGCTTATGTAACACACCAGAACTATTCAGTTGGGCATTGAGCATGTACTTGCAGAGGCAGCACATGACTGCCTCTTTCCGTCATTTCTTGTTATTTTTAATGTTATTGACAGCTCTTCCTTTGGGTTAAGTATTTATTCGTATTCATGAGTATTTTTATTTGATGGTCAAAACTGCAGATTTCTGGAAATTGGGTAAAAGTTGTATTGATGTATTTTTTTAAGCAGAGAATATTTATGCAAAAAAAAAAATTAATATAATTTTAAGCATAGCCTACTTTATAATTGTCTACAAATAGGAATATAATTGTCAACAAATAGGAAACTTGAGTATGAAGTTTCTCTTAAGTGGTTTAAACATAAAGCCAAGAAGGCATATCAGTTGGTCTGAGGTACAAAAGATCAAGAAAAACTCCTGCAATATTTTGGGCCACAAGATTAAAAATATTTCTAAGGGACTAGAAAGAAATGGAACATTAAAAATGAATTTCAGACATTGCTATTCTGTAAAATTCATCCTGAAAACACTATAAAACAAATAAACAACATCACCATCATCATCAACAACAAAAACTAGACCTGCCAAAGAAAATAAACTGTTAATGTAATAATTTTATTTTGTCTTTTTACTTCTGTAGTAATATGAATATGCTATTTGAAAAGATGCTTTCCGATGTGAGTCAGACATGAAGTCTTAGAATTATATTAGAGAAATACCTAGGTTGTTTACTAATATGGCATACATGGTTTGTCAGTTTTTAGGACTTATTCAGGGAAGTACTTAAACATGTGCTTAATTTTAAACACAGCTTAAATCTCTGCAGGTTTAATGGAACTTAATTACATATGCAAGCACCCTCAAAAAATAAGATAATTACCTTAAATCAAATTTTAAAAAAAGTTTTTTTTTTGTCTTTTCTTTTTTTTTTTTTTAATGGAAAAGTCTTTGTGAATATCCAGCTACAGTACTAGGTCTGCCTGCCTGGTAAATGAACTGTTGTAAAAGTAATTTTAGCTGACTTGCTTACTTGCTTTAGTAGTAGCAAAAGTAGTGTGTATTAATCTTTTCCTTTTTTTTTTTTTTTTTTTTTTAATGCAGATTAATGAAATAAAATAGTAAATGTGAAGGATTGCTGGCCACTTTTATCCTTGGTGTGACTCCATTGGCTTCTGTGGAGTGTTGCTAGGGGTGAATTTGGTCCACTGTTAGCAGCATACTTGTTCTGACTGCATGTGACAGCACAATTTAGTAAAAGCATATTAAATATACCATTTAGGCACCACACTTTAGCATTTTTAAGATCCATAGGTAAGACGTTGAAGCACACATGTTAAATTGCTCTCTGGAATTAATGGTCTGGTTTGAATGTTGTCTACATGATTAAAAATAAAATTAAGTTTTTGAATCAGAAATTTCTGAGGAAAACTGTGAGAGTTGATAAGCACACTTAATATACTATCTAGATAGACCATTGGTTTGAGCTGGCATGTCAGTTCCTATGTTCCTGCAAATAGGTTTTCAGTACACAAATGCAAAGGGAATTTGGCCCAAAGCATAGGTTAGAACAAGTTGATTTTATTTTAAATTCTCAAGGTTTGAGAATATTAAAAAATAGAATGATCAATTTTAGGAGAATGAATATCTCTTAATACATAAGTCCAATACATTTAGGTATTAAATAACTCCACAAATAACTTCAGCTTCCTAGTTTTCTGGGGTCATGGGAATTTAGCTGATCCCAGAGTCTGACCAACAGTTGCTGATGATTTAGAAAACAAATGTAGAGTCTGGGTTTATTTGAAATTGAGCTTATTTTATTAATGGAACTTCCCTGTCAAAGTGCATGGAAGTCGTGTTTTCAAAAGTGACCATTTGTGATCCAAGGGGCAACTACTGAACCATCCAAGAGTGTAGTTTGTGGACACTAAAAGATCCATGAAATGCCCAGTTTTCAATATTGGGAATATAGTGCATATTGAAAACTATTCTTAAACAGGAGGAAAGTACCAGATGGATGATCTTTTATGGTTTATTTGAGTACTTAACTGATGTGTTCCTTGCATACAAGTTTGTTTTAGATGCATTGCAGATTTTGTACAGCTGAAGAAAATTGAGTTAAATGTAAATTGGCTCTACACCAATATTAACCTCACCAATATTCCATATTATTATGGAAATCAACATCTATGATAGGGTCTAAAAATCAGCCAAATAAAGAACAGTTTGATATTGGCACTATGATTGATATCTGAATGAAGTCTATATCTCTGTAAAACTATATTTCTGTATCATTTGTTTCTTACATATAAGCTTAACTTCTTTGAAAGTTAAGATGGGGAAGACTACTTTTTTCCAGGTTAGTGTCAGCTGCTCACAAAAATTTAATTTGGGCCAGGTAATAGGGTAATGCCAGAAGACTTTCCCCATGAAGTTAGTTTGTAACAAAATCACAAGGTCTCAGACTTGCTGCAATGACAAGCTGTGATTTCTGTCATTATGTCCGCAGGTAACTGAGCTACTATTTCCCCCCCTCCCCCTCATGGTGAATTCCAGGTATGCCTTTGAATGGCTGTGACCACCTGTTCTCCCACACCTGCTTCAATTTATAAACCATATGTTGCAGTCACTTACTAGAACCACTGTAGACATGATGTGCTTTCTTGTAAATATTTCATCTAGTCTCTTCACTTCAAAATAATTTGAAAGCATTGATTTTGCTGAAATCAGGACTGAGACTGGATGCTTTCTCAATATTACCTCTGGTCCTTAGGCACAGAGTTATAAAAGTTGCTGAATCTTAAAATCTCTTGTGGAACTATCAGCATTTTGTTATGAGATATTAGCACTGTCATTTGAAAATGAATCCTACTGCGATCACTGGTAAGAAAATAAAAAGTATGATAACTCTTTCTGTAACACAAATGTACTCAAACACACTGCAAATAATAATTTGCAGAATGATACTTTCTAGGCCAAATTGTTTAGAACAGTTTTGCAGTCAGATGTTAATACAGAAAATTTCCTAAAAATAACTAGTATTAAACAGATGTTTGGATAGTTGGCTAAGTCCTCTAGCTCGTGTATGCTAAAACTCTTTTAATTCTTTCATCAAAGATGTATAAGTTTGTGCATTTGTATTGGGTTTACGTCACAAGGTTTTGGTAGCAGGGGCCCTGCTGGGGTGGCCTCTGTGAGAAGAATCCAGAAGGTGCCCTAAATTAGGTAAGGGCCAGTTTCAGCTGGCTCCAAAGGGATCTCCTTCTGCCCAGAGCCGAGCCAGTGAGGGATGTTTGTGCCTCTGTGAGAGCAGATTTAAGAAAGGGAAAATACTGCTGTGCAACAGCAGCTGGGAGAGAGGAGTGAGAACCAGCCCTGCAGCCCCCAAGGTCAGTGCAGAAGGAGGGCAGGAGATACTCCAGGCACACAGCAGCAGTTCCCCTGTGACCTGTGGAGAGGCCCCTGGTGGAGCAGGCTGTCCCCCTGCAGCCCATGGGTCACACATAGAGCAGATCTCCATGCTGCAGCCCCTGGAGAGGAGCCCCCGGTGGAGCAGGCCCCAGGCCGGAGCTGCAGCCTATGGGGAGAGGAGCCCACACAGGAGCAGGAGGTCTGGGGGAAGCTGCCGCCCATCCATGGGGGACCTGTGCAGGAGTAGTTTGCTCCTGGGGGATGGACCCCGTGGTGCAGAGCCATGTGGGAGCAGTTCTTGAAGAGCTGCTGGCTGTGGTAAGCCCCTGCAAGCTCAGTTTGGGAAGGAGGGCATCTCATGGGAGGGACCCCATGTGGAGGAGGGGCAGGGAGTGACCTTGAAGGAGTGGCAGAGAAGAAGTATTGGGGGCTGACCGCAGCCCCATTCCCTGTTCCCTTATGCCATTCGAGGGGAGCAGGGGCAGAAGAGGGTGGATGGGCGGAAGGCGTTTTTATGTTTTGTTTGTTGTTTCTTATCCCTCTAGCTTGTTAGTAATAGGTAATAACTTATATTAATATCCGTATGATGAATCTGTTTTGCCCATGATGATAACTAGCGAGTGATCTCCCTGTCCTTACCTCAGCCCTTGAGCCTTTTTTATTTTTATTTTTTATTCATTGTATTTTCTCCCACTTTCCTTTGAGGAGAGGGAGTAAGAGAGTGGTTGTGGTGGAGCTCATCTGCCCAGCTGGGTAAAACTACCAGAACATTAAGTATACAAATAGATCATAAGTGATCTATCCCCTGATATGGACATCTGGAAATTCATAAACATTCAAAAACATGATGGGTTTGGGCATTCAGATATAATATGCCTTTCATTCTGTTGGTAATGCAGTAGGAAAATGCAGAAACTATTCGGCTTTATACTAGGTCAGTTCTCTGGACTTTGAATCACTTCCTGTACTGAAGTTTGGATTCCATTGCATCCCATAGTCATATTTCTTCACTAGCTTGTGCTGAATTGGCTTGGAAATGAAAAGAAACTCTTGTGCATAGGCATGCTTTCTGAAGCCATTTGCCTGTAGTAGGGAGTGGGATGGCCTTATGAAAGCCCTTTATGCTTCACTGACTTTCATCTACTCTAAAGCATTTGGATAAAATGGAATTGCTTGCAAAATGATTTATTATGGCAAGGACTCTATGTTTCACTTTTACCCTTCATAATGAACTAGGAATGTATATTTATTACACTGTGCAAGGGTAGTGAATCATCATGGGTGATGCAGAACTGAATGTTTAATTAATGTGATGGATAAACCAGAGCAATATCATGCTCTTTGCCTACTATTGTCAAAAGAGGAGCAGCTGCCAGTGTAAAAAAGTCAATTACATTTGTAATAGCTTGTACTGGTGAAAAATCAAGGCTGTTGGAGGAGGTATGCATTCCTTCCTTGCCTGTCGTCTCTTTCTTCATTCCTCTTTTGCTTATCTTTCACTTCCCCTTTTTCCTCTATTGCATACTCAGTTCACATATTATTTATTCAGAGGAAAAGTTGTAGTATCAGAAATAAAACAAGAAGTAAAACATTGCTTTCTTGCTTCTTCTCCCCATTTATTTTTTGGTCTCATATCCCATCCATCTTCATATCCTTTAGCAGCTGTATAGGTTTAAATGAAGTCAATAGAAATGGCACCATGGGGAACTGAGATAAACAGAAAAAGATAGAGCTTCTAGCTAGGACTATTGTAATTTAAAATAAATGGCAAAACAATGTTTCTAAACACAAAGCTTAGGGAATCTACAAAAAAAATAAAAAATTACAAATTCTTAGTCTCAAAGTCTGAAAACTTAATTATGTTTTAACCTATTACAAACTTTTTTTTTTTACTTGTCCAGTAGTTTTTATGAAGTGTGATACTCATGCAGAAGAAAGAGAAATCTTCATCCTGATTTAGTGCATGATTTTTTTTCTTTTTAATATCTCACTCAATAGTGATTTCAACCTTATTTCAGGCCAAGAAAGTCTTTGTAATATTTATCTGTTGGAAGCTCCAGGATCTAAAATGGAAACTCTTTTTTTAAGTATTGTTCTCACCTTGCCCTACATTAAAGTCCTAGATAGATGGATTCAAGTTTCCTGATGGTGTCTCTAGCAGTTGGGATCTGATGTTAGCTGAGACTTCCTTATTATCTAGACCTATTTTCTGAAAGACCTTTGGATGTCTAGGTCATCTGAATGCAAAAACGGAACTGTTTGTAGTGACTGGTGCCAGTGGTGGAGGTGTTGATTAAGGTGCTTTCTGCTCCTTTCTGCCCTTTTCTTTAACATTTCTTCCTATAGTGCCTGGTTGACATATGACAGGGTCCAAAGATGTTAGGCTGGGACCAATGGTCTGGTTATGGAATTTATATAGACAAGAAATCAGCATCACAATGTTAAGCTGCCTTGTTGCTGTGATGCACCAGGCTGGATCTATCCTTTAAATGAATAAGAAAATTTAACCTAGTTGGGAAATGAAGGTGTTTGATGTGAGTGAGAATGTGATGGAGACAGTGACTAAAAACCTTGGCTTCCTAGGGCTGAGCTTGACCTTCTAAGCAATTACTCTGGAGACATGTGCAA
This sequence comes from Anas acuta, assembly GCF_963932015.1. Classification (NCBI taxonomy): domain Eukaryota; kingdom Metazoa; phylum Chordata; class Aves; order Anseriformes; family Anatidae; genus Anas; species Anas acuta. Next base: position 19,682,793 of record NC_088982.1, read on the forward strand.
AGATGTGCTTCTATATGGTCATGCTATGCTTCAGACATGAAGACTTTATATATTTGACCAAACTATGCTACTTAGATACCATCTGTGTTTTGTTTTAACAGTACCATAGAAAAAAAAGACAACAATAGCACTCATATTTGAACACTTGTCTTCTGAAGGGCTTGACTATAGTGCTTTTGCCTTTATATCTATGTTTGCTTGTGAAGGGTTCTAAGGCAAACTTTATACAGTATGCTGCAGATAACTGAGCATTAAAACATCAAGATGAAACTGGAATGGTCCAATGTGACAAAAAATGCAAGCATGCCTAAATATTTTACTCTCCAGTAGTACTGAAAGAGTCTTACACCAAGGTCTTCAAAGGTATTTGTACAATTTTCTACTATTGATGAAGCAAGAGGAAGATTTAAAGCTTTTTTTTTTTTTTTTAACCTTTTCTTTTTCCTCTTCATATCTGTTAAATTATTTTATTTACTTGTTTATTTATTTTTTATTTTTTTTTGTGTGTGACTTCACTCTATCATCACAATAGCTACTGATTTAAGAAAAAATAAAATATAGTATCGGTAGGTAGGAACAGTTCACTCTGGATGGTTTGTTTTCCCAGCTCCTGAAAGCAAAATGTAATTATAAGATTTCTACTGCCAGGAGGGTCACCCAGAATAACCCTCCTTGCATTTGAGTGAGAGAAAATGTATCTGTTGTTTTTTCTTTTTCATCTTTTTTTCTTTTTTTTTTGTATTTCTATACATCCAAAGTTGACAGGGATGTTTTTCCAATCAGAGTAAAGCATACATATATTTTGCTACTGAAATAAAATTACATTCTAGTAAACATTCTAGTGATAAAGAAAATAGGCTACTTTCCCCCTAGGCCCAGGGTCTGGGGCATTGTAGGTTAAACAGTCCTCCTTCTGTTAAACAGCTTAAGGAGCAGCAGCAACGTCCTAGAGATGGGATCAAGGCATTATAGGGGCATAATATTTTTCTTTCATTAGGTTAAACTTGATGCCAGTGCAAGTTATTCAGTGGGAAGGTTGAAGAGAGTTCCTCAGAGTTATAACATTGATTCTGGTTAGTGATATAATGATTAATTATATGTCACTGAATACAGTGATGTGCCAATAACAGCTTGCTGGGCCCCAGTAACAGGTATCATTAGGTAAAATATTAGTGTGATCTCTAAACCATCCTACTGTTACCATCTTTCACAGTAAAGCTTAGAAGTCTGTAACAATAGCAGAGCTACTTGGCTTTCGTTCAGATTCAAACACATAACACAGATCATTCACAGTTACCAGTTCAAAGCCATCTAGAAGAGGCAGAAAAAGGGTAGGAAGAGAAAGAGAGACAGAGAATTGATGTAGCTAAGGTAATAAATAGGGCTGTCCTGGGAAGTTTGGGAGTAGGCTAACCTGAGTGTTTCCCCTTCGATCTGACTGTAGTGGAGGCTTGGAGATCCTAGAGAACTTCTGCTACAGCTGTGTCTCACCTCCCTTCTGTCTTGCCTCCTTCTGCTAAAAAAATTTAAGAAGCCGTAGCAACGTCCTAGAGTTGGGATCAAGGTATTGTAGTGGCATAAAATGTTTGTTTGAGTTTGTCTGGGAATGACTTTTGGCTGCTCTCAAAATTCAGTAAGATCAGTTTTGGACACAGAAACAATTCTCTGATTCCCTGTAAGTACTTCAGGCACTTGTATGTTAATATACCTCAAGATTTTTTTTTTTTTTTTTTTTTTTTTTACAGTTCCTTTAAAAACATGTTTTCATGTCCAGTGAAAAGGAGGACAGGTACAATTAATCTGTAACTGCTAGGATTTCTTAACTTCTGTTTGATTTGGGCTAGTATTTAGAAACTTAAGACACTTTGATTTCTCTAAGGTTTAAAATCCTCACTACATCTGAGAATCTGGATCCTGATAGGTTTTCACTTTTCAGATGTCATGGGAAAATTAGTTTCACTTCAGATAAAGAGTGGGTTTTCTCTTGACATAATTAGCCTCGTGTTTAGAATTCCAGTGCAAATGGGAGCAGTTGGCACAGACCATGTAAACTCCTGAACCTGGAAACTTAAGTCTGCAGAATCCAGAAATATCCTTTGTGCTAAACATCTGGTCTGATATGACTGAATACTTTTCCCACAGTGGGAGCTCTGCTTGTTCTTGGGAGTTTAGCAGTTGCTGCTAATTTGTTTTGAATGATAAAACTCAATCAAATATAAAATCTGAATGAGAACACTTACAATTTTAAACCTCTCTGCGTAACAATATCTTTAAAGATATATGGAAAAGTGACTGCTTATATTTCTGCATTTAAATGCATTTATCTGACATTGTAAAATGATTCCAATAAAAGGTAAATGAATTATAGATCTCAGCCAAATCCACAAAATCAGTCCAGTTCATTGTCTATCTTGTCACACATTGCTTTGAATCATAATTTATTTGCTATACTATAGAAACTGAAGCTGAGATATTTATTTTTCCTTGTTCTTTATTCTGAGACAAGAAATATTATTCCAGAAGGACAGATTTTTGAGGAGCTAAAAGAATCAAGAGTGTGATTAAAAGTTGGACTTCGTGGTTACCTATGGTATATGCTTACCTAGGGGTTGTCCCACACTGCTATAATACTTGGAGAAAATTATTTCCTGAATAACCTTGAAACTTAATGGCTATTCAGGAAATAAAGTGAAGCTGTGCAATAACTAGTATTTTCTTGTTATGAGACTATGTTAGTTTTTGTTCCATCTTACAGTGCTCTCATAAAAACAAACCAGAACAACAACAACAAAAAACCAAACCAATATGTTTTTGTGGGAGTTCTTTGTTTTTCTTGCCCATGAGATCCTGTAGTACCTCTACAGCAGTGATCTCAAATAAAATGTCTGACATACAGGGTGATATTACAATTTCAAAAGCTCTACAAGTCAGATATACTCTTATTTTGCAGTATTGATCTGTTTATTCCACTTACTAGATGATGCAAGAACAAGGAGTAGCTCATTCAAAGTGTATCTATTGAGACTATAAGCACATTCTTTTTTATACCACATTTCTGCATTAAATTAATTTTGTTGGCCTTTTTTTTTCACCAAGTATATGTATCAGAGTTTTATTATTTCATAAATTCTGCAGTTCATATCCACATATTCTCCTAATCACTACTCTTTGTAGTCCCTTTATCTGTGATATAATAACACGTGGAATACACATGACAAATTATGTCCACATATAGCAACAGTACTAGAAAATGCACTAACATCTTCAGAACATTGGTACCTCTCTCTCTCTCTCTTTCTCTCTCTCTCTCTCCTCACAAAGACAAGCCACAGAGTTTACTGTTGCTCTCTAAAAGTTAAATAATTGCTAAAAGATGAGTTTGAGAAATTGAAACTAGTCATATTCAGCTACATAATTAGTTTCCTAGGAACACATTCAAGAAAAAGAAAAAAAAAGGGTTTTTTTTCTTTCTTTTTTTTTTTCTTTGAAAAAACTTATGACAAAAATAGGAAACTGTGCTGAATCTTAAATCTGAAATCCTTTATTGTGGCAATTTAGAAATGTTAACCTCATGTTCATACCCAAGTAGCATATCTGAGATTTGGATAATTTATTGTAACTCTGCCAGATCTACCTGAACTGTACAGTTCAGACCACTTTTGATTTCAATAGCAGAGAGTGTGATATCTTCAAAGAGTAAGAAAAAAGATGTTAAAAATATCCAGAATGTTAACAGTTACATGTGTTACAAAGAGAGCAGTATGAAGAACAACCAGGAACTTTTATTTGGTTTTCTTTCTTCTTGATTCTTAAATTTGCATTAAAATTGTTAAGTATTATTTTTCTGTATATTACACCATCATCTTGTGTGACTTACAGTTGTCAGGTTTCATGGGGAGAAAATATTGGGTACTAACGGCTCCTTTATCAGAGAAAATTACAACAAGAACCAACGGCTGGATGTTAAAATCAAACAAATTCAAGTTAGAAATAAAACATATACCTTTACTGTTGTTGGTGTTAACCATTGGAATTACTTAGAGAGGGATATGGATCATTCTTTGCCTCTTAATATTTCAAAATCAGTCCTGGATGTTTTTGTGAAAGGCATGGTTCAGTCAGAGATATTCATTACTGAGCTGACTCCAGGAGTAATTGGGTATATTGTTTAGCTTGAGACATATGCGAAGACAGACTAAACGACTCAGTAATTCCTCTTGATCTTGAAATATTTTATTAGACAAGTCTGTTCAAGTGGAATATAAATATTTTAAGAGTTGAAGTTTTAGAGAAAACTATGTGATTTTTATTTTTGAAAGTATCAGATTCTCCACTGAAGAAAGATTTTGCCATAAAAATATTGTAGCTGTACCTGTTGAAAACAGTTTGTGGTTTTACTTTTTCACTTTTTAATAGGCCTCTACTAGCCCTACAATAAAACAGAAAGCTTGATTAAATTGTACTCATCTGTAATGTTCCTGCTTAAGATATCTATACTATGTTTTTCATGATTGTTCTGCATTTTGAGCCACATGAATCTGAAGCAGCTCTGAACCACAGGCCTGCAGCGGTATGGGAGGACTCAAATCTAACACGGTTTGTTGGGAACACTGCTGTAATAATGCAGCACCGCAGGGACATGGTTCACAACAAAGGTGGAGAAAGTCCATGTGCCAAGGCCATACAGAACACAGAGCTCCTTCAGAAGTGGCATTTATCCCCTAAGACATTTCACTTAACATTTTCATTTACCGCATATTTTTTAAGAAATTTGGAAGAGAGGAGCAGATTCTTTCTGTCAGAGGATCACAGAATTTCTGAGGCTGGAAAGGACCCCTGGAGACCTGCTGGTCTATCCCGTGCTCAAAGCAGGGTAAGCTAAAGCAGGTTGCTCAGGCCTGTATCTGGTCGAGTTTTGAATATCTCCAGAGGCAGAGACTCTGTGGAGTCATAATTCAACTTTCTAAGCTCAAAAAACTATCTGGTGGCTTCCTGAAATACCTCTCTGAAAAATAATGGTAGTAACATAGTTGTTTCCAGTTTTCTGAATTCTTCTGCAGGAATTGCTAGGGCAGCCAAATGTGGTAGAGTGGGAGCCCTCCTATCTCAGCTCTGGGCATGTGAAGCTGCTGCATATCCCAGTCCCCAGAAGAAAGGTACTCCCAGGAGGTGCACACAAAGCTATTATGGCTGTGATCACCCACAAAAAAAAAGTGTGCAAAGACCTCACATAAACATGAAACTCAGAAACAGCCCGAACCTGTTCCCCCATGATTCCCCTGTGATCTTTCCTAATCACAGGTCTTTCTGACCTGCTGACCTGCTCACTTGCAGTGGTTTTTATCATCTTTCATCTCTATTTTCCCATGTGCATTTTTTTGAAGTCCACCTTGGTCACTCTCCTTTCCTATCTTCAGTTTTCTCTTAAGCATCCCATAACAAGTTTTAAACATCCCTACAATTCACTTGAAATATCCCATAACAGCATTTACACAGTCCACAAATTCTCTTCTCTGCTGCATCCCATAATAAGAGCTATTCCCTTGTCAGCAATAACCCCCTTTTAGTCTGAAGGCCTTTGAGAGAGCCACTTTCTGCTGTTGTCTCATCTCAGTGGTTTTCACACCAGGGACAAGCATTTTCCCTTGGTAGTCTTAGGAGCAGCTGATTCAGTGTGCTCTAATTTTCACTGATTAGGCTTTCACTGATTATATTACTACAGTTACTCCACCGATCACCGTTCCTCAAATCCTTGCTGGGCCTTTCTGTTTCATTTGCTTAGCCTTTCCTCAGAGAATCTAACAGGAAATTTGCTTTTAAAGGAAGCAAACGTAGAACTGAAAAAGAACTGAAAATAAAAATACAAACCCCAAATGTTCAGGTTTTCCTTTTGCCAACCTACTCTCTATCTATTTAAGCAAGACATTACTCAGTTTGGGAACTGAAATAATAATGTACTTCTGGCTTTTTATTCAGACCAGCAGAAGGTAGGTAGTTAAGCTTCTTTCAGGTTTTCTGTAATCGGTACCAGAGAAGGAACATCTGCTATTAAATTCATGCCTCTGTGTTCTGTATTGCTGGATTTGTGTACACAATTCCCTGACAGTCCGAAATTTATCAGATATAACAAAGTCGCATTTCTGTTCACAAAGTTGGCATGATACAGTTTTATGCAGACTCTCTGCAAGCACTGAAATAGGTAATATGTGACCTGGAATAATGTCTGGAGGGGAAAAAAGTTACTTCTTCAAACTTTGGGGATCCTTTTGAACTGACAAAGTGAATTTTTCAAAGCTTTGTCTCGTGCAACTGAATTTTTACTTCAGTCTTGGGTACCTTTTTACTTAATACCGGATTTACTGTTTCATGTAGCCATAGTATAAGCTACAGGTCTGGTAATTGAAGTTGGGTGGGAGGAATGTGTACGAGAAATAGCTACTTTTAGGGTGTGGGAGAAACTATCTTAAAAAAAAAAAAAAAAGGACCATTAAAAGCAGTTTATCTATATTTAAAGAGCAAATAAGCATATTTCATCCACATTACCTGAATTCTCAGAAAATGTCTTCCACTGTATGTTGCTCAATGTTTGTGCTATATTTTGCAGATAAATTAATCACTCCACTTCAAATAGGATGTTAAACAGGGCTTAGAAAGGCAGTTTATGTTCAACTTTAACAATTCAGTTGCCACTTACGTTTTTGATTAAACACTTGTCTATAAATTTATTAAAGGTCAATCATTGACTGATGACATTAATTTGTGATGCTCTCCTGAAGCACGCATGGCTCCTGAAATTTGGTTTGTTTGTTCATTATTGGTAGTGGCTTTTGAAATGTCCCCTATTTGACCTTTTTGTTTGACACTGATAAAAAATGATGTAAGTTTGCTACTTATCCTGGACTTGAAGCCTCCTGCTTGGGAGATAAAGGTCACCTGAGGATATTGCCATATGTTTGTATGGAAAACGTTCATAAGTAAATTTCAGTGGGTAAGTGGCTGAAATTAATGTCATTTTTTTAAAGTCAGAAGATGCTGATTAAAGGATTGCAGGGTGACTCATTTCTTGCTCTTTTGAAATTCATCTAATTTCCCTGACTTCAGATCCTTTGTAATTGCTCATGGGTAGTGTAATGTTTCATGAAGCTAGCAATTAGATCACAGGATTGAAACACAGATAGGGAACTTCATCTTCTATAAAACCATTGTGTCATCATTATTGTTGTTAGACAGACAGAAGGAATAACATATTACTGCGATACTAATATGTCTTGTTTACCAGTTTTATAGAGTTTAAGGTATGGAAAAATTACTTCATTTCACTTCTATCATATACTACAGAGATGTCTACCACTAGTCTATGGTAAAAATGAATTGATTTTTTCCAGTGTTTTAAATTCTCTGCTATTTCATAACAAAGGCTAGGCTAACAATCCCTTGTTGAAGAAATGGAAACTGAAGAGCCATACTCAGCAAATGCTTTGGAAGTTTTTATTCTGGTAAGTTAGTATATGATAAGTTTTTTAGAGTTATCTAATTATCAGACAAAAACTTAAGGTGGTACAGAGACAATTCCTCAGAAAATTCAAACCAAAACTTAAGATATCAGTTTGTACCAAAGACTTAGGTGGGACTTATAAACATGGCTCCAGTTACAGAATCATTCTCCAGTATTATATAGATAAACATTTAAATGAAATAGCATGATATTAAAGGAAAATGTATTTCTGAATTTGTTTATATTAAAATGAAAAAAGCATGCAATTCTTTTTGAGTGCAATACATAGCTATTAGTAAACAATTACTTTAAAATGGTTATCACGTAAGTTTTCTGCAGTTTTTATTTCTCTGATGAAACTGAATCTGAATACTGAAATGTTAAGTTAGTTGTCACTGAGGGAAAAGTAATTTTCAAAGAAAGTTTAATGTTCTTTTACAGGAAGTATGAGCATTTCTAATTGTCTCTGTTACTATAACACAACATTGTGAATTTTATGTGTGTAGAATTGATAAACAGATTTTTCATTTAAAATGTCTCTTTATTGAAATGATGCATTACCAAAGAAAAGTTTCAGTTAAACAAGTAGTGTAGTTATAAAATGATTCATAATTATATTACTGTGATTATCTATAATTATAGTATCTTAAGAAAGTAGGTACTTATTCACTATCACTTCTTTTTAAAATGACAGTTATTAAAATTTTCTGACTTTTTAAAATAACTTACAGCAAAATACTTATTACAGTTTTAGCAATAGTGGAAGCAAAACTAAACTGTCCACATTCAAATGGCTAGTGACTTCATTTTTCACTGATACATAAATACCTAAATATTCATCACTAAAATGTAATTTGAGTGTGTAAATATTAAAGATGAGTGAGTGCAAATATTCAAATTTTCAGTTTAGGATAGTGCTGCCTACAAGGCAAGTAGTAAACGCTGGTCTTGGGGGTCTTCCTCTGATAGCTGACCAATATCTCTCGTATAAGTCTATATTGTAAAGTTGTCTTATTTCTTTCCAGTTGGACTCTTCTCGATATGAACATTGCTGAAATTGTAGCTACAAGTCATTCTGGTAAAGCCATGGCTCCAGTGATCCCTGCTGCTCAGCTGGCTATGAGCAGTGGTAGCACCCTGTTATCTGACATCTGCATGTATCAGTGGTGAGAAGGATAGTGTTACTGTGTGCTGGCATAGGAACAGAAGAAACACAGTAAATTCCTTTACACTATTTTATGCAGCGCCATAAAGCCTTTAGTGAGCTGTTTTCAGTCACTATGGAGGACAGCTACTGAATTTGGAAGAGAGATTATGTTACTGCTTCTTCCTGCTATTTGAGGACAATGGGGACTTGACTTGTAGCTACCAGCTCTCAGCTAGCTCCTTTCTGAGCAAGTGTTTCACTGATGTATTCTTTTTCTTCCTATTTAGTTTTTGTATGTATATAGACAAACAAATGGTCTTATGGTTCAGCTGGGGTTGCCTGGTCCCATTTCAGATTTTCAAATTTTACCACAAGGATATCCTTAAATAGAATGGCATAAGCATGCGGATCTGTGAATCAAGCTCCCTTTCTGAAATGATGCATTTTGACAAAATATACTACAGGAAAGAATGTTTCCAGAGAAGACTTGCTGATAAGAGTAGTGGTAGTGCTGATACTGGCCATGTTTGTCATAGCATGACAGACCTTCATAGGCTCTGTTTTATTAACAGTCCAGTCATAGAAAAAAAAGGATGAAAAGAAATAAAATAGCTGATCAGCCTATTTTTATATTTATAGTCTTCACCAATTACATTAAATGGTAAAAATTATTTTATACCAAAAACTGTAAGAGAATGCATTATCTAGGAAACAGTTTGGATACCTGACCACTTTAATTTCTGTGTCAGGAACTTAAGTCCAAGCTATGACATGAAAAAAATCCTTTTGGTTTCCATGTAACACGTAAACTATGGATTTCAAAGCTTACCACTGTGGTAAGGATGTGAAAGATGAAAATTTACACTGGGAGTAAAAAATATTCTGTGACCATATCAGGAGCATAGAAATTGATCTCTTTGCAAGCCAAGAGTTTTAGCAGTCCAAGATGCTTGGCAGACATCTGTTTCCAACTAAGGCCCTGTGGTACTTAAGTGACAGGCCAATGGAGACCCCAAACCAAGATGTGTTCAGAGCATGGTGAAAACATGAAAATGAGATCCTTGCAGATCCATGTTATGATAGATCTTTTTTTCTGGTGTCAGATACCCTTTTGTAAGCTTTAAGTATGAAAGCAGACTGTCCTAGATGCTCATTGATCTGGCTGCAAATGGATACTGAGTCCTTTAGGCTGCATACTCAAAGTGGCAAAATGTGGCACTAGCTGTGCTGTTCTCAGTATTTCAAAGATTATAGGAAATAGTGTATTTCAGCTCCATACCTGAAGGTCCCCCTGTTCTTGGTTAAGACTTTGATCTTGACCTGTGTCCGGCAAAGTAATGTGTGAGATTCATGCACAGTTAACTTACTGAATTGGCAGATTCATACTTTTTAAAGAGATATTACTGTCTTTTGGTTTCCTGTAGAAGTGACTCTGTATAAATAAGTTAAAACAAAAACAAAACCAACCAACCAAACAAAAAACAAACAAACAAAAAACCAACAACCTTTCATTGCCTTAGTAGTAAAAGAAAAAACTAAAATCTCCAAATTCTGGTCAACTACTTTGGTCAACAGTGTAGCACCAGTATTCACAGTAATACTTAAAATTTCACTGTTCATCACTTTAGTTCAAAATTCCAATTTAATCAGCAACAAGTACATCCGGTTATGAGTGGTCAACTTGACTGCAAATAACTGATCACAACTGTTGGCTTAAATAATGAAACCAAATGCAGTTATCTTGCCAGACTCAGTGCAGTAACCCTGATCCACAAACTTGTTTAAAAATACCAAGATTGGTCTAAACATGTGGAATACCTGTGGCATGACAAGGTGGGCTAATTTTCAGTCTCCATTATTTTTGCCAAATAATTAGCTGGGGAATAGAGTTTTAACCTAAATTAATATTACTCCTGCTTTGGAGAGAAAATACAAGCAAACTAGAGTTACTGGAATCTCTTTGAATCTTAAAAATAATAAGATATCACATATTTGTCTTCTCTTCATCTTGTCCTAATTCACACACCTTGTTATTTACTGTTTACTGTAGCTTAATCTTAGAAAACTTCTGTCTGAAAAAAAAAAGTTAATTTTGAAATCCTTTGTGTCTACAGACATGTTAATTGGTAGCTGCAGATGCTTTTTTTTTTTCCTTTTTTTTTTTTTTCTCCTTTTCTTTGATTCAGTACTGTTTAACTTGTCTTCCTTTCTAGAGTGAAAGTTAATCCTTTGTGTGAAATAACAATAGCAAATAGAAAGACAGGTAATTATTTCCAAAAGCATGAACTGATTTGTTTGAAACTGAACATCTATGGACTAAGCTATATCAAATTTTAAAACTGCTTCTGAAAATTATGAATGTGTAGTAAATGAGTGCCCCAAGGGCATATGAAGTTTGGCAGACCAAAAGCAATGTCCCATTTTAACCATAACAATCTGCTATCAATGGTTTTGTAAGATACAGCAGTATTTTGGAACGTGGGAAGAATAGGTTGACATACCTTATGTGCAGTGCAGAATTCTTTATCAATTGCTTTAATAGGAAAGAAGGTAATCCTTTGTGAAAAGACTCATTTGTAAAGTGAAATGCTTAAAATGTTACAAAGTGGATGATTATTCTTAATTTTTGGATTACTCTAATTTGGCAGCTCTGTTATCAAGCAAATCCATATGCAAAAGACAACTGACCAGAATATTAAATATAACCTCCAGCTGGATAAGAGGAGCCCTCAGCTCTATAGATCTTTCTTTTCCTTTATAACTGCTAGAGCCAAAATAGTTCTCAATTAGTGAGGAAAAAGCTTTCTCAGGGTTTTTCAGATGCTGAATTGTAACAGAATGTGAATTTAGTGAGGATTAAGACCAAGTTTTGTAAGTGGGTTTAGAAGTAGGACCAACATATCTTTAAATCTCTCTTTCCTGGATTTAGCAATTGGTGTGAAGCTGGAATTTGCAACTTCAAACAGGATATAGGTACATTGATTGTTCTTCTGGTTGCCCAGAAACTATTGACATTTTTTTGCATTTAAAGTGTGGTTAAAAGCAGCAGGCTGTGCTCTGTGTTATGGAAAGATGGGCTGGAGAGGGCAGAAATGGTATGCACCTAGTTTGCAGCAGGTCTTTGTCTAAAGGAGGAATCCACAGTTGTGTCTGCTGCCTCCTTACAACATGGGATGAACTAGCAGAAGTAAAGCTACAGTGAGGTCAGATGGGGAACACACTTTACCCTGGAGTATTTGTGCATTAGTCGCTAGATAGAGTAGAGAAGCAGCATCTGCAGCAAAACTTTAGGCTTAAACTTTAACTTTCCTTTTAAAACTGGAGACACACTCAATGGTTATTGTACCTTGACAGACAGAAGAGAAAATAAATCTGTAGCTATTGATTAAAGTGTCTACAGATGCAAAAGAGAATTATAAAAGTTAGTAAATATATATATATATAAATTTATAAATTCACTGTCCTGTTAAATTACAGGAATCTACATTCAGATAGCACAGTGTGATTTATGCTTATGGTGACAAGAAAACTTGAGGCAGAAACCAGTTTTCTGCATACACTGAACTTGCATTCATGTGAAAAAATCTGATAAGTGTAATAGATCTACTTATAGAAGTAAAATTTACCACATAGTATGATATGTCCAAGAAGGTTTATCATATGATATATAACATTAGGCATATATAGGCTGCAACACTTTTCTTCTCTTATTAGGTTAATTCAGACATGCATTAGCATCATTTGAATGTAGTTTTAAAAATTGTTTTCTTTCCTTTTTAGTTAAAAAGAAAGGACTTTGACTTTATATATATATATTCTATTTATTTATTTATTTTTTCCAAAGGAGCTCTAGCTATCTGGAGCTATCTGTCATACTTTGCATGAAGTTACTTAGGCAGTGCTTACGTGATCATTCCCAATTGCTCTGCTGTGATGGCAATAATCTTCAGAAGGATTAAGAAGGTATTTATTGCTGTTTCCAATGCATGTACATCTTAAAGCAGCCAGTTTATTGATTTCATCAGCCTTGAATATTAATATTGACTGTAAGCCAAATCCTGTCTGTTTGACATGCATACAGTAGTTCCACTGTTATATAGAGCTTTATGGAAGTAACAGGATTTGGCCCTTTCAGGTTTTAAAACACAGGGGCTTTTTAACACTATACATTTATTTATTTATCTTTGGTATATTTCAGATATGTGTGAATGTATTCAGTTGACTATAAGAGCTGCAGTGCAATAGTTATACAAATTGCATGGGGGTAACCGTATGAAAAGACTTCTCATTTGTAAGTTACGCATTTTTGCTTTAGACATACATGAACTTCTGAAATGATACTTTGAAAATGCCACAAAATTGAATATGGAGCTGGTATAATATTTACTATATATATATATTTACTCTATATAATTATGTTTATTTACACATTTGTATACATATATACAAAATCAGAGCATATGTAGAAAACAGTTTTGTTGGGTATATTCCCTGTACAGCTGTTGAAGCTTGACTTCATTAGTGGCTGCTGAATGCAGTAGCCTGACAGAAGTAAGGTTGCTACAGCTCCTTTTCTCCATGTTCAGCCAGCAATGAGGCTGAGCATGTATTTCTGAGAGACATTCATACTCACAAAATGCGTATATACGTTTAGATGTGTCCAGCCTTACAAATCAACACAAACAGAAACATTCAGTAGTCATGAAACACAAACACCATGTAGGCCTCATCCTGTTAACCCTCTCCGGCTGATCAGGATGCAGGTGCACTAATGGGAATATGTATATACACATGTACAAGTTGGATCCCTCCAGGAACTGGGCTGCGACATTCAGTCTCCCTTAGTTTGCTGCTAGATCTGAGTCTCTGCAGTTCCTGACACCTGGGCATGCAATCTCCAAGGCCATGGCCACAGTCCAGCTGCTGGCACAGATCCCCTGGTCCCCTTGTGCATGTGCAGACACAGAGATATACACACAGGTCTCACCTGGCCCCCAGACTCCACAGACTCTCCAGCAATAGGCCTGTACCTCCAGGCTCCTCCTGTAGCTGAATTCTCCCTTGTCTCACACACAGAGATGCACACACATACCCACAACAGAATTATGGCCACTTCCATGCCTGGCTCCCAAGCAATGTATCCTACTCCCTGGCTAGTCCAGGTTGATATTTGCTAGTTGATTATTAGCATCACTAGTTGATCGCTTGTAGTCACTCATTGACACACACACATGCACAGTATGCACACAGAGACACCTCTCCAGTTGCTGGCTCTACAGCTGCACAGTCTCTCTGGTCTGTGGTCTGACTCCAGTTCTGCTTAGGCTCCCCTTAGACCTCCTCCCTCACAAGTATACACTTGAGTCTCTCATTCGTGGAAAGAAATAGAAATAAGATTTAATAAGAAGACAGGAACACCTGTCTTTGACACCGTTTCCCACAGCATTCTCCTCAAGAAACTGTCTGCTCGTGGGTTGGACTGGCGTACGCTTCATTGGGTTAGAAACTGGCTGGATAGCCAGGCCCAAAGAGTTGTGGTGAACGGAGTCAAATCCAGATGGAGGCTGGTCACTAGTGGCGTTCACCAGGGCTCGGTACTGGGGCTGGTCCTCTTTAATATCTTCATCAATGATCTGGATGAGGGCATTGAGTGCACCCTCAGTAAGTTCACAGATGACACCACGTTAGGCACGTGTGTCGATCTGCTCGAGGGTAGGAAGGCTCTGCAGGGGTCTGCAGGAGGATCTGGATAGTCTGGACTGATGGGCTGAGGTCAACTGTATGAAGTTCAACAAGGCCAAATACTGGGTCCTGCACCTGGGGCACAACAACCCCAAGCAGAGCTACAGGCTGGGAGATGAGTGGTTGGAAAGCTGCCAGGTGGAGAAGGACCTGGGAGTATTGGTGGATAGTCAGCTGAATATGAGCCAGCAGTGTGTTCAGGTGGCCAAGAAGGCCAACAGCATCCTGGCTTGTATAAGAAGCAGTGTGGCCAGCAAATCTAGGGAAGTGATTGTCCCCCTGTACTCGGCTCTGGTGAGGCCGCACCTTGAGTACTGTGTTCAGTTTTGGGCACCTCACTACAAGAAGGACATCGAGGTGCTCGAAAGAATCCAGAGAATGGTGACAAAGCTGGTGAGGGGTCTGGAGAACAAGTCTTACAAGGAGCATCTGAGGGAGCTGGGCTTGTTCAGCCTGGAGAAAAGGAGGCTCAGGGGCGACCTTATCACTCTCTACAGGTACCTTAAAGGACGCTGTAGCGAGGTGGGGGCTGGTCTGTTCTCCCACGTGCCTGGTGACAGGATGAGGGGGAATGGGCTAAAGTTGCACCAGGGGAGTTTTAGGTTAGATGTTAGGAAGAACTTTTTTACCAAAAGGTTTGTTAGGCATTGGAACGGGCTGCCCAGGGAAGTAGTTGAGTCACCATCCCTAGAAGTCTTCAAAAGACGTTTAGATGTAGAGCTTAGTGATATGGTTTAGTGGGGGACTTGTTAGCGTTAGGTCAGAGGTTGGACTCAATGATCTTGAGGCCTCTTCCAACCTAGAAATTCTGTGATTCTGTGAAAGACAACGGTGATGGGCCACAGGTCATGGCCAGCTGTGGATATGGACCAGCTGGAATTTGGATATGAAAATAGCACTATTTATTTGTGACTGGCCCCTTTTATCCCCTTATTTGCCTATTTCCCTACCCGTGTTCCTCCCCAGAACACTTTGATCACTCCCTTTGAGGGAGAAAGGCTTCCTCCCATAATTATTTCATAATAACTGCTATGCAGCCTCAGGAAGATCCTTCCCTGTATCCCATCATGATTCTGGGCAGGGACCCCATCAATTAGTAAGGAGATCTGAAAGGCTGCTCCCCTTTACTCATCTGATGGGTGTCACCTCCACCCACAGGGCATGACCAAACTGATACATAGAGGTGAACGTTCATCTTTTTCTCCATACTTAGGTTTTGAATGTGACAACAGCTTATTTCAAATAGAAGAACAGCAAAAAGACAAAACAAACAAACAAAGCAAAACAAAACAAAAAGCCAGAGTAGAATCTATATACTAAATTTTCCAGCAACAACACATTTCAGTGCCTGAGCTTTAACACCACCCTCTTCTCAGAACTAAGAGCTCTCCTGGTGCAATTGACAGACCTATGACCTAGGTATGCTGTGATTCACTGGTAGTGTTCATGGATATAATCTGCTATGATACTATACTAACTGGTATGTATTCCCTGCTCAGGAAAATTTCATTTGCATCGTTTCCAGTGCAGTAATTCCATCATGTTTATTTCTGAAGATAATTTGAAAAGTAGAAGTCATCTTTTTATACATTAAAAACTATATTTCTGTAGGAAGATGAAAATAAATTTGAAGCACAAATGGAGGAATGAGTTACAAAGTATCTTAAAAAAATGTATTTCTGTTGTCACTGTACTTTCTTAAAAACACCTATGTTGAAACTGAAGCAGTTATTTGAAAAAAAAAAAAAAAGGCAAACATATTTTACGTTGTGAAGCTGCTCAGCATTACACCTGGAACCCCTCAGTACCAACAAATAGATAAACTTGGAACTTTGTTATCTACATAATTAAAAGAGCTTTGGATTTAAAATTTATCAGCTAAGAGGATAGAAACGTTATATAGGTTGCATTTTTTTATTTATTTTGTGCATCCCCTTTGGAAAAGTTTTCAGACAGGTTTTGGTGTAAATCAGGTTAGAGGATTTATGAGAAAGAACAAATAAAAATGAATACTGTTCAGACCTTTAAATATGGTGATGACATTTTTCTGAAGAGTGACAATAAATGCATGATGACATATGGAATGAAAAAAAAAGCAGAAATACCTAGTGTTTTTAAGACTAGGTCTTTTGGCACAAAAACACTTTTGTGGAAGAGACAAAGACAATGGTGACTGGCTAAAAAAAGAAGCAGCTATAAGCTATTTGTTGTGAATTCTCATTCGTCTGGTGAGTATTCGTCTGGTGAGCCATTCTGTCAATGAAATTGTAGGCCATCTTGTTTATTTGAAAATAGTCATATACTCCTGGATTTTCAAGAGGTAAAATTGATTTATGATACTTTTATACTTTTATTGTAAGTAGCTAATGGAAAGGCAATACCACAGTACCTTCGCAATGGAAATGTATTAAACACTCCCAAATCACCTCTTTCAAAGCTTCATGATTTACTGTATCCAGGGTAGTTAGAAAATTTAGATGCTTCACTGAGTGTAGAATACACCTGGCTTCTGGTTTAATCAAGAGGACTTATACTAGAGATTTCATCCTTTAAGGGTGCAATCTAAAGCTTCTGAATTTAGGAGCTAACTCCTTAAATGACAGCTGCTAAATTCAAGTTGAGGCATCTATATTGATTCTTCCTGGATGTAATGGCTTGAGAAGAGAATCTAGAAGAAAGAGAAATTCAAATATATATTGCGTATTAATGGAATTTATGCATTCTGTGGTCTGACAATACCTGACAGCTTTAAAGGTTAGAATAAAAAATATTTTTGACTAGATTTTTTTTTTTTTAATTTTATTTAAGTAATCCTGAATCATAGGGTTGTGTCACATTTTAGTGGGTTGGATAATAAATGTAGGAGTAGTTCCCTCTTTGTGACTACCTCTCTCCAAACATAGAATCATAGAATCACTAAGGTTGGAAAACACCTTCAAGGGTATCTGGTCCAACCATCCCTCTCCTACCAATGTCACCCACTAAACCATGTCCCTAAGCACCAGGTCCAACCTTTTCTTGAACACCCCCAGGGATGGGGACTCCACCACCTCCCTGGGCAACCCATTCCAATGCCTGACTACTCTTTCTGAGAAGAAATGTCTCCTAATTTCTTAACTAAAACTCCCTTGGCACAACTTGAGGCCATTTTCTCTAGACCTGTTAGTAGTTATCTGCGAGGAGAGGCCAACCCCCAGTTCCCTACAACTTCTTTTCAGGTAGGTGTAGAGAGTAATAAGGTCTCTTGGACATTGTTGAGTCTGTCTGACATTCCATAAAGCATAGCAAATTATTAAATAACATAGAACTCTTTCAAAAAGTTACATACCTCTCTGCTTTAGAAGCATTTGGTCTTTTGATCTTTTCGCTTGAAGCAGTAGCTCAGTTATGAAGTTAATCCTTCAATCAAGTGCACTTATTGCACATCGTTTTGGTTCAAAGGGATGTTTTGGTATGTACAAACCAGTTTTCTCTTAGAGAAAGTAAAACTGGAATTTGCACGCCATTTGTGTAGTTCATCATAAAAGTTTAAAGTAATGATTGATTTATAACATATATGTGGTGATGACATTTGATCCACAGGACATGATTAAAGTTAGTCCAAAGTAAAATCACAGATCATATAAGGTGTTACTGCTTGGTCTCATCACCAGACATTTTGATCTGTTGGTCTTCCTCCATTGTGCTAAATTACTTGTTACTGTAAGATAGGTCAATAAATACCTTTAGAAATATAGAATGGAATAAGCAGAAACATTGTATTTGTCTTAAAAATAAATATTTCTTTTATAATATTACTTTTAAAAAATATTACTTTTATACATAGAAGCTGTGTAAAAAACTATTTGGAAAGGTTTTTGTCCCAGTGTATTAACATGGAGATAAAGAAACCGAGAGCAAAACTTTGTCTTTGATCTGTCCTGACCTAATCTATAGCTCCTTTGCCAGTTATGGAGATGATAGACAATCTTTGATGAATTTGTTGCTGTCTCACTGAGATAGAAAGTCAATCCAATTCTCCATTTCTCAGCTCTGTGTGATAACAATTAATGCCAATGTCTTGTCAACAGTGCTTTCGTGCAGGTCTTTTATATGGCAATCAGTATATATTGAATGGAAAATATATACAACAAGATGGTAGATAAAACCTGTGTCAATATTTTAGGGTCAGGTGCATCAGAATTCAGTGTCAAACAAAGCCAAAAAATGAATATTAAGTGGTTTTTATTTATTTATTTTTCCCTTAATAATATAGAAGTATATTTGAAAGTTATATGAAAGTCATTCCGATCTAGGAACATTTTAAATGACCATCATAAAATTATTCTTGGACATTAAAATGTAGGGTAAAGTATATGTTTTGAAGTTATAGTACTGGGTACATATGGCATATGGTTAGCCTACTAACCACTGTCTACAAGCATATTCCTGTAGAAGACGCTACAGAAAGCAAGCTCTTTAATTTAGCTGCAAAGTATAATGATATCCAGTGATATCTTCAGTGATACTTCAAGGTGAAGATAGATAAATTCAAGGTTGAAAAGTAAAGTACATATTTTGAAAGTAAAAGTAATTAATTTTTATCAAATCTTATCTCGGGAAGTAGTGGATTTTCACTGACTGAAAACTTTAAATAAACCCTATATCTTACAAAAAGAGTCACTGTAGCTAAAACTGGAGGTACGGGCTTATATGGACTTAATTTTTGCGGAAATTTCTGTAAACAGACTGGATGATTATCATGGTTCCTAAGACTCAAAGACTTGAAGTTTGCCTGTTTATAACTTAATCAAGGCTTTTGTTCAAAAAAGGAGGAGAAAAAAGTTTTTATCACTTTTTGTGTTAGAAGACAATGTTTAAACTGATAGTTTAGTGTTTAAATGTTTGCAGTTTCAACTCAGGGTGTTTTAATAGGCAAATATTCTAAATTAACAGTTAACAAAGTTGAGGTAAGAAAAAGTGACAAATTGCTACAACGCTTTGAATTCACAAACAAATTATCACTCAATATTTTTTCCCTGATGTGGATAAGAGTATCAGGTTTTGATAATACTTGGAATGAATCATCAGAATACCACTGATAATTTGGTGCATTCTTCTGAGAAATGCAATGTCTTTAACAAATGTCAGAAGTCTTGTTATAATAACAGGCGCTAATGAGTAACTTTTGCAGTAAAATAACTACTATTACTATGAGTTTATATTACAGTGTTATTATTTATTCATCCATTCTGCAGTAATACTGCTTTTAAAACATGTTAATTAGATTAGGTTCTTATTGTGCTGAAAAGGAAAAAGTATTTATGAGCTATTTATGTTACCATTTCTATTTCGATTTTAAAAACAGACAACATACAAGGGGAGAACAACAGAATAGGAGTGTGGTTGGGGAAATATGAGAAAGTATTTTTCTTTTAGAAACAGTGGGCTGTTAAAGTATACAATTTCAGAAATTTCCCATTTATCTTTTTAAAAAGAAGGATAAAAGAGTCCTTAACGTTTCTCTGACAAGTTTTTTAGACATTCAAAATTCATGAGACGAACTAGCACCAAACAAATTTCTGAGTGCAACTGAAAAAAAAAAAAAAAAAAAACAGAGCAAAAAACATTCCCTCAGGATTTCTTAGTAAAGGATAGTTTATAGAACGGTCAACAGATTTGAATACTTCAAAGTATTGTGAAGTAATTAAAAGCCAGTGAGAAGAGGAGAATCTAGACAGAGTCTTCTACCTTTGAGTTGCAAGAAATGGAGAACAAAATATTTCAGATTATGTAAATTGTGAAAAACTTTTTTGAATTATCATGACTATTATTTTCAAGGTTGCTAACAATAACAAAACATTCTGTAACAAATACACAGGTATTTGCTGTTTAGATAGAGTTTTTCTTCTAGCTTTCAACTTTCAGAGGCTAAGAGTAGATTTGAGACTGTGATTGAATATCTTTGTCAAAGACCGTGTATGATATAGGCATACATTGTTTATCAGAACACCAGATATTATATCTGGTTGAGGTCAATATTATACAGGCATATTTTGCAATTTAAGCATAGTTAAGTGATTTAAAACATCAAATGTATGTCTCATTGGGTTTTAGGCTTTTTCGTACATAATAAAAATGTATAAATTATTCTGGGCTTTATAATTTTTACAGATGTATTTGGTTACTTCAAGGAGATGTGATTACTGGCAAACTCAGAGCAAATTTTGTCAATGTCACCAAAGGCAAGATCTTGGAAAGAATTTAAGTACCTGAAGTGGAAGAGCAGCACATTTGAAGTCTAAGTCTAAACCTGTGTGGTCGAGATCCCGCAGAGCTCTTTCTTATATTTGACAGGTCTGTAATCTGTAAGCACTTCAATTCTTGACCTTAAAGTTGCCCAGATGCTTAAATCACTGCTACTGCAGTTGTCAGAAGTATCTCAATCCTGGTAGTTCAGCAATTCAACTCTAACTCAAGGATCCAGAAACTAGGCACCTACTGCCTTCCGTCTTTGAGAGGTATGGTCTGCTAAGCTTCCTAAGACATACTGATAACTGAGCATGCAGTGATAGCTGCTGCTTTCTTTCAAAGCACAACTAGAGGATAAACCTCCCTTTTCACTTAGAGATTTGGTTATTTTAATATGACAGTGTGAACCCAGGTTCAGTTCTTCCTTTCCTGAAAATGTAAATAAATCTTATGCTTCTTATCTCTTTAGACTCACTAACTTGGTTTAGACTACTAATTTCAGTGCGTTTTTGAGCACAAATATTTTCTATCCCAAACACTATAGCTATATGATTAATTCCTGAATCCAAAGGAACTGGAGGAATGAAAAGCAAGTTGACACAAAATACATACAGCTCTCTCTGGAGAGGTTTTTTTGTACATTTTATTTGATGATGACATGATGTCAGACAAAGGTGGGTAAGTCACTAGGACCATACCCCATTTGGACATGAGTTCTGAAGGAATTCAGTTGTGAAACTACTGAACTTCTGGCAAAATACCCACTACAAGCAGCCACTCTGACATAGGACTGACAGGTTGCCAGTGCAATTCATGTTGATAAAAGGGACTTTAAGAGAAATCCTGTGAACTACAGCATCTGATGTATGAGTCTGACTTGCATTCCTTGCAAAATCACAATCTACAGTGGAACACAGATGTTATTTCGGTGTTTAGGTAACAGTCAGCATGGAGGTCTGTGACACTGTGAATGAGAAGTTAGGTAAAGGGAAGGCAGAGAACATAACACATGCAGACTTGGAAAGTAAAAACTTTGAGCAGTTCCTACAACAAACACCATTAAAACAAACAAGTGGTTTTGGGTATAGAGGAAAGGTACTTTCATAGCTTTACAAGATAAGAAGACAAAATGGATAGAGTACAGTTTGCTTTTCAGTAGCTTACTTTTTAGATTAGTTTACAGAAGGGAGAAGAGTATGAGTCCCCAAGGATCAGCAATGGGTTCATTTTTATTCAGCATTTTCACTGATGACCTGGAACAGGGACTGTGTAATCAGATGTTCAAGTTTGCAGATGATGCTGAGGTCTTTCAGGCAGTTAAATGTGACACTGATGGTAAGAAACCTCATGAGTATTTCACAGAACAGAAATATTGAGAAATGGCGGATGGTGCATAATGTCAGTAAATGGGAAGTAATGCAACCTAAATTGTGCTTACAGGATGGTGAATTTGGAAGTGGAAGTTAAAATTCAGGAAGTAGATCTTGGAATCCTTACTGACAGTTTTATGAAATCATCAGCTCAGTGCACAACATTGGTTGAGAACATATAAAATATTGGGCATCAGCAGAAAAAAAATATTGAGACTGAACAGAAACCAATATTTTTTCTGTATAAAATGTTGATGGACTGGTATCTTAGTTACTAGATACAATGCTTATCCTTGCATCACTAAAAAAAGATATAATGAAGTTAAAAATGGTGCAGAGAAGACAACTAAAATGATTATGGAGATGAAACACTGCTTTACAATAAACGATTAAAATGCTTGAGCCCTTTAGTTTGGGGAAGAAAAGCCTTGAGGGAGATAGAATAAATATTGACAGAGTCATGAAGATAGTAGGTGAATATGCTGCTATTATTCATCAAATCCCGCAGCTGAAGCTAACAGGATGAGAAAGTACTGTCTTACAAAGTAGTTAGTGAATTTTTGGCATGTGTTGCCACAGAAGATTATGGAGATAAGTATGCAGGTTCTAAAAGGGATTAATCAAGTTCATTGTTGATAAACAGGCACTAAAATCAGGGGTGAACTCCCTACTATTGCTATAGTGAATGTTGGAGGCAGATGAGAAGAATGGACTGCAGACAATGGCAAGGTTTCTGTGCTCTCCTTAAGTAATGTGCCCTGCTTCTGAAGTGAAAACAGTGACTTGTTTCTTACACTTCCCTAGAATGCCTGTTTAAATGGGTAAGCAAGTGGCTCACTGAGGAGGTTCCTGGGGAACAGTAATGTAGGATCACTGGAGCTTGAAACACATTATTCTTCATGATGAATTGAGAATAATGGAGTGGAAGAATAGTTTGAGGTAACTTTATATCAAACTTGAGAGATTTTTATGACAACAGTAAGCACATAAACTAAATTTAAGACCTAAAGAGAGATGCATTCCAGCTCATCTGTACTCCAGACTTCACGTGTTAAGAGAAAATCACTTGAAGTAAATGGTTTAATTAATACTATGTTTTTGTCATGTATTTAATCAGAGGGGGAAAAATTGTTCTTGATGAAACTTCCTTTTATTTCTAGGTTTTTTTTTTTTTTTTTGCATTGAGGATAGATTTCAATTAATTCTTAGAAAAAGACTCAGATTTAGAAGGATAACTCCAGCTGCCTTATAAAGTCACAACTATTTTAATGTAAGTAACTTAGTCATCTCTGTAAAGTTTCCACTTTTTCTTCCTAACTATCTCCATATGAAACTCAAGTATCTCATTTATTTCATTCTTGCTTTATCCGTTCTCATATGACTTACAAAATTTTAAAGCATTAAATTCAAAGTATATATATGAATGTATATATATAAAATTTATCTATGTAAATTTCTTCCTATAGATTTCAAAATAAATGAATTGAAGATAACAGTTTAGGTGCTAAAAAGTACAACTGGAAAGGAGAAATGGAGGAATCACTACATTTTTTTTGACAGAGCAGTATAAAACAAATCCATTTTTATGTCAAAAATATAATATGCCTATGATTATTTGCTATCTAGCTGCAGTCTGTTCTCAAAATGACTTGACTTTATCTGGTCATACTTAATGAATAAGGTAAAGTTTTGAGTGCAGTCAGCCATGCCAAAAAAGCTCAAGAAATGTCATTTAACATGGCATCTTTGTTTCAGCAAACTTACTGACTTGACTTCATCTCTGTGCCCACAGAATGATCAGGGATTTAAAATAAGCAGCCTTAAAGAGATTATTTTTGAGAAGTCTGTTTGATAATATTATAATATTAGACATTTTTTTTTAAAGTACAAAAATGCTGTAAATGACTACTATAACAGTAGCATATCCTTTTTCCCTCTAAAGTATGACGGCTGTGTTGGGATACAATCATAGGTTAAGTTGCTTGTTTTCACTACAGGGGAAATATTCTCAGAGTAAACATCACATATGAGAAATAATGAAGTGGGAACATTTAAAGAGAACATACACACACAAACACAGACTTCTGTAAGTACTTAAGTAGCAAAATGAAGACCAGGGAAAATGTGGGCCTGATGCTGAATAGGCCATGACACAGAACATGGAAAAGGTTGAGTCACTAAATTCCTTTTTTTGCCTCACACTTCCCTAGAAAAAAAAACACCTTCAGAAATTTAAGCACTCTGATGATGCTGAAAGGCTGGTCCGAGGAAAATGTACCCTTGGTAGAAGAGGATCAGGTCAGAAAATACGTACGGAAATTGGATGTTCACTCATGGGTCATGATGGGATGCACCCACAAATGCTGAGATGGTCTTGACAGGCTGCAAGAATGACCTAATAGGAACCTCATGAAGTCCAACAAGGGAAACACAAAGTGCTGGAGAGGAACAAGTCCATACAGCAGAACATGCTGGGGGCTGAAAAGTACTTTTGCAGAGAACCTGAGGGTCCTGGTGATCATCAGAATATGAAACAGCAATGTGGCCTTGCAGCAAAGAAGGTATCCTAGGCTGCATTAGGCAAGGTACTGCCAGTGGATCAAGGGAGGTGATCCTTCCCCTCTGTGGGCACTGGTGAGGCTACACCTGGAGTGCTGTGTTCAGTACTGGGCTTGGCAATATAAAAGATCTGGACATACTGGAGAGAATCCACTGAAGTGACACAGAGGTGATGAAGGAACTGGAGCATCTGTCACATGAGGTAAGGCTGAGAGAGCTGAGACTGCTTAGTCTGAAGAATACAAGGTGCAGGTAGGATCTCATCAATCTATGTAAATACCTAAAGGAGGGTGCAAAGAAGATGGAGCCAGGCTCTTTTCAGTGGTGCCTAATGCCAGGACAAGAGGCATGAGGCTCTAACTGAAACACATGATATTCTGTTTGAACATGATATTTTTTTATTTTTTTATTTTTTTATTTTTTCACTGCATGGGTGACTGAGCGCTGGTACAGGCTGTCCAGAGAGGTTGTGGAGTTTCCTATTTGGAGATATTCAAAAGCTGCCTGAGATGGTCCTGGTTGACCATAGAAATGTCCCTGCTTGAGCTGGGGAGTTGGACTGGAGTATCTTCAGAGGTCTCTCCCAGCCTTAACCATTCTGTGACTATAAATATAAATATACATTTGCATCTGAATTTTCTGCAGAGATATATCTAATTTATCTAAATCAGAAATGGCACTGAATCAATTATATGAACATTAGTTTCCTTTGACTTGGAACACAAAACGAGGATATCCAATGTTTTGAAGAGTTTCTTGTTCATTCTTTTATGTATAGCGTCCTGGTTTAGTGCAATCAGAAGTTACTTCTACATCCATGAGTTGTTTTGCAGTTCCTGCTAATGGGGGAGGGGTGACAAAGATGACCTCAAATTATTTTAATAAAATCTCAGATATATGCTGTCATCCAATTTGGGGAGATGAATGAGGAAAAGCACTGTCATTTCTTTTACTTTTTGAGTTTTATAGTTTCAGGCTCTGAATATTTGTTCTTTTTCTTTCATGTATGTATTCACTGGTGTTATGTCCCTATAATGTGCTTCACCAGGATTAATAGATATATTGGAAAGTTTTTTTTGTTTGTTTGTTTTTTGTGTTTTTTTTTTTTTTTTTTTTTTTGTTATTTATTCCTTATTTCATGCACTCTGAAGGCATATTGCATAAAGAAGGTCCTGTATCAGTATCGATCCATATTTTGCAATGATATCCAGCCTATTAGGAAATGAAATAAAACAGATTTTGTGAAATGGGGTTCATCAGAGAAGGAGGAGTTCAGAAAGGAAATCCTAATGAAGCATTAATACAAAAATACATTGTGTGAATTATTAACAAAATTCATTTTTTTTTACGTGTATAAAAGATAATCAAAAATACATTGTATATCCCTCCAGTTTAGAAAGAAATTTCCTGTTTTGATCATGTATTAAACCGGTACAAAAGGCATAGTTAAATGTTCAGAAAGGTTGCTTGTAACTTCCACAGTTAAACCCACTATCTAGGAAGTATTTTGTGCTTGAAAATGAAGGGAAGTCCAGTGATAAAAGAATTAATATTATCCTTACAATATCTAAGTTTAATTCATGTCTGTGTCACAGACTTTTTGAGCAATTTGGAGAAATGCAATTGTTCTGTGCTACAATACCTCATCTCTAATATTCAGAAGAAAGAACATGTCTGCCTTGTCTGTAAAGGCTTTGAAGCAGAGACTGTATTTTCTAGTGTAAAGTACAATGGAACTTCTGATTTGTGTTAAGGCCTTTCAGTGTTACTGTGATATGAATAAATAATAATTAGTAATAGATGTTTTGTCTGCTTTCTTTATAAAGTATAAGTCCATGAAAGGAAGCTAACTTTTCCCTGTAAGATGAAAAGAGCTTCAAAGGTCAAATTTTAGCTATTATTCTAATGAAAAGTGGGATGCTTCTAAAGCTGTTGGTAAAGAATGTAGTTTCATAAACTTCTTTCCCTTCTTAGCTACATTGGAGTTCTTACTGTGATTTTAACATTTGAGCACACCAAAATATTAAAAGCCCACACAGCATGCATTTTTCCCCTTTAGTTGTACTGTGAAGATAGCATCAAAACCTGCCCCAGAGCCTCCAATCACTCTTAATTTATTGTAATAAATAAAAAGGAGGAAGATTTATGAAAAAGTCATTGAGAAACTTATGCAGTGGGAAATATTACCTGTATCTACTGAACATCTTTTGCAAGCAACTTTGTTTTGCACTCTACAGAAAGTCAGCCAAATTAAGGCATATTGCATACTTTTTCGTTGTTGTTGTTGGTAATGCTCTCATAATTAGAACTTTTTTTTTTTTTTTTTTTTTTTTTTTTAAGCAAGATGCAAACTTAATTGGAATCAATTCCAACAGTCCCACCATGTCTGCAGATGGAACCAAGAATAGAAAAAAAAAATAAAATTATTAGGATAGTCTTTTATTTACAGCTCAGTGAATTGAAGGAAGCAAATTTCTGTCTCCAGTGATATCACCTCTTGCCTTATCAAGTTTTGATTTTCTTTTGAAATTCTCAGTTCATGAACAGAAAGAAAAGGTAAAGGATAAAAAAATATGCATGTACTTTCTAAACTGCTTTATTATAGATAAGTTTTAGAGTTAGAAATAAAATGTAATGTATCTGACAATGAAATAGGAATGTATCTCGAGAGAAGGATTTTGGAATAATTCATAAAGTAATTCTGATGTTTTGCGGTACACATACAGTTGAGAATTGTCAGTGAACTGCTTTAACATTTAATTGATTTTTATTTCCTCATTGGCTATACTGCATAGTGCTTCACATCAATAGTAATTTTGGAAATGAATGACAGGAGGGACTTACAATACCCTTCCCTGGGCTAGGAAGAATACAAGAAAGAATAAATTGTGCCCTTTGAATGTACACAGCAGTAAAATGCATACTGAGGTACAATTATTCTCTCAATTTCTCCTGCAGTTCTGTGATATCCCAGGGTTCTTAATGGGAGAAGTAAGGAATTTGGCTATTTCTTTGGATGTTAAAGGCAGGTCAAATTAGAGATTAAAAAACAGCAACAGCTTATATATCAGATGTTTCTGACCCCCTCCTTCTTATCATTAAAGTCTTTTATTATCTTTGGCTCCTTGATT
Source organism: Anas acuta (assembly GCF_963932015.1). Classification (NCBI taxonomy): domain Eukaryota; kingdom Metazoa; phylum Chordata; class Aves; order Anseriformes; family Anatidae; genus Anas; species Anas acuta. Next base: position 19,710,468 of record NC_088982.1, read on the forward strand.
TCAGCATTCTGGTTGCTCCTCTGCTTGTACCTTGTTATCTAAAATCTTTATTATTTTTGCTAAATTGGTGAGTGTAGGATATCTCGGTATCACATCTTTCCATATGCACACACTTTCCCCAACACTCTTTTTTGTTTTCCTACCATTTTCATTAATGGTAATTGCTAGTTCACTTTCTCTTCCTTTTCCCTAAACCTGAATGCTTGCTGTGAGAAACCTGCTGTAAATGTCAGCACATTTCCTTGTCTCAGCCTCATTTTCTTATGCTGTTTGCCAGCTCTGCTTATATGAGAGCTATTGTATCTAATGCTCTAAAGCTCTCTTAGGCAGATCCTCATCAAATGTAAATTTACTTAACATCATTGAAAGCATTGGAGCTGAAAAGCTGTCTTTCTGTATTCTTTCAAATTGCAATAGCTGCATAAAATGTAGAATCAGAGAGTTAATGAGGTTCTGGAGATCTGGTCCAACCCCCCTGTTCCACGCTGGGTCAAGTACAGCAGATTGATCAATGTCATGTTCAGACAATTGTTGTATATCTCCAGGGGCAGAGACTGGCCAACCTCTCCAGGCAACCTATTCTAATGTTCAGTCATACTTACAGTAAACTTTTTTTTTCCCCCTTACATGAAATTTTCTGTGTTTTATTTTTTGCCTTTTGCTGCTTGTCTTTTCTGTGGGTATTCCTCTTTCCAGGCTGGCTCTGTCCTCTTTCCTCAAATATTGATAAACATTTGTAAGATTCCCTGTGCATTTCTTCTCCAGGCTGAATTCCTAACTCTCATCTTTTCCTTATATGACAGATGCTCTGATCCCTTCATTATCTTTATGGCCTCTCACTGCACTCTGGTAGCTCTATGGTCTCTTGCACTGGGAAGCCTAGAACTGGACATAATAACTTCAGATGTCTCTAATCATTGCTGATGAGAGTGGGAGGATCATCTGCTTCAAACTGTTGGCAATGCACATAAACAGGGTATTACTGTTTTTTGCTATGAGGGCACATTGCTGGCTCATGATCAGCTTGCTGGCCACCAGGGGCCTGCAGGCCCCCTGCAAGGCTGCCTTCCATCTGGTTGGCCTCTGTACTGGATGGAAGAAGTGGTGGTGGTGGTTCTTCAGCTTCCAAGGGTTCAAGGTGAGGCTGAACACCTTGTAGTTCTCCTAATCTTCCTCCGTGTCATTTTTCAAAATAAGAGTGGTCACCCTTTCTCCATTCCTAAGGTGATGCATGAAAAGTAACTCCTGGAATCTATATTTAAACTTATAGGTATTCATCTTTTATACCATTGCTGCCGATTGATGCATGTACATGAGTCTGTTCCTATCAGTCTATAGAGGGCCTCATCTGCTTGGTCTTTTTGGTCAGGTGGCCTGTAGCAGACCCTCACTATAATATCACCTGTCCCAGCCTTCCCTTTAGTTCTTACTAAGCTTTCTGTCAGCTCCTCATCCATCCCCAGGCAGAGCACCATGAACTACAGCTGGTCATTAACATAGAGGGCAATGCTCCCTCATTGTCTTCCTTGCCTGTCCTTCCTAAAGAGCCTGTATCCTTCCCTGAGAACACCATAGTCATGGGAGTCATCCCACCACATCTGACAGCCCTGCAAGAATATGCCTGTCTCTAACTCATCTTTTTGCTCACAATGTGTGTTTTACTGTACAGGCTCTTAGGAGGGACACCCCAACATGTTCTGTTCCTAGAAAGTGTTTGGAGGATTTCTCCACAATGGTGTGTTGTAGGCATTTCCTTGCTAACCTGTAAGTGCTTCAAAAGTCCCCCATTTCTTTTGATTTTATGATCCCTTCCTATCACCCCATCATCAGCCCATGCTCCTTGTTCAGCAGCCCTGTGTGTCACTCCTTCAACAGGGCTGCTGGGAAGGAGTCTCACTGCCTCAAATTTCTTCTCTGTAGAATAATTGAAAGCAGTATTTACTATTTATTTTTCCATGCCATAAGGAGGCACTGAATGAGATGAGACTGAAGATATGTTTATACTATGCCCAGTACAACACGTGAAAAGAGATCTTAAAGTCTAGTTCTTACAAAATTTACAATCTAAACCAGCATGACAGTCAGAAGTCAGGAGAGCAAGAATAGGTAAACCACCCTGTCTGCTCTCATGCAACTTGAGAGCAGCTTAAATTTGGGTTAAAATTCAACTTTCCAGATTGCCAAGTCATTTCCATATGCAGTAAATCATGTTTGCCCTATGAAGTATTTTCTGTGCTAATACTTTTCCTGATGAGTTCAAAATGCCACAAGTGTCAATATTTATAGTTTCTATTATTTACTACATTTTACTGCTTAGTAGAGCTCACTACCAACAATTTATTTAGATATTCTCTTTTTACATTCTTTAACTGATTCCATAGTAATTCATTCTATCTTCTTTGATCATTCAAAATAGTTCCTCTACATCTTTTTCTACATCATATTCTAGTTGGTGCCTTCACTGCTCAGACAAGTGAAACATCATTAATATTTTAAAAATTATTTCTGTGCTTGGTGTGGTCTACATATACCATGAATTGTGGGACAGTCTTTCTTTCAGGTGAGAAGTATTTTCAATTTAGGATTTATATGATGTTAACAACATTTGACTTGGCTTTAATAGACATCTCCCTCATTAACTGATATATTCTTAAAGTGTCCACATTTTTTCTTCAAAAGTTTAAGGCTTCTTCATACTGTCCTCTGAGCTGCCAAAGTGTCTGAAAGAAGTCCATTATATATAATACAATGACAGTTCAAGAACCTATGTTACTGTAAACTCATAAACATTGAAAGATAGCCCCTGCTTCATAAAGCTCCTTGTTTGATATTTATTCTCAAAGGCAGTGGTACTAGCAATAAAGCCCATTGTCCCTCCTTATTACATTTTCTTTCTTGTTGTTCTCATTAGAGTTTACTCATGTTTTTTACCTTGCAGAGTATCTCACTGTTTTCTGGCATAAAAATTGTAAATCCTAAATCTTGATTTCTGCATGATACATGCTAAAATGTGTTTCCTAAGCTTATTTGCTAGTTTTGCTAATATCAGAGTACCTTTTTACTTCACTTCATTATCCCCATCTTTTTCCTCAACAGAATTGATAAACAATATGTGGCTTCAAATTTGACTGTAAGGACTAGCAGTGCTTATCTTCATATGACAGCAGTACCATTTACTAATTACTTACTACTGCATTTTGTTAGTACTTAGAAATATGGTTTTGTGGATCTGTAATCTCATGTAATGCAATTATAAGCATATGACAAAATAATTTGATCCTAAGGACCTCTGTTCAGTAACAACAGTACCAAGTTTGCCATTTCATGTTTTTCCTAGTGATTCAAGTCACTTTTCAAAATGGAAAAAAAAAAATGTTAGTTATATTTTATTTTTGATAGAAATCACACCCAAAGCTGACCTATTTCTCATTGTTATACACTCCTTCTTTTGAGGAGTTTTTTGAGGTAGTAGGTATGAACATAACAAAATAGTATTATTCTGACATACTGACCGTGCCATAAAAATAAATAATGTATTTTGAGTAGATTGTTATATTCACAGATATATTAGAGAGATCGTACACATAACTGGGGGAGAGGGAAGGATAAATAAAGTTTTGATGCATCTTTTATTGACTCACTATGAAATAGTGCATTCCTAGATGAGTACAATATAATTTACAAAGCTGAAAGAAAGTATATCTTTATGTTATTGATTTAGATGTTTAAGTTCTAATGTTATTAGTAGGACAGACTAAATTTTTCAAGTGGTAATGAGAATTGGCTGTGTACCATAGTTACAGTTATTACCTTAGTAATGCATTGCTACTGGGCTACTCAGATGTTAACTATTTTTTCCATGAAGATAGACATATTTGAAAATTTTGCCTTCAGTAATAAGAGAAAAATATATATTAAAAAACCCTATGATGCCTTATTTTTAATAATAATTTACTTTTTGCCAATAATAGTGTATTACACAGTTTCTGATAGTTCTGTGATTCTGTGAAACCCATCAGAAAGTTATAATACATTTTCTGGTGAAACTACTGGAAATGTTGTGTCAGGAACTGGTGGTAAAAGCTGTAACATGCTTATAAGTAGATTACCTTAAAGGTAAAAATGTTAAAAAAAAATAATAAAAAAGAGTAAAGGAATCTCTCCGGCTTTCAGTCCAGCTTTGTTTAAAAGTGAAGCTTAACTTTAAAGTTACCATTGCCCTTTGACCAAGCTATAGCAGTTAGAGTTCAGAGTGAAAATGCTTTCTGATTAGAGTCTAATAATTGTCTTTTTACAGCAGTGAAGAAAATGCTGAAGAAAAAAACTAAGTATTAATCCACAAACTGCATCTGGGCACTGGTTCAAGACCTGACAGTCTAAGTTCTACTCTTGCCTCTAACCTGTGCTTAGTAAGTCATATGTCCATTTTAATTAGCAGCTATTGTCTATTTTATTTACTTACAATGAAAAATAATTGTATTGGGGTGGTTTTATGATGCGTTTGTTCAATACCTTTGAAATAGTATTCTAATTTTAGTTGAGGTCTCATTTTCTTACTCCAGAACAAATAATAATGACAACTAAGAACTTGTGTATTTCATGGATGAAAACTAGAGTGTTCATATCTTTAATTAGATACTAAAACAATTTATGTATCATTCCAAATGCTGAAAAAAAATAATTTTAAGTACTTTCTTATAGACTTTCTTTTTCTTCTTCTTCTTTCAACAGTTACACAAAACAAAACCTACATTTTGTTATTGATGAGTGAGAGTGTTCAGCTTGAGGGCAGGAAGGCTCTGCAGGGGGATCTGGATAGGTTAGATGCAGCCCATCCATGAGATTTCATGCCATTCAACAAGTCTAAGTGTTTTGTGCTGCACTTGGGTTATATCAACCCCATACAGTGTATAGCCTTGGGGAGGAGTAGCTGGAAAGTTGACTGGAAGAACAGGAGCTGGGGGTTGCTGGTCAGCAGCTAACTGAAAAAGAGCTCTCAGCATGCCCAGATGGTCAAGAAGGCCAATGGTATCCTGGCCTGCACCAGAAGTAGAGTGGCCAGCAGGATTGGGGAAATGATTGTCCCTCTGAGCTGGTGAGACTGTACTGTGTTCAGTTTTGGGCCCCTCATCACTAAAAGGTTATTGAGTTGCTTAAGTGTGTCCAGAGAAGAGCAACAGTGCTTGTGAAGAGACTAGAAAAAAAGACACATGAGGAGCAACTGAATATGGGGCTGGTTACTCTTGAGAAAAGGAGGCTGAGAGGAGATCTCATCACTCTCTACAACTGCCTGAAAGGAGGTTGCAGCAAAGAGGGTGTCAGTCTCTTTTCTCAGGTAATAAAATGCAAACACAAGTAATAAAAAACATCTCAAGTTGTGCCTGGGGAGATTTAGATTGGATATCAGGAAGAACTTCTTCACATGGAAAGGAGGAGCTATCGGAACAGGTTGCCCAGGGAGGTGGTGGAGTCACCATCCCTGAAAGTGTTTAAGAGATGTGTGGGTGGAGTTCTTAGGGGACATGGTTTAACTGTGGACTTGTAGTGTTAGGTGGATAGTTGGATTTAATGATCTTGAAGGTCTCTTCTAACCAAAAAAATTCTATGATTAATTGATTGAGGTACCTTGGTGACATGGGTGACCAACAGTAACAGGTAACCCACACGTCCCTTCCTGTCTCCTATAAGAGATGAATATAGAAATATAACTCAGTCTAGTGAAATATTTAATTTCTGAGGAAAATAAAAATCATATAATCCTTATTTCCTTATACATGAAGTGAAGATTCTAACAAACACAATTATTGAAGATGTAATTGTAAAATGAAAGCATGTGCACTTTAGATATTTTCTAGTTTGATTGGCTATTTTTTCAACTTTTTTCTCTGTTTGTACTTGCTGAATTGGTTAAAAAAGAATGCTCAGCAAACATAACTGAACAAATTGCACTTCCCTCAGCTGAACTGTATGAAAGACCCCAGAGACAAACCAAACAAGCCTAGCATGGTCCCACAGGAAACTAGAAATTCAGTTGGCCTTTTTAAGACTGACTTCTCTGGGGAAAAAAATCTCTGCAGCTGCTTTTAAATGTTGAGGGTTAAAAGCATTTTTTGTTGCTGAGAATGCACATTGGAGCATATGTAATGCTTTAATGTGCATTTTAAAGTAAAAATACAATACATCTTTTCAGAACATTTGGAAATAATCACAGACTTGCTTCTGAGATTGAATGAATTCAGAAAGGTACTTTTAGGCAGAGCTGACTGACACTCAGAATTTCCCTTCTGGAAGGAATTTTGATATTGCAGGAAAGGTTTCATTTTGAATGAGAAGAAATATAAGAACTTCTATTTTCCCTTCACTGGAACGGTAACTGTGGAAATTGGAAACACTTTGCTCCTTTTTTTTTTTTTTTTTTTTTTTTTCCATAAGGAAATTTGTAAATGTCTACATTTAAAAGATTGTTCCTTGGGCTTTTGGTAGGTGTTAGAAGAACTCAAGGAATTTTCATAACCCAGGAGAATCCAAAAGACTCTAAAAATGAAGAATTAGATACGGATAATGATGATTAGATTTTACATGAAGTTAAAAAAAATCACATTATCAGCGTGTTTTATTATATTAAACCTTTTGGAAAAGGGATTATGGAGTTCTGGGAGACTATAGAGAGCAGGTAAGCTATGTCTCTTCAATGACTAATTTTCCCCACTCTGCAATTGATCTTACCTCATTGGGTGCATAAAGGAATTCTTCTATTGATTTCACTTTTAAGGGAAGATTTTGGTAGAATGTACTGCTGGAAAATCTGTGACTGCCTTTTTATTACCCATCCTGAAATTTGCATCCATGAACACCTTATATGAAACAAATTGTCTCCCTTAACCACTCCTCTCTTGGAGACCACAGTCTCTGCAGTGAATCTGCATGCAAATAACCTATTTTTAGCTTTGGTATTTTGCTGTGGAAATTAAAGAAAGCTGCTGGCTGAGGTGGTGGAGAAGGGCAAGAGGAGCTCTTTTCACACCTTCTCTGTCACACTGTGACAGCACAGCTCTAGCATGCCATAGACCTGGGATGGAGAAATGGGAAGGATGAAGTTAGAGTCTTAGGAAGCTTGGGCCACGTGGGTAGGGCCATTGCAGATACAGTGATATCAAAATAGAATTAGTACTGAAGAATCTTAGCATCGATTACACACAAATCTGTGATATGTAAAACGGTGATACTACTATGATACTGATAAGTTGCCCATCATTATTTGGCATAGATATTTCCCATTCTTTCCTGTACTATAGTTCATCTTCAGCAAGTAAGCAATACCTGTGATGAACAATTTTTGGGAGCATCTTAATTTTGAAAATAGTCTTCCGGGAAAGGGGACCTGCACTCAAGAGAAACTAGGCATCCTATTTCTTGGCATGTGCTTTAATCAGTGAATGGTGGTGACAAATTGAGGTTGTTTATCCTCCTTTGCCTGATGAGTATTTTAACAAAGGGTTTTTATTTTTTCAATCCTATATAGATCATCTGTGTGTTGAGGAAAGTGCCCATCAAAATATTTTAACCTTAAGTTTCTTATTTATTTTCTCTAGACAACATCACTATGCATAAGAAAGTGATGAATTATCCCAGAAAGGCACTAATATCTCTTTTGTGAGGTTGCTGAAGAGGCCTTCATTTAGGTTCTCTCATATATCCTTCTGAATAACACACGTCTTAGCATAGCTTATTTTTATTGCACGTGCTCTGAAACATTTTGTCTAATTTCTATTTCTGTAACAGCTGTCCTGAATATAGATCAACAACCTGAAACACTCCATTCAGTTCTGTAAACTAGCAGTATTCTAGGAAAATTTTAAATAACATATTTTTGAACATACAAATACTTTGAATTCTAACAGGGAAGAGGGAATTTTCTCATTTTAAGTCTAATTTGAAGCAGTAATACTTGTTAATGATGCAAATCATAACTCATCTTCAGAAAAAATGTTTGGGGAAATCCTAGTAGGTATAATGTATCTCTCCTTAGAGAGTAAAGTCATGCTGAATCTTGAATCTGTAATGGAAGTCATAATGAATCTTCCAATACTGAAGTTGTCTCTTCACTTTGCTGTACTCTCTGTGTCTCAGACATATCACATTTACCTTATATATCAGATAGGATTTTGATGGTCATTGACCACCATAGCCTAACTTTAGGAGTCAAAAAAATTGGCATAAAGTCTAAGCAACTAATTATGCTCTCTGCATAGTTGATTGCTAAAGATAGCTATTTTCAAAACATATAGACTCTTCTCCCAGGTCTCTGAAGTAGCTGTACTGAACTCAGCTTTAGCCTTTGGTGGGTCTGCTGCAGAGCTTTCTGGAAACAGCTGTGTCCAGCACAAGGCATCCCCTGTCCTCTTCTCACAGAAGCCACCCCTGCAGCACACCTGCTACGAAAACCTTCCCATCTACACCTGATACAAAGGGCATAAATCAGTTGACTGAAAATAGAAACCTGGTGTCATCTGACGTGCCATACGTGGCACGCCTGATTGTCCATATGGAGACAGGAAATATGACAGAGACCCTACAGAAGAACCTCTGAAGTGACAGCTAAGTCAAATCACTAGAAGCCTACGTGTTGACAACTGAATTGCACTCCTGAATTTCTTGGCGAGATCATTTACATATCTTATTACTAATTTGAAGAAATGAGGTGTTCCAACAAATCTTTTCTGAATGTCTATAAATTTCTGGAATTTCTAGCCTAGAAAGATGCAGTGTAGTACAAATGTTTTACACTGTAACATCTTGGCTAAAGAGAATAGAAAAATACATAATGGTGAAAGCGAAACCATTGGGCCGTAAGTAAGTTACTGGTGGAGATACTCAACGCTGGGTTCAGAATTCATGTTATTTAATGTATTCTTTATGATCCTGACACAAAAAACAAAAATGTAATGAAATTTGCTGATGACATAAAAGTGAGAGGAACCATAAATGCAAAGAAGCACTTGAATATTAATTGCATATAATTGGCTTGAACAAGACATGACAAACACCAGCTGAGGTGACACTCTTGTTTCTTGAGCAGTAGCCTGTTTCACTGCAGTAGCCAGTGGCAGCCTGCAGCCATCAGCCAGTAGCAGCAATCTTATCCTCCATCACATGGTATAGGTTGAATCCAAGTATGGTGGGTTATATTAGCCTTGAGAAAACAACAATGAAGTTCTATGTGATTTTAAAATTTATCAGACATACATTAACAAATCTTCCTTCATTGTTATGCCCACTGTTTATGTATACTTTTTAGGTTTTGTAGTAGTTTAAAGCTGTTAGTACAATTATCAGTCCTTGACTGGTTCTACCTATAAGCCAAGCTAGTGTGCCTTTACAAGAAGTTGGCTGGAGTGTTGTACTGGTATAGGTGTAGGCACAAGTTACTGCTTTTCAAGCCAATGAATGTTTGGGTAGCACAACTTCTGTAGATGTTCATTAAAATATTTAATTTTAGACATCTAAAACATTATAACTAATAATTTTGAAGATCCATATTTTCCTTCCAGAAATGCTATGCCTGTGGATACTCCCATTTATCCCTAAACTTTTCAGATTCACTCAGCCTAATTTACTAGATATTTCCAGACGATGGTTTCATTACAGTAACAGTATTAAACATATGAAACATGCTAGTTTGAACATTAACTGAGAAGGGAACAATCAAAATATAGACTGAAAATAGTCCCAAGAAGGTGTAAATCAGTCCCTTAGCTGGGACTAGAACTAGAGCTTGGAAGGGTTTTTCTGATTTACACTTGCCAAAGATCTGACCCATACTTATTATCAAAACACTCTGCTGTAATCTGCAAAAATATATGAGAGAGAACATTTATCTGGCTGACAAAAGCTTATTTCTTTAGAAAAGATGTTTAGCTCATAAGTTCAGGTAGCTTTGCATGTTTCTGGTAACCTATGGATGACATTTGAAAATTAAGTCTGACCTGAAAGTTGAGGGAGAAGTGCACTTAAAATAGATTAGATTTATTGCAGAGGTGGGAAATGAACAGTGCAGCCAACTAAGAGAAATATCTGTTTGACTCTGTCTAGTGTTAAGATGTTACCTTGAACTTGCAATTGAGGCGAAATAATAATGTGCCTTGGAAATACACTATTTTGATGAATGCTGTCTACTGGAAAAGAGCCAGTTGTATTTGCTTCCGTTCTGTTTGTTGTCATCATCTCAACACTCAACATGAACTCTACCATGGCAAACTGTCAGAATAAGTTATTTCTAGTCTGTAATGAAGGCTTCTATCACATGTTATTATTGAAAATAACAGGTCTTGAATGTGTGTAGTATACAATTCATTTTCTTTTTCACAAAAGTATGGATTTTTTTAAGGTTAGAATGAGTGTGAAAGCCTCTCTAACAGTACTTTAACCAAAAAAGACTGAAAATAAAATTCTCTCTTACATCTAGACAGATTCTGTGTATATGTGTGCACATCTTTTGCAATAGATATCTTGAAGTGAGAAAATTCCAGTAAATAAGATGGATGAATACATGTATTACATAGATTAAATTATCTGAAAATTTAGTTGATTAAAATGAAAATTTTGTCAAGAAAATAAAAAGGGAAATATGTAGACAATATTGAAAACTCACCCAACTGAATATTTAAAGATATATTGCAATATTTAATGAGAATGAAAAACATATGTAAAACTTAGATCTATATTTAGCATAAGAAAAGTTTGAACTATAGGTGAGGTCAGCCTCACCTCAATCTCTGGGAAGCAGCTAAGCCTGGAAATGGTTTCCAGGCACCTGAAAGAGAAGAAAATCACCAAGAGTAGTCAGCAAGGATTTGCCAAAGGAAAGTCATGCTTGACTAACTCAATAAAATACTGTGATGAAATGTCTGATCTGGTAGGTGAGGGGAGAGCAGTGGATATTGTCTACTGGGACTTCAGTAAGGCCTATGACGCTTTCTCCCATAAGTTCTTTGTAGAGAAGCAGCTGAAATATGGTCTGGGTGAGCAAACAGTGAAGTGGATTAAAAACTGTCTGAATGGCCAGGCCCAGAGGATTGTGATCAGTGGCACAAAGTCATGTTGGAGGCCAGCAATAAGCAGAGTACCCCAGAGGTCACTACTCAGTCCAGTCCTATTTAGCATCTTCATTAATGATCTGGATGACAGGGCAGAATGTATGTTCCCTTAGTGAGTTTGCCAATGACACAAAACTGGGAGGAGTGGCTGATATGCCAGACGGATGTGCCACCACCCGGAGAGATCTTGACAGGCTGCAAGAATGAGCTGATAGGAACCTCATGAAGTCCAACAAGGGAAACACAAAGTGCTGGGGAGGAACAAGTCCATACAGCAGAACATTCTGGGGGCTGAAAAGTACCTTTGCAGAGAAAGACCCGAGGGTCCTGGTGATTACCAAGTAGAATGTGAGACAGCAATGTTGGTCTTGCAGCAAAGGTTAATGGTATCCTAGGCTGCATTAGGCAAAGACTGAAGGAGGTTATCCTTCCTCTCTCTTGGGCACTGGTGAGGCTACACCTGGAGTACTGTGTTCAGTTCTGGGCTTGCCAATATAAAAGATCTGGACATACTTGTGGGTGTCCACTGAAGTGGCACAAAGGTGATGAAGGAACTGGAGCATCTGTCACATGACATAAGGCTGAGAGAGCTGAGACTGCTTAGTCTGAAGAAGAGAAGACATAAAAGGGATTTAATGATAAATGAAGATCTATTTGGATATTTGTATCCTGAATTTGACTGTCTAAGAATTAGATATATATATTTCTTTGATTGAGTTTCTATAGTTTAAAAGAGAAATGACTCTCTGTCCCTCTCTGGCTGTTGTTTTACAGTGGAACGAATTTCCTTCTGAATGAGTCTGTTTCTCTACATGAAGTGGTACTACGTAGTGGTGTTAGGTTCTCTTCTGTGATAGTGTTTTCTTGAACATAAATAAGACAGCATTTTATAAGCATTTTATCTGTTGATGACAAAATCATGCTGTCAGCTCATGGCAACAATGAAAAATGTGGGCAACCACTCCTGATCTCGTGCACTATCTTCCCCAAATAAACTTTTTTACTAGTATTAGAGAGCTTCTGGTTGAAAAAGGGCAAGGTAGAGGCATCAACAAATGATGTATAATGCGGATGTGTGGTCTTCAGCACCAGTTTTCCTGCTCTCCTAATCTATTCCTATCTCGCTGAATTACTTGCAAGCACAACCTGAGATAATCATATAATTCCACATCTAGAGCCCCACAGCTTTGATCTGCTGGTTTATGAAACTGCCATAACTCCTACACAAACTAATCCTCAGATACATTTAGCTTTTAATTTGTATTGATAATGAAACAGATGTTTCTGTCATTTATTTAAAAAAATAACCCAAAGGAATGAAAATGTGGATGCCATTTACTAGGGTCTTAAAATGCACGTGTTGAAGAAACAAAGCACTGTACATGATGAACGTTTAAACCAAGTGTGTACATGATCTCTAATCATTCACAAGGCAATAGACACAAGTTGGAGAAAAAAAAAAGAAAAAGAAAAAAAAGTAAGTGTACTGTATAACTCATTTTGCAGTGGAATATTGAAAAAAGTATGGAGAAGTGGGGTGGGGGCGAGTAAACATTTGACAATACATAATGTAGAGCAGTTTAACCAGCAATGTGTAAACATTCTGAAGTATATATTTTTAGTCAATACTATACCTCACATCCAACCACATTCTCTCTTCAGTTTGCCCCACTGTTGAGGGATTTCTTGAAACAGCAAAAATCCCATGGCTTGCTGTAGCTGAGCAAACCAAGCTACCAGGGCAACTATGAGAAGTTCCCATGACAGTGTTCCCACATGGCCCAATTGAGGAATTCAGAAAAATATTGTTACCAGTAGCTGGCTCCAAGGACAAGGTCTATGTGACTGCTAATCACAAGGGGTTGGTTTCTTGCAGGTGGGGTAGTTTTCTTATAGTTGTTTGTCCGAGTGCTTTTGACCAATAATCTTGTGTGAAACACTGTCCACCCCTGTTAAGTTCTCTATAAAAGTTAGGCTATTCAGGCAATAAAATGGAGCATGATCTGACTCTGCTGGTGTCTGTCGTGCTTTCGGCCGTGCTTCCAGCAACACCCCACACATGAAAATCACCACAAAATTCCTCTGTGGAAATTTTAGAGATTGTTAAAGAACTTCTTCAGTCCTGGCATCACAGAAATAGAAATATTCACCAATACTAACTCCTTTTCCTTCTCCATAACAAATGATTGGAGATCAGAGTAGGTATAGACTAGAATGTTGAAAATCCCACTGTGACTAGCAGTGATGGCTAAAGACTGATGAAAACCAACTTTTGATGCTGGAACACCATGGTGGATAGTTTCTTTGATGAGCCTGAAAACTGGCTCTTGCTTTCAAAGTTGTGACATCAGAAAATAAATCCAGTTCAGGGAATACTGGAAATGGGATGGAATGTTTTGTCTCTCTCCAATCATATGCCTGAAGATCTTTCTAGGTTTTGAGGGCTACTCTTTCTTCCCACAAATCTTCAGAAGTCAGCAGTGAGTGAAGAGAGACCAATCCTTCCCATTTGGAGCCACCCTATCACATCTTTTGTTGTTATACCATGCCATCCTTCTAAATTGAATTCTCTGACTCACAGTTATTTGACTGTGGTATGAAATCACAGAAAAAAAGAAGTATCCATGAGGGATTAAAGAGAACCATGAGGTGCAGTGTAATAAGACTTGAGAAGAAATGTCTCCTCTGAACTTTACTCCTTTGTTCTGTACTATTCCTCTCCACTATTATCCTTCACCTTCAAGAGAAGTATGTACCATCTGATCTTTTTTTTTAAGTCACTATCACAGCCTAATAATTTCTTGACTTACTGCACGATTCACCACATTTTCTCACTTTGGATCCTATATAGAACCATTAGAAAAAGAGGATTCTTAAAGTACATGTAACTTTGGAGGTTATCTAGACAGCTATATTGCTATCTTTAGGAAAGTCTTTTAAAGCTTTGAAAGAGACTCATGTTAATAGTAGTTTTGGGAAGAATTTTCAGAGATTCACCCACTCTCCAGGAACCAGGAATATATACACATCATAGGAATTTTTCTACAGTTTGAACATGTTATACACGAGTATATAGCATGCAGTTTCTATATACTGACATCATACATTTGATTTCATTTCTGAAGTAGATGAGCTACTGAGCTAAGCAGTTTAAGTCCTCACTTAAAATAAAAAGAAAGCATTAGCTCAGTAATATGCTACCTACTATGTTTCTTTATTTTTGTTATGTCAACATCATGATTTTGTTCTTTTATTTTTCAGTGCTATACTAATATTTAAGAACTAAATACAATCTACAGACAAACCAACATTAATAGAGCTAATGGAGCTAATCCACAGTAGAACTGGCTTATAATACAGGTTGTATCCCAAATTAGAAGCTTTGGAAACATTATATTTGTTTGTACTTCATATGCACTGCAGGTTATTTATTTGGCTTGGGGAATCCATCTCCTAATACAATTTGCAAGACATGCAGTTTCCTAATCACAGGGGAGGCTTCAGGCAACTACTTGCTTAATTCCAAATGTGAACACAAGATTGGGTATTTTCAAAGTAATTTTTTCTCCATCATGTGCCACTACTTCTACCTGCCAACATTTTATCAACTTGCTTTCAATAGAAAATTCATTTAATACTTTCTGCTGGAATTTATTCTAGCAGCTGAATAGCCCGAACATCTTCAACATGATAGGTCAGAAGGTGCCACTGTGTAGAGCTGTGATAAGGAAAAAAAAGAAAACCTCGAAGAAAGTCAGTTTTGACTTGTTTCTTCTGATATGTAAAAGCCAGCATTTTTTCCTGTCACTGTTTTCAAAGTGTTAGAATTGGAAATGTAATGTTTAGCTCTATGAGGATCTTCTTACTTCAGAGATTCGTATTAATTTTTAAGACTATATGACTAATGTATTTAATTGGAGAAATATGAATAGTTGGATTTTTTTTTGCAAGGAAGTGAATTATTACGAATTAAAAAATATTCTGGATTTTACAACCTGTTAAGAACAATGCCTATACAGAACACATGCTTGTTAAGCATAATCATATAATTTGGATATAAAATCAAAGAGCTAATCCTGCAGTCTTGATTTAGTCAGAAGTCTTATTGGAATCAATAGAAGTATTTCCTAAGGAAATAATGTATTCCTTCCTTTGCATATTACAAAAACAAACAAACAAACAAACAAAAAAACTGTCACCTTAATTTAGAAATATTTAGAATTAGTCCACTCTTATTACTGTGATTAAACCAGTGAAAAGCTAAACAGATGATAATGCAAGGCAAAGGTATGTTTTAATAGGACATCAAGTCATATTATTCATTATACAACATTATATTCCTAAGAATATTTTGGAGAAACTCTTCCATTTTTTGTCATTGTCTTCAGAACATTCAGATTTGAATAGGATAAAATACTTGAGCAGTGAATTTTCCAAATTCTTATATGATTTATCGAATCTTCCTAGACCAGCAGTTATGATATTGTACTGTTCACTTCAGTATTTACTTTAACAAGTGTCCATTTGTCCAAAATCACATTTCATTTAGTTAACAAGAGTATGCTCACTAAAATAACTATTTTAGCCTTTAGGATAAACCTAATGAATACAATACTGAGGTTTTATTATCATTGTCAGTCAAAAAGGAAATAACAGTCCCACATTTGGTGAGTAATAATGGAAACAGTTCACTTAGTTGGGCAAAAGTCTTTGGTTTATATTAAAAATTTCCACTGAATGAATTGAAATTGTTCAGTTATAATCAACGTTACTTCCAATATGAAGAGCTTGATAGACAGAAGCAAATGCTGACAACTTTTAAAACTTAAAAATAACAATAATAATACCTTCAAAATTTGAACATATTTTTCAATGATGAGTTCTTCTTTAGAGATTTGCATTTTGGTGAAACAGCCATTTTACAACATCAACATACACAACCATTCTATTTCTTTTTGTATTCTGATGTCACAAGTCCATGAGATAAGGAAAAACAAAACAAAACAAAAAATACGTTTAAGTTTTTCTTGTTTGGGTCTTGGTTTGATTCAAATTTTGAAATTATTATTATTATTATTATTATTATTATTATTATTATTATTATTATTATTATTATTATTATTATTTGTAAACCGGGAGTTCTAGTTTTGGACAACTCTGTTCTACAGGGAGTTGTTTTTGGTCTCATACTGGAGAAAAATTATCTGTGATCTGCCATGGAGGACTTTTTCTGCCCCACTATGTTTTATACGTAGACAGATCCGGTAAATATAAAATTTTTCTAGGTGAAGTAATTAATGTACAGCTTCAGGATTTGGTGGAAAGTACATAGTTAAGGGCGCAGCTATCTCAAGATATAGGTGTTGCTGAATATAACCAGGGAACGGCAATCTCTCAAAAATGACAGAGCAAAACAATAAATAATGCTCAGTCCTGGCTTTAAATAATAACTGGATTTATAAAATAAGCTGGTTATGACCACAACTTAAATTCAAATGTGAACGCATTCCAGTTTAAAATATTCAGGAAATGAGTAACAAGAATCCCCATTAAGACTTCAGGAAAAAGGCTTCTGAGAGCAAGCTTATTGCTGTGGGTCTCTCCATTCTCAAAGCCTGTAGCTGAGGGGCAAGTTTGCATGAGAACATTGACTTCTCCAGCTAGCTTAAAAACAGAGGTAAAATGTCCCTAAGGCAAGCTGTTTTAGGAAGAAAGGCATCAGCTAATTAAACTTAATTGGGTTAGCCAGGGTAGTCTGATTAGCATAATTAATTTAGGCCTCTTAGTAGGCCTGAGGGGTGTGTGTTTCTGTTAGGGATCCTGTGAGGGAGGTGTTTGAGACTCAAAGTAGGAAGAATAGTTAATTCTCCAGGTCAAGGAAGAGGTACTGTAGACAAGTGGGAAAGAAAACATATAGAAGTACAGAAGATTTAGTACAGCTGAAGGCCATGTATTCTTTTGAAACTGGTAATGGCTATGTAGAAACAGATATGTTGGTTAGAAGATTTAAGTCCACTTAGAGATGAGAAAGCAGTCTAGCCAGTCCATTACACTTGTGTTTGAAAATGCTGTGACATAAATGAAAATATGGAGTTCAGTACATAGGATTGAAAACTGACTGTGTAATAAAATGGTAGAATCCTTCACTTTGGGACAGTTTAAATAATTCAGGTTAAATTTCTCTAAATGAGAATTCTTATGTAATAAAAGTGTGCATATGCTAACGAGTTCTCTCAAATGACAGAAAAAATTATGATCGCTTAATGACACTCCTAGTTTCACAGAATACATGGACTTGCAAACATGCACATCATACCTTTGATTGTAGTAGTGCTTCAATGGAGTAAATTATGCAATTGCTCTTTCCTATATTGTATTATTATGTCATAGTTTTATTGGGCCCAAAGGGGGGCTTGTTTGAATTGTCGTCAGACTTCAAGCCTCAGTTTAATAATTTCATGAATGCATTTACATTTTGCTAAGCATTTCATTTTCAACATTGCTCTGAATGTATTGGTCAAATGAGCCTTTGTCATCCTCTGTTTTTATCCAGCAAAAATTGTGAGTGCTAGGAAGATGCCTTACTTTCTCAGCCAAATAGGAAGAGGTTATCTCAGTTGTTAAGCTTACCCCACAACTGATTGTTAAGAAATATAGTTAGGAATCCCCAAGGGGAAAAAAAATCGTTATGCAGTGCATTACACTTTGCCTACATACTTCCATGGCTTCCTTTTATTACTCCCCGATCTACACTTTAAATCACTGCAATTTCAACTCCAAGGTAAAGGTAAAAATAGGAATTCTACCCTGAAAAATCTTCTAGAAAGTCTGTACACACATTGGCAGCTATAGACTACTGTTAATAGAGATGCGAGGATTTTTTCATTATGTATTTGATTTGCCACTAGTATATGAGGCTAATGAAGGATATTTGGCATATCTGTGAGCAAAGATTTTTCTGGGATGTTACGATTTTTGACTGAATGTGATAAGGTGTTTTCTGCAATAAGGAAATACAGAATAATTAAATGTTCAGGGGTATGTAATTTATCTAAGTAAATTGAAATATGTTTGTAAAATAAAGTTTGAATAGTTTTTTACTTAACTTTGTTTAGAATTTTTTTACATGGCTTATCGTATCCATCCAAATTATTCCTCAAACTGAAGTTTCCTGTCTTAAATAATGATGGATGTTTTAGTTGATGGTTTAGAGGAGAATCTCAAAATCTGTAAAGCCTGTATAAATTAGGCTGATTATATTGGAAGATACTGTTATGTAAAAGACTTTGGGAAACTTCTTGGTTTCATTCTCACTTGAAATATTATGTAAACAATTTTAAAATGCATTATTTTTTTCTAGGGCTAGCTGAACCTGGATGACAAAAAAAGACATGAAAATTAAAATCAAAATAAAGCTATAAATCTGATGAACCAAAACATAAATATTTATTTATTTATTAATCTTCAGAAAGATCTATATTTAGATCAATTCTTGCCCAGTTCTGCTTCAGAGCCATTCAGATGAAATTTTACAAAAGGCAGGAATGAGAAACATTGCTAAATTGCTTTGAGAAAGGTTAGGCACTCAACATGAATAAACTATGGATTGCTGCACCACAGATATATATATGACTTGTTGAAAAATGTTTTAATGAAGTAGCGAAGGTCTGCTAGAGAGTGAGTTAAAACGAAACATGTAGCAGTGCAGTACACTTGGAAAAGACAGATGGATTCTTTTCTTCTTTTATATTTAAAGAAGAATTCAAACTATAGTGTTTCATGTCTTTGTTTTAAGATCTGTGGCAACTCTGTATTGTTCAAAATACATAGTCCAAATTTCAGGTTTGGCATCTGCATTATGTGAGGTATAATTGCATTTACTGTACATAATTAGAATCAAAATTTGTGCTGTTGAAGCAGGATAGCAGTGTTGTTTTTTTTTTTTTTTTCCTCCTTGGGAGGCAGTGTTACGCAGTCTGTTTTGTGCTTGGAAAATTTACCATGACAGTGCTTCATAATAGAACCAATTATCAGGAATGCTGTTACACATAGCCTTCCAGACCCCAATTTAAACAGAAGCGTGTGACAATTCCTTCTGTGAAACTGTCTCCACAAATCAGCTATTTGTGAAGACTTACATAGTTATTGAGGATAAAAAGAGAAATATGAACTTCTGATAAACAAATATGTGTTTTGAAGGTGTCCTGATTAACTTTCAAGCTAAAGGGAAGCAGCAGATATTAACAGCACCTTCCCAGATCACTTCCTTGTATCTTTGACAGGTATCAGAAGTACTTAATTCTTTCACATATAATTTTTTAAAAAGTAAAAAGGCCACCTCCAAATACTTAGAACTGATGTTGTCTACTTTTATCACGGTAGGGGAGACTAAAATCGATACTATATGTTTATCGTTTCTGTTTTCTATAGAATGGCACACATAGCTCTATCTTAATCTTCAGTTTTAAGGGACACCCTCAATAGAAATGAACAAATCTGAATGACTAAAACCTCTTTTTTGAAATAGAATTAATCTACCTTTTCTTTCGAGACTTTGCTGTATTAAAATGACCCAAAATAAATAAATAAATAAATAATCACACCCCAATACACTTTCAGGTGTACTGCTAAGAAGAGCCCATTAGTTATGAAGTGTTTAAAAAAACAATGTCATTTAGCATTAAACTGTCCAGTTCTGAAAACAAAAATATAATCATATAGTGTTTTTACACTGTATTACAATTACATTCTACTTTAAGTTTTTCTAAGAAGTCAATCTAGGTATTTAAGAACTGAAAAAAAATAGAAGAAATCATAAAGGAAAGAAATGTGGGGAAAAAAAACAATCTAAATGTTTCACACATTTTTTTCCTGCATAAAATTTCAAAATACAGTAAATTTATACTTACATAAATATATAATTTTTATTTTAAATAGAAGCCTTTAGAAAATGAGGAAAAATGTCTTCACAGAATCATAGAAAAGTTTGGGTTAGAAGGGAACCTTAAATCTAATGCCATGGGGAAAGACACCTTCAACTAGACCAGGTTGCTCAAAGGCCAACCCGGCCTTAAACTCCTCCAGGATGAGGCATCCACAACTTCCCTGGGCAACCTGTTCCTGTCCCTAACCACCCTCACAGTGAAGAATTTCTTCCAAATATCTAATCTAAATCTACCCTTTTGTAGTTTAGAGACATTACTCCTTTTCCTATCACTACACTCCCTGAAAAAGAGTCCCTCTCCTGCTTTCTTGTAGGCCTCCTGGAAGTACTGGAAGGCTGCATTGAAGTCTTCCTGGAGCGTTCTCTTCTCCAGGCTGAACAACTCCAACTCCCTCAGCCTGTCTTCACAGGAGAGGTGTTCCAGCCCTTTGATCATTCTCATGGCCCTCCTCGGGACTCACTGTATTACCTTGTTTAGAAACTTTTTCTAAATTTTCTTGTCCAAAAAACCACAACCACTGTCATTAAAATAGTATTTTCCTAAAGAAGGAATACATTCTTAATTAAACTATAAATACTAATGAAAATTTTGAAATTATCATTATTATTATTATTTAAATTCTCTCTACCTTGGACCAGCGATTAGGTCCAAGTTACATTCAAAGTTCCATGGAAAAGCAAGTTGGCTGGACCAGATGACCTCGAGAGGTCCATTTCAACCTCAACCATTCTGTGACTCCGTGATTCTGGAAGTGTCCTGAGTGATAGCCTTAGACATTGTATTGCTTTCTTCCAGTTAAAGTCATCAAATTTTTCTCTTAAATTACATTTGGCACTGTAATTTCTATCAACTATCTTGGTGTCTTTTTTTTTCCAGCCTTGGTCTTTGTATCTTCATGGAAGAAGAGACAATCTTTGATGTTAAGATTGATGAGGGAAAGAGAAAAAAAATAATCATCAATTCAAAAGCTATTTTGGAAATAATGTAATAAATGTATCATGAGTAAAAAATGGTCACGAGTTTCAAACTCAGAAATGATAGAAGTTTGCATTCTGTCTTGGAAATTATGACAAATTCAGATGTCAGAAAGTGCCAGGCTTTCTTACTGATTGCCAAATAAATAAACAAACGGTATTTTGTTTCCCTGCAATCCCTCATGATAATGATTATTCTCTTCTTCCTTTCCCACACATCTGACTTTTTGCATTTATTACTTTTAAACTAATTTTACTGTCAAACCAAACATTACATTTCCTATTAGTAAACCATTAGAATATTGTTGTATAATATGTTAACATAGTTTGGCAACAGGTAAAGCATTCAGCATTTTTCAGGTTTCTTCAAAAAATCTAATTGTGTAGAAGCTAATCTGAAAGGATGTGCTTTTCTTGTTCTTTCCCAGAACATATTCCACATGGGTCAGGAAAAGCATGTTGTACACTGAGTTCCTTCAATGCCTTTCCTTAGTGAGAACATTCCTTTTCAAGTTGGACTTTTTTTTTTTTTTTTTCCCCAGCTGTGTTACCAGTTCGTTTATCCATACCTGCTTGTAACATCTTTGTTGTCCTATCTGGCCTTTAATTGGCTCCTCACTTCTTTTTTATTACTACTCAAACCATTGTTTCTCTTTCTACACCTTCAAAATTTTCTGCTAAGGACAAGGACTGTATTCAATGTGGCAGAAAACGTTTGTCTTTACTGTCATAAGGAGGAACAAGTAACAACTAGGTATTTCATTTGTCAGCCTTTAAATAGTAGTCAAAAAGAAATAGACAAAGATGCCTTAGCTAGAGACTGGAAGGATATTTGGACAAAAGTGTTTGCCCCTGATCTTATGCTTCCTTGTGCCTCTGTTCCTGGCTACCACTGAGACACTGGGTCAGACAGTCCTTGGTCTCAACCAGTAAGCCATTTCTGCATGTTTACATGAGCTATCTTTAAACTGGATCAGTGAATTCCACAGAAATGAGAGGGGTATGGAGCATGAACCTACACTCCACTAATTCTATCAGAACTCTTTTAGTGGTGATTTCAGTCTTCTTTGGAGGAATTTTCTGCTTTCTCTCACCCTGTTACTGGCAATTCTCCAAAATATTTGACTAGAGGTTATGTCTTTAGTCAGTGCTTAACAGAATGACATACTACTTTGCAGGGTGGTTTTTGTATCCTCCCATCATCAAATTGCATTGTATGTTGTTCTTTTGATTGGGGGTACTTAAACTGGCAAGTAGTTTGCATGCAGGTTTGCAGGATTTTACTCTTTTATATTATTTTCACTTCACAATTCTAATGATAATTTTAAGTCATCTGCATTTGAAGATAATCATATAGCAATCATATGCATTTACAGTAGGGATATAAACTGTTGATTACACCTTTCCATTATATTTCTACTTGCTTGTTTTTTTGTTAGGCAATTGGTTGCTGCATACAGGGATGCTTTTGTTCAAAGCTTTTTTGTCTGTTAAGTGGAAGAAGCATCCAATAACTTGAAAATTCAGTTTTCTTTTCCCCACAGTTTTTCTGCCTACACAACAAAACCAAATCCTGTAGCTAACGGGGCGTTGTGCTGAGGAGACCATGACAACTTCTTTTGTATTTACACCAGCACCTTTGATCAAATCAAAACACACTGAGTTATTAGACATGTTTGAGCAGCCCCACATTGCATTTTCTAGGCAAGTTTCCCTCAAAAACTCATAAAAATAGAAATTCATAAAAGAAAGAACATTACACTAGTGATGCTGAACGGGAAAGAATCGCTTGGCCAGCAGTCCAAACACTAGAATGGGTATTTTTACAATATCTTATATGAAACTCATCAATTTACATGGAGTGTGGCTGGAAAACTGCAACTACAGCAAAGACAAGAAAGGCAACACATTACAATATTGCCTTTCAGAGCTCACTGTCAGTTTCCCAGCTAGACCTTACAAATTTGTGTATGGATTATCTATGTTGAAATATTGGCTCTACTTAATAATTATTAGTGAAGTGAAATTTGTGAAAAAATTTGCAAAAAGCATTCATCTACAGGTGTGATTTTTCTCATGGAAGCAACAGCATACTCTATTTCACAACTAATATGGCAAATTACAGTCATTTTTTAGCACCGTTTTTAGAAAGAGAATATGTGATATGGAGTAATTCAGAGTGCTGTATATTTCAATATAGACAATTTCTTAGATTATTATACAAATATATATTTTGTATCACAGTACTGCAATAGTATAATTACTTATGTTGAAATGGCAGGAGCATGTCCTATTCATTAAGCATGTAGACCTCTAATTTTAACAGTTCAAAATCACATTGGAAAAAATGTCATTTTATTATTTGTATTATAGTAACACATTTTCCTTGCTCTAAAGACTAGACAGAAATATTAAAGATGAACGTAGCCAATAAAATTAGGGAAATATTGTTAAACAGAAATGATTTTTGAGATCAATGTCAACATACAGTGCCAATATTGGGGTCTGTATTGACAAGTGACGGTTAAAGTGTGAAAAAACAAAAATCTACAGAAAAAAGCAAGAATGTTTTATGTTTTCAGAAATTTATTTTGAAGTTATAAACTCAATATATTTGACTGTCAAATAGAGTGACTGACCTAATAATGATTTGAAAATTGTAAAAAAAAATAAATAAAAGCTATTCCTGTATGTAAAGGAATGATAAATATAGACCTAAAATCTTTCATTAAAAAAAAAAAAAAAAAGATTTGTGAATTTAGTAAATGGTCAGTCATTTGAGTTACTTAAATCAGGTGGGGAAGACTTTTTGGAATACCTGTGTTCACTGACATTGCCAGCTGGATTTAACAGAAGGGGAATCAGCTGGAGAATATGCATGGATGTTGTCCATCAGAACTTTGGTGGACATGGAGACGATTAGGAATAGCTTAAAGCATGCAAAAATCTTTACCAGGAGCTTGTGGAGTTTCAAACATTCATGTCATTAACAGGTAAATGTCTAGAGAGTGTCCAGCGTTCCTTTGTTGATCTGGCCCTGTGAGTGGAGGGGGCTGCTAATGGAAATATGGATACCAAGGACGTTTTATTGTAAACAAACTGTAGGGACAGTGGGGTTTGAAGGTACACGTCCTTGCAAGACAAATATAAGAAGATACTAGATAGAGCTAGTTCAAATATTAGAATCATCTAGAGTGCTTTATACATGCATCTCATTAGCTTGCTAAGTCAGAAATCAACTGAGAAATTATCTTTTAATTAGAATGCTAGACTAAGAGATGTCTGTTCATTTCCTAGAACTACTCTCTGTAGTGGTTTTGCCTGAGTAATTGCATTTTCTCTGTTTTTCTTTTCTAGGTGTGAAATGTGAGCAATAATTACTTCCTGCACTGCAAAGTTATTGAGAAGTTTCAAGGCATACAGTTCTGGGTGATGAGAAGCAAAACTGAATGAGTAGAAGAAATGTGATCAGAAAAACAATGAGAGCATGCCTTGATCTGTTTGCAGAGAAAAGGAAGAGAGGTACATAGATTTGGAAGCTTTTTTTTTTTTTTTTTTTTTTTTTTTTTTTTTTTTTAAATACTTAAAATAATTTATATTTGCATCTGCATTGTTTCTAGTCTACATTTTTCAGGTAATGTTGAGAGAAAAAAGTTGGTACTGATCTGTATTTATATTTAAAAAGATGAAACCTTTCACTTTTGAAGTATACTGTAATTCACATTCTCTCTTCTTGGATAAATATGCCTGCTAAAGATAAATGGACCCGTTATAGGAATCAGAGTGGAAAACTAAGGTTATGCTATCTTAATGCATGCTAATGTACATATGTGCTGTTATGTGAACTTCCTTGAGAAACAGAATTCATAGAATTTATCTTCTTTCTGATTGTTCTTCTGTCTCTTTTTTATCAGCAGTTCAGAGAAGAGTATGACTTGATGAGTCAGATGAAGTTAGGACCTAACAAGATGGTGCACTGAAAGGCTTATTTAGGAGCTATAAGAAGCTGGACTTAATCTTACAGGATTCCAAGTATCCTTGCTGAGCTTCTGAGTATTCCTAATTTATAGGAATATATATCAAAGGAAAGAGCATATTAACAGCATAAGCTAAACGATATGCAGATTTGTAAGACTTTCAGGGAACAAGCAGCTCATGCTGTAAAGTTCTTAGATCTTATATTGAAGACAGATATTTAAAAGCATTGATTAATGAGAGAATAATAATTGCTCTAGATGAAAACATGAAATATTTAACAACATCCAGGCAGATCACACTCAATGTATTTCTTGTAAACAAAACAATCAAATTTTAAAAGTAAATAGAAACATTCTTTTAGGCAAAGCTGTAGAAATAACTGAATAAATACAGCATAAGAAATAAGCAATTGATGTTTCAAACTGTATTTTGTAACATTTTAGACCCATCTTCCATTAGGAGAATGATAAACATTCTTTGAAGTTACTACTATACGTTCATTACAGTTGTAATGTATTACATTTAATAAAATACAGTATCTTTTTACCCTTTGATTTTAGTCCACAAAGAGTTTCATAGAATATATAGAGATAGAAAATGACTCAACTACTTATCTTTGTATGATTCTAATTTTGCCTAGAACTGGATAGAATATAGTATTTTATTTCTTGTGTAATTTTGGCATTTAAAAGTGTGCTTTTCTTCCAATACTCAAAAAAAAAAATTTTTTTTTTTTTTTTGCAGTGTGAAATTCCAGAATACTTCTATGTAGATATATTGAAGTTAACTTTTAGAAAACATTAGCATATTTATTTTTGGGGTAGTAAATATAAATTATGTAAACCATTTTATTTGGGTATTGAACAGAGTTTTCATGTTGCTCATTTTTTTGTCCCCCCCCTTTTTTTTGTCCTTCAAGATAAATATAGCAAAGTTTAAAGCCAGGTATTCTACTGCTATTTAGTTGCATAAAAATACAACTTATGTTTTATAACAAATCTTTTGCTTTTCTAGGAAACTGAAAATACCAAAAGAAGCCTTGTCCAGTCATTATGATGTGAGATTCCAGTAGACTTATTGATGGTGTCTACTGAGAAACATGTATTTATTCTTCTAAAGCTTCTGTCAAGAGACGGAAGAAAATATATTTTAGATTTTCAAATCATGGATATATTTGTTTAGCAAATTCACAACTTTACTTCAGAAGTGATGCACACATATTCAGTATAAGCATTGAGCTTTCAAAAGACTTCAAATGAATTTCCAAATCCAATGAAAATTTTGTCTGATATTCACCATGCTTAAAAATTTTGAAGGTTTAAAAAAAAGATAGGAACGAATTGAAAACTTTTATCAAAAAGCTGTTTTAGAAGAGAACCTTGGCAGTCTAAAGATGGTATTAGTAAATTCACACATCAGCATTCTGCTGATTTAAGCAGAGGAAAAATAAAGATAAAATTATATCCAATGTGAGTGTAAAGTAGCAACCAGATTGTGAGCTGACATTGCAGAGATATATAAAAAAAGGCCTAAACATTCTGAATTTAATTCCAGCTATCGCAAATTAGGCTATGCCAGAGTTGTACCAAGAGAGAGAAAAATATGTTTTCTACAACCTGCCTTTTATTTTGAAGATTCTGCAATCTAAGTCCCAGATAAGCAATATAATAAACCTGAATTTTCAGTCCTCAAGTTGTGTTCACTTTTTAAAAAAATTATTTTATTTTTATTTTTTTATTTTATTTTATCTGTATTATAAACATGGTGACTTGCTGTGCTTGATGGAAGAAATGTATAATAAAGTGTTGAATGAAGACTAAGAAAAAAATTGCATGAATAGCAGAAGGAGAAAAGATGTTGAGATGACAGGTAGCTGTTCCATATGCACTAGGATTAGGTATAGTCAATTCTACTTGTGTCCACTCATTAATGGAATTAAAACGAGAGGCAGTGGAAGAGAGTGTTGGGCACAACTTGAAACAAACTTTTATATCTGTACTATCTTTATTTTCTGGTAAGGACTGGAAAAACAAGATATGGCCATAAACCACACCTGACTCATTACAGAATATATATTCAAAAATATAGATTTAATATATATATTCAAAGTGTGCAGGAACTAAAAATACTTTATAGTGACACCAGAACATGTCACAGTGCATGAAAGAGACAAATGTAGACCTAGCCTCCTGAATAGAAACTAATCATATGGAGAGCAGATAAAAGAAATAAGATCTATAACTAATTTCAACATGAGGAATGATCTTTCTAGTTCAGTTATCTGGATGCACAAGAATGCATACCTACTTATTGACAGCTGTGATGCAGTGTGTTTCTTGTGTTTTTGACGATTGTGGAGGATTTTTAAATGTGATCTATATATGCTTTTCTGAAAATATATAGGTATGTCTATACACGTTTTCTCAAAGACTCTGTATCAACTGTAATAGTATTTTGCATACATTTAGAGGAAATAACATTCTCATGCTGTAATTAATGTTATTGGACAAAGCAGATGGCTCTAATAACAGCAAAAAAGGCATGTGTGATGAGATCCTCTCTTAAGAGATAATCATTGCAGAGTTTAAAAGCTATTGTAATACATTGTATTACAATGTAGTACATTGTAATTAAACCTGCAAGTGGAGATGCTTTTCTAACTAAAGACAGTTAATTAAAACAATTATATGATAATATCTCTTTAAACCTCTGACAGGTTCCAAAAGGTGTGAGAAAGAATCAATACGAGACAAAAATGTTCTCATAGTATTTACAATAGGTGGTAGCATTACCAGGGAGCAGAGACCATCACTTCCTTTCTGCTTCCCCTCCTCAGGAAGCTGTAGAGAGCAATGAGGTCACCTCTCAGCCTTTTCTCCAGACTAGACAATCCAAGTGTCCTCAGCCTCTCCACATAGGACATGCCTTCCAGATATGTGGAATAACTGTTAAGGGTAGAACATTTAGGCAATAGTAAAAAATAATTTTTTAAGTGTTGTTTAAAATTCACTTCGGCAGAAACATTTAACCTTTTAAAAATGATAGTGTTCCAAAACAGCTGTGAGGAAGTCCTGACTGAAAATTTCAAGATAAAAAACTATTTCTTTTCTGAGATTGACATTTTTCCTTTGGAAAATTGGCATCTAATCTTGTGTATGTGGTTGTGTGTGAGAATGCTCATGTGTGCATATACACCCTTACTTTTTAAAATATGAAATAAGAAGAAATGAGAAAAGACCTTTAAGCAACAAAACACAGAAATACAAAACAAATTAAGTAATCCAGACATTTTCTGAAAAATGCTTTCTAACATGTAGTATTCTGAAATCTAGATATTGATCCCAGTTATTCCCAGAAGTACTTCTAGATTAATTTCACTAACACTGGAGCTCTTCTGTCTTTATACTAATGAGAATGAGATCAAATTTTGTCTCTAAAATTCTGTTTCTCCAAAGTTAGTCATTTCTAGAACTAAAGATGTGTGACATTTAACATTACTCAGAAATTACCGTGAGGTGGTTACTGAGCATTTTCATCATTATTCATTGGTATTTGTCTTTTGCATTTTCTTGCATTCAGCATGTTTTATGTTTCTAGTTTCCTTACTACTTGTGAAATTTTAATTGAATATATTATCCAGTATTCATCAATTTGTTAATCCCATGTCCTGTTGTTATTGGAAATGAGCAATCTCTAATGCCACCTTTTTGCATATTCATATAGGTCAGATTTGTAATCGAGGTCAGAATTTACACAAACAGCTACTGTCAGGAAGTAAATTTTTAAATTCTAATGAATGTAATATAGTCTGAATACTGATACACTGGAACAAAATTGAATGCCTTCACTTCTGTAGTTTCCCTTCATTTCTCTGATATTAATATCATTATATTCCTGCCAGCTTGTTTTACTATGGAATTGAAGTTGAAAAAATAAAACACAAAACACAACAACACCAAAACAGTGTATTAGCTAACTTTACTGCCTGGACACATGGTAAATCATAGGATCATTAGGAATAACACATTAACCTCAATGATGTTTTCTGAAGACTCATATGGATTTCATCTCTTGTTCCATGTTAAAAATACACATATTTTTTCCTGTCACGTTACGGACTACACTGAGTCTACATGTAACCCATTTACCAAAGTTTTATTCATCTTGAAACCTATATGGAGCAGCTGCACACCATAAGCAGCTCATTTCTGTCAAAATGTTCTTGATTTGTCCATAAGCACGTCTCCTTCCATTCGCAAAGGCTGTTCATCCACTCTAGAACCAGGGAGTCTGACTGTGCTCATACCTATCTATAAGGTGTCTCCATAATGAGTTTTGTATGAATAGATATTCATAGGGAATATTAGGTTACCAGATAGCAGTCATTCCAAAGAAACAATGTCAGGATTGAGTAGTTTAATAGTATTCTCTACCCTATCCATTAGATTAGGCAGCAACTTTGCTGTTTGTCTGACTGACTGGTATTGCCATTGAGTTAACTGAGCTCCCTGCAGCAGTTTGGACATGGCAGCACAGGCTAGATGAACTCTGTAAAATTTTGTGTTACTGAAGTTTTTTTTATGGATAGTTCAGATACTTTTCTGCTACACTGATGTCTGTAATGCCAATACATCCTAGGTATAACAGTTCGAAACCCTAAAAATGGGTTCTAATATCTAAGGAGGAAATATGTGAAGTAGTTAAACATGAATGCAATTTATATAAAGAACCAATGTGGGAAAGAGAAAAAAAATGGAGACTGGGGACAGGTAAGAAAGAGCCAGGGAGGGACAGTTCCCACCATAGAGCATTATTCCCTGGGACTAATCCATAAATTTATTCCTGTATTGTCTTCAGTTGTCCATTTATGTTTATTAGCAACAAGGTATATATGTGCATATTTCTTTCTGACAACGACAGTGTGAGATGTTATCAGTTTTAGCTATTCTTTCTTACATTTCCCTCCCTGGCTTTGAGTTGCTACACAGTATTTTTTATATACATACACTTATATATGTGTATGTATATACATATATGTGTGTTTGTATATACTGTGCTATGTAACATGGCAGGCAGCAATACTTCGAGAACAGATCTGGTGGCAAACTGATGCAGGGTGGTGTGGGAGTTGGGCGGTTGACTGATTTGCATCATGGACTTCTTAAAACAGCTTCACTACCATGAAAAAACAGATGGAACTGCAGTTCAATTCTGAGTATCTCATCATGAGCTGGTCAACAGAGCTAACTTAGTAACACAGTCGTGGCAGATAAGGCCAGATGAACAGAAGACAGGTAAGATGGAAAACAGAAAAAAAAAACCACAACAAAACAAATCAAAACTATTGTTTATAACTAATTAAATTGATTAATATCTGTCATTAGGTTTAAACTTACAATAAATATGTAATTCTGCCGATGCATTTATGAATTTGAAACTGCAATTTCAGTAAATGCAATACTTTCCTTAGTAGTTTTTAGCATTTCTTCCATAGAAACATGAAACTTGTGCTTATACTCATGGGGTATGAACTAGAGAGTGATATGAAGTACAAACTCTTCTGGATTATGAAACATTTCAGATTGTTTCCCTGAGATATTTTCTTCATGAGTTACTTACCAAAAGCTGAGAGATGATACCAGGTATTCTCCCTGATAGCTGACATCCCATTTGAAAAGACTTTTCAAAAAAAAAATTCCCTAATTGTTTTTTAGTGTATGTTGAAAATTAGTATGCTGAAGTTCGGTTAATAGAATATTAGTAAAATAACAAAACATTTAGATTTTAAGTTGAGCATGTAATTTAACTGTTTTTCTCCCACTTTGAATTCACTAGACAGGCTAATATCTGTGTATAAAGAGTAGTATCAATTAGATCTAAAGAACTACATAAGTGGATGTTGACTGTGAAGATCAAAATACTTATTAGGCAGGACAACACTCTTCAGTGATTCATTGCACTTCTGAAATCTGTGGACAGCTTTCTATTAACTTTAATGGAACTTGAATCGTGCCCTTGTAATGTTAACTAAAAAGCCTATTATTCACTATTTTGAAATCCCAAGAAACCTATGTTCTTCACCAGCTGTTTCACTGATCACTTGACTGCACAGAGGTGTTATCACACTGCTTGTGTATTGAAGAATTGCACAAATATTTGAGGTGGCCATTTAAGAAAGTAAAGAATAATAGCACAATGTCATGTAACAATTTCAGTCCATCCACAGAAATATAGATTGTAATGTTTATTTGAAATTACCTACATCTTATATAATAACTTTGTGATTAGAGTGTTAATTTAGGAAGCAGAACCTGGGTTCTTAATCAGTCCTTTGTCCTGCAAGGTTTTGATTCATCATTCAACAGGACTGAGGGCCACAGTGTTTATATGTGTGTATGAGAAGGAGAGTATTTTTTCCAGCTGAACTGGAGATTTGCACCCTACCAGTAGACATGCAGAGACTGCTGAATTGTGCAGTACAAAATGAATACCATTTTTAGTAGATCATTTCCCTGAACAAGTGTAGGAGCAATTCCCATGCAAATTACCTATTAATTTCCCTCTTTGACTTTATGGGAAGCCTGCGCATGTACTTCAGGCAGCCCAGTTTGATGTTCTGGTGCTAGATGCCTGACCTCTAGGTGC
Source organism: Anas acuta (assembly GCF_963932015.1). Taxonomy (NCBI): domain Eukaryota; kingdom Metazoa; phylum Chordata; class Aves; order Anseriformes; family Anatidae; genus Anas; species Anas acuta. Next base: position 19,742,106 of record NC_088982.1, read on the forward strand.
TGTCATGACTAAATAAGATTTTTAGTCTTGCTTTAGTTCATTTTAAGATACTTCTCATTTTAGGAGCTATCAAATTTTACTTCTCCCAAACGTAGATATGAGTATTGGATTAACCTCTTTTAACATGTTTCTATATCAATAATTCTGAATAAAAATACACAGTCTGACATAGGGTTCCATTCTGCCATTTGTTTTTCATTTACATTATCAAACACTGGTTGTAACCATCTTAGTTGAGGCATGCTTACATCTATTTAACATCTATATAATGACAAATCAATATGTAGGCCATTGTAAACAGTTTCTTATTTCTCACTTAAATTTAGATTGCATAATGAACAAAACCTTGGAGATTATGTCACATTCGTTTGATCCACTTTTTTTTTTTTTTTTTAAGGCCTGGCTCTAGGTTCAAAGTTCATAGTGTAAAAAGAAATTGCCCTGGAGAAAGTTGCTTCCAGTTTGTGAGATTATAGTTTTTCAGTAATTATTATAACTCGTTAACCTGTTTTTAAAACATTTGGTCTCCTATTGTTCACTTGGTGTAAGTAGCTATACAGTCTTTTTCCAATAACAATATTTTGAACTAATAATTTTCATGGGTTCAGTAGAGGATCATGTCAAAGCTTTCATAACAATTAATATTACATCCCAAGCTTATGCGTATACATGTATTGGGATTTTGGCATTGCTAATGGCTGCATTTCTTTCATGACAGTTGTAATTAATGGGTACAAACTGAATTTGTGAGAGAATGGAAGTTGAAACTTCAGCTAAATGAGTTCTAATAGGCCTAAGCAGAACAACATGAAAATATTCTACAATGTAATTAAGAATTACAGTTGCTTGGCTGGTTCGAGGTGATTGTTTTTTCCCCAGGCAGGAGTATGCAAAGCTTTCTTATTTTCAAAGAAAATTATATTTGAGAACTCCTTTTCTCATTACTGTTTAACTTTTTGTTTCAAGATGTTGGCCTTTTCTTCCCAAATATCTACTACCTATAAGATTAACATTTTGTGAGGTTTCCTAGTGTTTTTTGTTTTTTTTTTTTTTTTTTTTTTTTTTTTTTTTTTTTTTTTTTTTCCCAAAAAATGTTGCTGAATGGTTCTGAAATACTTTGTAAAAGATGAGAGGACATATAGTATTCATACTTGAAAACTTGAAATGCAGTAAGATTCCTAACAAGATTCAGTAAATGCTTTATTGGAGTTCCTTAAAAACAAAACATTTTATTTATTTATTTATTTTTTTTCTGGGTTGAAGAGCATATGAAATAGACTCTGTGGCACTTGTTTTATTTGTTCAAATAGATTTCTCTTTTATGATACAAGAAATGTTCTTTATCGTTGCTTGAGTAGAATGATTGTAGAATATAACATAAATGAGAAAAGAATATATAATATACATGTATATTCATCAGATGTGTTCAGAATGCGCATGACTGGGTTTGAGTCTTTCCAACTAATGAAACTTGATGTGCACTACAAGTACATTACTCTCTGAAGATCTTTATTTCATTGTCTAAAAGTCAGAAGAGTTAATTCCAAATGCCCAGTGAATAAAAGTAAACAGAAGTTATCTGCTTAAATGGTCACTGAAGTTAATTCTTGTCATTACCGATTGGCCATGAACCCAGTAATGAAATTTCAGTCTTAATACCCAGTAGCATTGTCAGTGACCTGGAGCTTGTGAACTTATTTATGACCATGTTTACCAGTAATTATTTAGATCTACACTGCAAACATGTAAGTAACCATTTTGCAAAAATGTGGTAAAGACAGCTTCCCCTGCAATTTTAGCATGTCCACAAGACTGAGTTTCATCTGGTTACATGGTACTTCTAACGGTCTATTTAATAACGGCTTTTAAAACCTTGAAAATTTTGAAACAGTAAAATAATATGAACCAGACAAGTGTCAGTAGATCAGGCTTGCAGGAGGCATTCATACTGTGATTGCTTTTCTGGTGCAAAGCTTGTTGGGCCTGAAGGTTTCTGGGATTAATTTATAATTTTATCAGGATATTCTTTGAAGCTTTTCACCACCTTACACTACCTGTAGTTTGAAAAATGGACAATTAAAATAGAACCATTTAGTTGGAAGAGACCTTCAAAGATCATCTTTTCCAACTGCCTGACCACTTCAGGGCCAACCAAAAGTTAAAGCATATTAACAAGGGTGTTATCCAAATGCCTCTTGAATATTGACAGTCATAGGGCATCAACCACCTCTGTAGAAATCAGTGTTTACCTCTCTAACAGTAAAGATTTTTTTTTCTAATATCTAGTCTGAAATTGCTCTGGTACAGCTTTTGGCCATTCTTGCGTCCTGTCATTGGTTACCAGGGAGAAGAGATTGGTATTTTCCTCTCCATTTCCCCTCCTCAGTAAGTTGTGAAGAGCAATGAGATCACCTCTCAGCCTTCTTTTCTCCAGACCAGACCAGACAACCCAAGTATCCTCAGCCTCTCCTCATTAGACATGACATCACGCCCTATTACCAGATTTGTTGCCTTCCTCCGGATGCTTTCAAGGACCTTAACATCCCTTCTGTGTTGTGGAGAGCAGGAACGCATGCAATATTCAAGGTGTAGCCACACCAATGTTGAATATGGCAGGAGAATCACCTCTTTTACCTGCCTGGATTTGCTGGTTTAATGCTTCTTAAAATACAGATTGACCTCTTGGCTGCTGTACACTGCTTATTCATGTTGAGCCTGTTGTCAACCAGCACCCTCAGATCCCTTTCTGTTACTCTCTAGCTGATTGTCTGTACCTGTGTCCAGCATTATTCCATCCCAGGTACAGAACCTGGCATTTTTCTTTGTTCTCTTAATTGCCCAGTGCTCAAATCTACCTAGATACTTCTGCAAGCCTCTTGTCCATCTAGGGAGTCAACAGCACCTCCCAGTTTAGTATCATCAGCAAACTTTCTGAGGATACCCTCTACTCCTGCATCCAGATCATTGGTGAAAATGTCAAGCAGGAGTGGACCTAGTACTGAGGTCTGTGGAACACCACTAGTGACTGTCAGGCAAATCATGTCTGACCAATCTATTTGCCAGTGAAGAGCAACTGATGTCATCTACCTTGACTTCTGTAAGGTCTTTGACATAGTCCTACACAATGTTCTTGTCTCTAAATTGGAGAGCAATGGATTTGATAGATGGATTATTTAGTGGATAAAGAATTGTCTGGATGGCCTAATCCAGGGAGTTGTAGTCAATGGCACTATGTCTAGGTGGAGTTCAATGATGAGTGGTGTCCTTCAGGGGTATTGGGACCAGTACTGTTTTTAATATATAAATATATAATATTATATATATATATATATGCTATCTTTATTAATGACATAGATAGTGGGATTGAGGGTACTCTCAGCAAGTCTGTGGATGATACCAAGCTGAGTGGTGCATCTGATATCACAGAAGGAAGGGATGCTATCCAGAGGGACAGAGACCTGGACAGGCTTGAGAAGTGGGCCCATGCAAACCTCATGAAGTTCAACAAGGCCAAACGCAAGGTGCTATATCTGGGTTGTGGCAATACCAAACACCAGTACACACTAGGGGATTGAGAGTGGTAATGTGGAGAAGGGCTTGGGGGTACAGTGAATGAAAAATTGGATATGAGCCAGCAGTGCACACTTGCATGCCAGAAAGCTAATTATATCCTGGGCTGAAACAAAAGAAGTGTAAACAGCGAGTTGAGGGAGGTGAAATATCTACCCTTTTGAGACCCTACCTTGCGTACTGCTCACATGTTCCTGCCCATGGTGGGGGGTTTGAATGAAATTGTCTGTAAGGTCCCTTCCAACACAAACTAATATATGACTCTGTGACTGACTGGATGGTATCATATTCCTTCCTACTCTATAATGTAGTCATATATGTGCTTTGTACTGTACAAACAGCAGAGACCACTTCCATTACACAGTTTAAAGATAAACTTGTTCATCATGTTCTCTACAAATATTCAGATTCCTTTGAAAGTTGACAATGAGGATTTTTTTATTTTATTTATTTTATTTTTATTTTTAAATTTAAGGATATTTGACCCCAAAGTGTCCATTGCTAAGATGCACCTTTCTGAAATACCTTTTTATTTTTTCATACATAGACAGTTACACAAGTGTGTGGAGTTGAAATCATAAATCCTATTTTGTTCCATATATTTCAGGTGATCAACATTTTTCCCTCAGGGGTAAGGCACTTACCAGTATTCTGGGGGACAATGGTGTTTGTGTAAGGGATTCTTGTAGTTGGGCCTTAACTGGTAAACAATTTAGATTAACCTGCATGGGCAAGTTAGTTTTCTCCTGTATCAAACTGAGAAGACAGCTCAAGGAGTCAAGTATTAGCTAATGACTATGACCTATCTTTAGCCAATGGCAAATTAAATTCTGCTCTTGGAAGAAGATGAGAAAAAGCAGAGAAAATACATCTCCCATGAATATATATATATATATATATATATATATTATATATATACATGTATACACTAATATATATATATACTTATTTATATATAGTTATATATATATATGTTAAGTTTGGAAAGATGTAATTTGAATACAGCATGAAATGTTTAAACTGTTTTCAGAATGAATATGAAAATAACCATGCTTGCAGGAAAAAAAATAAAAAAGAGCATTTGTGAGAACAATGTAGGAACAGGTATTTACAACTATGATTAGAAAATGTTGTGGTTTATAACAATTATGGAAAGAAGGGAAAGGGTATGAAAGGGGAAGGAATTAAGTTCTGAGGAGAGACTATAAGACTTGTAATGAAAGGGGGTAGGATCCAGAATTATTCACGTATATTTCTGTCCCCTGTGTTATTCTGCATCGAGTTCTACAGTTGCCTGTGTTTTATTGTCTCTCTCTAATTTTTTGTACCTTCTGTGTTGAGATACTGTAGTGTGTTCTTGTGTGATTCCCACTCTTTGGGAATCACATTCATCTCTGCCCCTGCATTCTCCCCTAGAGGTTCTGCTGCCTCAGCATAGCTGGGTCTTGGAAGAATTTTTCATTATGTTGAAATAAAAGTGATTTCTTCTTCTTTTTTTTTTTTTTTTTTTTTTTTTTTTTAAGTGAATTTGTTGCATTATTGTCTTTCTATATGTATATGGCTCAGCCTTTCTATTGCAATTCCATTGCTGCTTAAACCATCCAGAACTAGTGCTGTCATGGTATCATCCTCCTTCTGTCTCCCTGCCATTTATTCTTACCTTTTGTCTTCGAGATCCCATAAGCTAGGACTGATTAATGAGCTTGTTCAGTGAGTAACCTGCCTAAATATAAATGCCACAGAAATCTGATTAGTACCTGGCAAACTCCATGCAATGTTTTTACATGATTACTTGGCCACCACTAGTTAGGTCATTGGTTTAAGTTTGAGTCAACATGTCATTTAGTTTGTTGTAAAAGATGTTGGTAGCTTTGCTTAACATAGGCTTCTGATACAAGAATGATTTATTTTTGCCAATATAAATCTAGACATCAGAAAAGAGCTTCAGATGATAAGGAAAAACCTGATGTGCCAGTAGTCCCAGAATACTGATGAACTGATGGAGAAAAGGAGATGAATTCAGGATAGCTGGGGTGTGTTTCATGTTGTGAAGCATGCCTGGCAGTAGTAAAAAGGAAGAAGAAAAGGCATGCCTTTGCTTTACTTTATGGACATCTATACAAATTCATGGCCCCAGAAGCATTCCAGCACAGTGATTCTGTGAAAAGCAAGGCATATTTTATTAGCATTAACTTTATATAATTGCAGGAACATCTCAACAGTAGACTTTTGTGTTGTTTATGCATTGCTTTTGTGAGGACATACCCTACAAGAAGCCATTATCTTTCCTTAAACAATCAACTTAAACAAACAAACAAACAAACAAACAAGAACAGTGATCTGAATATCAATGTGCAGCTAGGCTCATCTGATTATAACTGGCCTCATGTCAAAACATGAAGTTCACAGAAATTCGGACTTATGAAAATCAGTAAATGATGTACTGAGAGGCTTCATGTCAGTGATCAATTAATAAAAAGATGCCCTTTTAATTAGTACTAAATTACTATATAGATCTAACATATAGAAAATATTACAAGATAGGTAATGATTTGTATAGATTCAGACTGGGGTAAAAGGGATTGTATTTGGCTCGGACTAGTGCATGTCAGTCATTTCTGTCTGCGGAGAAAGCTTAGATGAACTTGGCAGGACTTAAAGTTTCTACTGACAGGTGATAAAAGCTCATGATAAAAAGATACAAAAAAAGACAGGAAATAAAGGACACAGAGTCTGGAAATTATCTCAGGAATTTATCACACCCAAGATTAATGCAAGACCTTGCTTATCACAGTTAGTTTGGTAATAAGCTTCCAAATTTTCAGCGCAATTTAAAGTGTCTCACTGATAGGTTTCTTTAACTGTTATCCTTTCTTCAAGAGCATTTGTAAAAAGATGCTTAGAAGAGTGTACCTTCATCCTATTTGTCCAGTTTCCAGTTTTCAACACAGGGTACCTTGAGATTTTTTTTTATTTCTCAGTGATTTTTTCCCATGAATTTTCCTGCAGACTTCATTCAGACATCCAGCACACATAACCTTTGGCAACAAGTCTCCCAGTCTTCCTCTCTTTACTTTCTTCCATGAATTACTAATTATTATTAATATTTTTATTCTTATTTTTATTTGTATCTGATTCCTTCATTCTATTCTTCAAAGTTTTGGCATTGTAAAAAGCACATTTGTAAACACATTGTAAAGCACAGAGAAAAATTAATACCTACACAGTCAGTACATGGAGCTCAGATACTCTACTCTGTACTCTATTCATTCTATACAATAATTAATCTCTTTTCCAAACTGAAAAGTTCCAGTCCACTTAGTTATTTGTTATAATGAAGCTGAACTACATCATTGAGCTTTCTTATCTGAACTTTTTACATATCTGCTGTCACACAGAATGTCTTTGTCAGTCACGTCAGAGGTATTTTAATCCATGCACTAATTCTGACAAACTTTTAATGAAAGCCACATTGTTTTTTTTTGCTCAAGCTGTGTTGACCTACTGATATTCAGAAATACTGAAGAATTCTCTCTTCAAGAAACCACAAAGCATCATTTGGGGAAGTTAAAGTTCTTCTCTAAATTAATCAGAGACTCTACCTGAATTAATATAATCATATACCAAAAATTTGTTAATATTTAAAAGGAAAATGTTTTCTTCAGCTCCAGATTTTTCCAACCACCATTTGTAGTCCTGATTAAAACATTATCCTACAGTGATTTAAATTAGGTGCAACCCATTGACTTCAATGTATTGTAGTAGGCCCACCGATTTCAAATTATACAGAGATCTGGACTTTTATTCAAAATACATGCCAAAAATCTGATATTTTAAAAGACAAAATACTTAAAATACACATCAGGAACTAGTGTTGTTATGTTTAGTAAACACTAAATATAAATATGTTTATGTTTAGTGTTTCAAATGTGTAAATCAACCAATGCTTGAGTAAGTGTTGCAACACTTCATTATGAGGTTCTTTTTTCCCTTTATTTTTCCTTATTAATTAATTAATCAATTAACATTTTATTTATTTATTTATTTATTTATTTATTGTGGGCATGTTTGTTCTGACGATATGGCCAGTTCATGGAAACTTCTGGTTTGTAATGGTAATTTCATGTATGTGTTATACTAAAAATATCCAATGCAGATGAATTAACAGATATTAACAATGTAACCAATTTTTAAAAGGGAAAACGTTATCTTTTATAAAGAATCATTTTTAACACAGCAAAATACAAAGTGTGGAAAGGATAACTTAACACTGGAGGATAGGAAAAAGTTTTATTAAAGTCATTAAAGTTCCATCTCCTCTTACTGCAGTAGAAAGAATCAAAACCTCCTTTTGTCTAGGAAAAAAAAAAAAAAAAGTGAAGACTGAAAACCATGCTTGGATCTATGGAACAGAGGGTTGATGGACAGGTAAAAGAGGAGCTGGAAAGCTAAAAGAAAAGAATATATTAGTACTGAGAGACTTCAGGGGAGAGTGTGAAGGACATACTGAGAAGGAAATGTTCCTGTGTCAATACTTTGTGACTGTAACAAAAATAAATATCTGACTTTTAATAAAGAAAAACTCAACAAAATTAGTTTGTTTGAAAGATGCAATTATATATTTCTATTTCCTGAATTTTTGTAGATTTGTCTGCCTGCCTGCGAAGAAAGTAACCATTGTATAAGCCAGAATGGCACATAATGAGTAATATAACCTTAGAAATACGTAATCTTCAAATCCCTAAAAGAAATTATGGAAAATGCCTGAGATTTCCAAAGGAGAAGGAAGGAACATGCTCAATTTACAATCGTGGATTTTTTTTTTTTCACCTTGATCTCTCTGGAAGGTTGCTTTTCCGTAGTATCCTGCATGCTGAACAGCTCATATATTTTCACTAATTAACAACTTTTTTTTTTTTTTTAAACCTATGATTTACATAACACATTTTCTTACAAGCAAAACAGTTTTAAATGATTTAACATCTACAAAATAAAAAAGCACTTGTATGTACATTTTGTGAGCAGCACAGACAAGCTGACTGTTTGACAGGCTCATCTGATGTACCACTGTAACCTGTGCTAGGTTTCATTCTGGAATAAAGTGAACTAAAATGGAAATGTCAAGATACGTTTATATGAGTAAAAAGGAGATCACTTCTTCATAACATATTTTTCCTTAATTTCATCACAATAATTATTTTCGTTAGTGTGAGTTCACTTTGCACTATATAATAGAGTATGTGACAGGTCCTATTCAAACACATCCGGAAGCTTATTTATTTATTTATTTATTTAATTTATTTATTTATCTATTTATTTATTTATTTTTGCCCAAGCTTGATTCTGGATTCAGAATAGTCACTACAGCCAGTGGTATCATGCCAGAATAAATGTGAAGAAATTGGAGTGAGATTTAGTTTGTGATTTTGTAAGGGAGTGAATCCAGTACTCTCAGAGAGTACCCAAAATTTACGTTTGAAAGGAGGGAAGAAAGGAAGGAGATGAAGTAGGAAGTTATACAGCTAAAATTGGCTAATGATAGCAGATAGCAAATCTCCAGCCTTTATCAAATGGGTTAAACCTCTTTCCTAATGGTATTTAGGGCTTTAAAGTGATCCTTCTGTCTTACGAGCAAAATTTTGAATGCACTGAGTGGGAGGAGTGTGTTTAAAGTCAAGGAGCTAGTTGGCAACCCGATGAGATTCTGCCGTCTTTTATTATTGAGTCCTGACCATAGATGAAAGAGAAGTATTGTTGCCTTTTCAGGAATGGATTTGGAGGATTTAGTTTATACTGCATTAAAAACATTTTTAACCCCTGTTCTTTCCCTTCTGCCTCTCCACCCTGACATGTAAAAGCAAGAAAAATCAAAGATATATTTTCACCTTAAGCATTTTCAAAGCTTCTATAATTATAGAGTTCAACCAATTGAACTCTATAATTGAAATCCAGTGGTTGATTTCTTTTGAAAAAGAAGTCACAATTCCAGAAGCTTTTTCAAAAATGACAAACTAAGCTTATTATTATTATTATTATTATTGTAGGTCATACTGGAACAATAAGTGGAATAAAAAAGAAAATCCCAAGAATGCCAGATGTAAGGGATAAACAAAATATGGAAACATATTTATTGTGGTAAAGACTGTTGTTATGTCAGTTTGCAGTAGATGGTGCTGATGCACTGGAAGGCATAAATTAATGCTTTAGGGCCATATTCTAATGAGGCTGCTTTATGGAAGTGTATATATAAATAAGGCTTTATTTGGTGCAAATATAAATATATTTCATTTACTGTTCACACATTATCATTAATATATTTGGTATTTGGATTTTAGCTAGTTCAGCTGGTATTAAAGCGGATGTCATACTACTCATTCTATCCTGAAAGATACGGAAAGAACATAGGGGAAGATATCAGTGGGAAAATTATTAATATTATGTACAATAACAAATGGAAATGGGAAAAGAGTCTTTTATACATGGAAGAAGCATGCTGTAGATTTGATGAGAAAACTGAAAAGCATGTTGACAGTAGCATTAGATGTGTTGGTGCTGTGTGTATACTTATTGCTGTTCTTTGGAGCATGCAGTTGATTTGGTCTGATAGAAAAAGATCTCTTCCATGTTTGCTATGCCATAAAAAGGCTGAAAAAAATACTGCTGAGGTAGCTAGTTAGCAATAGCATTAGTGGGTATCTGCTACAGTACCATCAGATTAATTACATCTTCTTTCCTCAGAAGATAAGAGGGAAAAAAATATTTTCAAAATCTAGATCATTTGGCTGGAGCCGTATATTTACAGCTCAGTGAAACTACATCCAATCTAAAAGCAGAAATAGCTTCCTGAAACATGAAAAAAAAAAAAGAAAAAAAGAAAAAAAGAAAAAAAAAAAGAAATCTATTAGTAAAATGAGCCTTAGCAACTATGAATACATATATAGTATTTGTTCTGGTAGATAATTAATATATGTTGCTGCATAAGTAAGAAAATTACAACATCAGATTTCAAACATTAATTCAAACACATTTTAATCTTAATATTCTAGGATGGGGATTTCATCTGTGCCACTTTTTGTACTTTAGGTAAGGTATTTATTCTACTACTTTGTGTGAACTCTGGCAAGCAATCTCCCAGGCTTTACTTAGATGGGAACTGAAATATACAAATAATTACTTTTTCCCACTGCTCATTGGTCAGATTTTGACCAAAATGTGAATAAGGTTTTATTTCAAGTGACTTAGTGTGTTACTTCAGACTTTGTTTTTTTTTTTGTTTTCCTTGAAGAAAGCAATGTCCAAATATGCAGACTGTACCAGGGCTCTGGAGATCTGCCCCTCACCTGCTAGGATATTTCTCTAAATCCCCAATCTCTCTGCTCTTTACCTTTGCTAACTGTTCTAATGTTGATGACAGCCATTCTGTTGTTTTGTAAGGAGTTTAAAATCTATGCATGAAAAGCACTAAATACATCTGTGATAACAGTAAAGATCCATTGTTAAATTCACTTACTGTCTTACTAAGATACCCATATGCCATATGTGCATATGTATATGCATATTTGCCAAACAGTACCTTAACTATTAAGGACTATAAAGCTGAATGTCTCCTGTACATTATATGAAGTAATACTTCATCAACACTTCCCTTTGGAGAGTGATAACAGCTATTAACTTTGTGTGTAAATGTCATTTAAATTTTGCATTCCTTTCTCTCCTCCCAGTGATCAGCAGTAAATTAAAGTACTTCTCAGCTTGTTTTTACAGATGAAGGGAGAATTAAAAATGGTTCATGAGGGAGCTTTTATTCCTTAAGACCCCGTATAAGACAATTTAGGTGGAATGAACTTTCTAAAAGAAAAGTAACAGAACATTTAAAATTTATTCCTTCACAACTCTCTTATAGTTTTTAAGCTGTTTTTAGAAGGATGTTATTACTTTTGTACACTTATGAGAATAATTGGTTCAAAAGTACTTAGATTTTGCTTTTCCCTCTACTCAGTTAGCTGTATTATATTTTAATTAAATGCAGTGGCAGCCACTGAGCCTGTGTGTGATACTGAGTCTTTGTCAGCAGTTTACTTATGGCTTTTCTGTTTAATTAAGTGGGAAGCAATGAGTGGCTGATGCACTGTTATGTATGGTATGTAGGACAAACTACACCTGCCACTCTGAATAAAATCTTCTTAAAGCTCATGATGAAAGTGTACATGCATAAAGCATATGTGTATATGCATAGATATTGTGAAGAGTTAATTCCTTGCCAAGGTATTTGTAGCTCTTCTTACTTTTTGAACACTCTAACTCCTTATCTTGCATTTTCTTCAGTTTATTTACAGAATTTTTAGTCTGCTTGCTCTGGTTTAAGAATCTCCTGAGCAAGCAAACTGAAAATTCAGTAAACAAGCTGAAGAAAACTTGAGATAAGGAGCTGAAATATCCAGGAGAAACAAGAGCCTTAGAGCTCAGAAGGCAGAACTAAACTTTAAACATCATGGATTTTACGCAGTGTGCAAAACATTTCTCCTTATACTGTAAACAAGTTATACCACTCAGCTGTCATTTTCTTAACCTGGATATTAACAAAATAACAATACTAAAATGTTGGTGTCCACAAAGTGTTGACCTCCTCACTGACAACGCTCATTGTCTGATGTGTATACATTTTCACTTTACATATCATATTTTCTGCCATTAAGTTTACTATTGTAAGCTACAGCATTTTGCTATTTCTATTGCATCTCAGGGCACACAGCTCACTTTACTTTTGTCCAAAGAAAAGTGATAGCATAATGCATTAGTATTTTGTGGTTCAGTGTCCAATTTCAGATTTCTATTATCGCCTCTTCCTAAAGAGAAGCAAAAGTGTTTTTTCTCCTTGTTTTCCCAACATGCCCCCCCCCCCCAAAAAAATAAAAAAAATAAAAAGGCTGAAGCTCTTCTGTAAAAGTAAGCAACTAACAACAAAATGGTTGTCCAGCATTGGCCAAGGTCTGAAATGGTTTCTGAATAATGCATTTATCTCTCAGGGAACACCATTTTACTTTTAGATCAGAAGAAGCAATGTGAACTTATCACACTGCCCCTTCTTTCACATTCATTTTGCTGCTTGACATGTCCCCAGGCAGATTGTGTGAGACAGACCTTTCCTCTGTAAGATCCTGCCATTTTCGGCAGCCTTCTGACATACTGTCTCTTCATTGCCTGAACTTAATGCTGGATCTCAGCTAAACCCTGAATTTTGTTATTACCTTCCTCATCCTGTTCTCACCCAGTTCTGTAATGTTACCTTGTGTAATAAAATATTCTTAGTTGTGAAAAAGGATGGTGAGTAGAAATAGATTTTCCTTTAAATCTTTTTATAACTCACTTGCATAAGAGCTTGGAGGAAGGAAGAGGTGCAAACACATGCCCTGTGGGCGATATTCAAGCCTTCAGGCTGGAGTAATGACATGGACATTTAGACAGCCTGCTTGACAGACTGGTTCAACAAGTCTGCTTGAAGGTGAGTAAAGCTTTTGAATCAACCTACATTTTTTTTTTCCTCATTGCCCTCAGTATTTAAATATTTAATGTTGACCACTCTGTCCTACATTCTTTCCCCAGGTTTTGTCTGAGCACTCTGTCCTTGTGTCCTTCGGCACTGAAAATGAATGTGTTCAGAAGGCTTTGCCTTGACCTTCTTGATAATTCTTACACTTCTAAACAAACAAACAATAAAACAAAACCCAACTTTGTATTTAACATATTATACACATTTCTGCAAAACTTTTAGCCCTAGTGATAAATGGCAGGGGGGTTGAAACAGGCTGTTCATAGGTGCAGACATATATTTGGGGCTATAAAGGCCACATAAATGGATACACTGTGCATATAAAAATAGACTTGTTTTCCCATTACTCATTATAAACCAGTGCTGTCTAATGGGAATAAACCAGGTTAGCAAACTGCTTTTTCAGCATTTACCTTCACAGCTGAATCCAGCTGTAACAATAAGATAAATCATACACAAACATGTTCAGATAGCAAAATTACAGGCAAATTAGTTTTTTTTTGTTGTTGTTGTTGTTTTTTTTTTTTTTTCTAATTTAAAATTGTATATCACATTTGTAAAACCTTTCATCTACTTCGTAATGTTCTGTTGTGACTCCTTTTGTTATAAATTATTGCAACCTAAGTGGCTTGCTAGCAAAAATTACACATAGAGAACATTTCTCCTCTGGAAAACGAATTAGCAATTGGACCTACTTTTATTTGTCTCTTTTTTATAACAAGTTTTCAGTATGGTCACCTAACTAAACCTAGGGATCATGACCTACATGATTACTTGTATTTTCAAAACAGTAGCAGAAAAATTCAAACCCAATTTATTATTTGTATAATGCCTATAAAAATGGAGTTTTAAAATGTGCTTACAAGGATAACAGAAAAAAAAAATCTTAAAATATTTTGAAAATGAGGTAATGGTTCATGAAAACTTTCTATTTATGAAAAGTATACTACAGTGTATAAAAGTCATGCAATTCTTACCGAAGACCTTTGATTAATTTTAATTAATTATTGAGTATATACATTTGAGATAAAACCCTCAGGTTGAGACACAGATGCTTATATACCTGAAGAATAATTTACAGGCAAATTAGAAGACTAGAGGCATCACCACTATTTCCACTACCTTGTTTATCCACTTAGACATGGAAAGCGATGAAACAGATACCTTACCCTTCAACAGATTCCCTACCCTTAAAACTCATGTGGCTTGTGTTACAATTATTGCAATAAATGTCCCACTTGTTCTCTAAATAGGGTCACCATCATAATGGGAAAATCTTCCCATGGTAGGAGCAGTCTGTACTATTCCCTGAACCACACTTTGGATTTTTTTTTTTTTTTTTTTTAAGATTGCCATTTTTGTCCATATGAGCAGCAGGAACAGCCTGTCCTATGGCTTGTGTCTGACACCCAATCAATTTTTTAATGGAGCAGCAGTCTAAAAAGACACTCTAGCTCTTTGGCCATAAAATATAGTTGTGAAATTAGAAACCTTCTACTCTGAGTGTTTGGCATTCCTGGAAAACAAAGACTCCTGGATGACTTGTGCATTTTGTCTACTGATTCTTAATGCAAAGGATAAATAAATAAGCTATCCCCAAACTGCAAAAAAACCTTCCCTCTTGCTGTCTGAGAATAACTTAAAGCCTGGCAACATCCAATTTTCTATTGTACACTCATCGACTGCTTAGACTGTAATTTATGCATTCTTTTTAAATGCTGACCCAGTCTCAGATGTACAGACTGAGAAAGATCCTTTCCCCTCTGCCACATGAATTACCTGATACTCAACAAAAACCATAATCTTGCAGGACAGGATGACTTTCTTGACCTGACATTTTGAAACTGAAAAGGCCCAGAATACATGTTATTTACAGCATGGGGAGCATCTAAAAGTAAAAGAAATTAATTGCACAATATATGTTCTGGCCACTACCAGGATGGGCTTCTAAATAATGACAATAATTCTGGACTGTGAACTTAACTAAGTCCAGTGTCAGGGTATCGGTCATCCCTTTTCTTTCTGTATATACTGAGACAGTTTAGTTGTCCTCCCAGACACTGAACCAGCTTTTAGATGTTGTATTTAAGCATGGACAATTCTTCCCATTCAAGTGATTTAGGGATTTAGATGGTCATTTAGATCACCAAAACCTTTATTCCTGAAAGCTGCTACATAGCATTATCCATGCGAACATTTAGACCTTCTGCTAAATATTAAATATTTACTCATATTTCAATATTTCAAATATTTTTAAGATGGTTCACAATACTAAAATCTAGTCTTCTACTTAATTATCTCAGTCCTGAGTCATTCTTATATACAGAGCTACTGCACACTGGAAACAGCCACTGTCAGCAAAAACAATATATCTGAAATTTTACAAAGCTTCACAAGTCTTAACAGCTTAACAGACTACTACAGAACAGAGGTTTGAAGTTTACTGAAGTTCAATTGATTAGAGTCACATGCCAATCTTAGCTGAAAAGCAAAGGAAAGGGACATTTATAAATGTTTGGAAAAGTCTTTCAAGCAGAGTTGGTGAGCACAGCTCCCTTGAAGATATCCCTGTCTTTGTCATATTGGGACACATCTGTAAGTAATTTAATATAGCACAGATCCATCTTTTTCAAAAGTACATCTGAGCTTGCAGAAGCTAAGACTCTCACTCTGTAAATTTCAGAGCACAGCAGGGGCTCATTTCGTATCTATAAAATACTGTGGAGTTAAAGTTATTGCTTAACAATCATACATTTTTTTTTTTTGACTAGAGTGGTATGAATCTTTTGGCTTGAGGTAGCAAATTTGTCTGGAATATATTTAGCAAAACCTCAGGGAAAACTGACCAGTTGGGAAAGATATCTTGATTTAAGTAGAGCAATAGACCTTTCTGGAACTATGAAATATTACAAGTCCAGATAAAATTCATAGCAGCCAGGGACAAGTGTACAGGATAGAGGCATTTCTCAAAACTCCCAAGTAAGTAGGAAAGTTCTCTGGGTCAAATGCAAGAATTTTACTACTTCCAACCACTATTAAATCACAAGTTGTATTTATACATTTACACAAAACAGCTGGCTCAAGTATTCTTTCCTTTGTGGATGGAGAGGTGCAAACCAACAGAGGAAAAACTTTCATAGTGACATGCTGGTTTTTATCCAGCTCAGGATATCTAGCTGACTGTGAGGGCTGCAGCAGGAAAAAAAAGAGCAAATGAGTCTTTGCTTTAAAATTATTAAAAAATATTACTTCACTACTGGGAGATTTTAGATATGGGAATATAGGTCATGGAAAGCCTAACAGGTATTTTATAGCAATTTACAATACTGCCACTGACCAATAAACTGCAAATGTAAGGGGAAAGCTTGTTCCCTCTGAACTTTATAAAATTTTCCCTGTAATAGACAGATTCCTTGGAAACTTGTAAAGAATTTGCCTGAGGAAGGCCCCAGATGATTTTTATTTTTATTTTTTAACCTATTGTGTAACCAGTTTTTAAAAGATTTCAAAATATTACCCTTACAAGACTGGATATTTAAATAATGAATGAACATAACATTGAATCATAGAATGTTTTAGATTGGAAGGGAACTTAAACATCATCTAGTTCCAAACCACTGCTGTGTGCAGGGATACCTTCCACCAGGTCAGGTTTCTCAAAGCCCCATCCAACCGAGCCTTAAACTTCTCCAGGGATGGGACATTCACAGATTCTCTGGTCAACCAGCTCCAGTGCTGCACCACCTTCGTAGTAAAGAATTTCTTCCTTTTATAGATATAATCTAAATTTATGCTTTTTTAGTTTAGAGACATTACTCCTTGTCCTATCACTACACTCCTTGACAAAAGGGAGGAAAAAAGAGTCCCTCTCCTGCTTTCTTGTAGGCCCTCTTTAGGTACTGGAAGGCTGCAAAGTAGTCTTCCCAGAGCCTTCTCTTCTCCAGACTGAACAACTCCAACTCCCTCAGCCTGTCTTCCCCGGGGAGTTGCTCCAGCCCTTTGATAATCTTTGCACAAGTTCATGTAGATATCAGTTGCTCTTCCCTTATCTACCACTGCTGTAACCCTGTTGTAGAAAACCTTGGGTAGAATTTAAAGATTGTGAAACGAAAGTATAAAACCGTGACTACATGATTTCATTTGTTACACTGGGCATCCTTCATGGAGGTTGAAATAGGAATCAGAACTTTGTTAGTGACTGCTTAGGTCTTGCACAAAAAGAATGTGTTGGCTGCTCAGAACTTGAGGGCTTTAAGAGACTACCTCAGAGGATTCTGCTGCAAATGGTAGCTAGTGCAAACACTATTCAGCTGTTTTTATTTTTTTCCAAGAGTTCCTGTTTTTTCTGTGTCTTTTGAAGGATTTAAAAGGTGTTGAAAATACTATTGCTTAGTGTTAGATTAACCTGTGATTAATACTGTTCATGCTAGGAAAATGTATTTTTTTTTTTTTCCTGAGGGTGCATCTTTAAACACTTGTGTTATTTTATGCAGTTCAAACTGACAAAAATAGTGCGAGTCATAGGGAAGTAAAAACAAAACACACATAAAACAACAAAACAAAAACTTGAGTTTATTCTGTAAAGTGTTTTATCCTCCTCTTCTTTAATAATGTTGAAAACATAAATGTATATTGTTTAATTTTGCTTTTAAAAATATAGTTGGGGAGAGAACTGAACTAATTTTGGAAATAGAAGAAATGAGAAAATTGAGATGGTCAGGTGATGGAATTGTGCAGTATGTCCCTCTGTTGGAAGATAAATAAGTTCAAATAATCCAGATTTAGTGAATAGAGACAAGTGTTATACAGATTTCAGCTGAGGTTGCAAAGGGAATTTGCTGCATTAAGCTACAGCTATAAAACTAGCCATCAACCATCCTGTCAAAATTTAATGATAGCATCTTAAATTCTTGAATATGGAGTCAAAAACTCTTACATATTTGTTTTAGTACTGTGTCTAGTATTCTTGTCTATACATTATTTTCCTGTTTTCCTGACTATACAATAATAATAATAATTTTTTAAGGCAGCAACTGGAATTAGGAGCAATAGGTAGTTCCCTCAGGCAGAAATATTATATCTTCCAGTTCCTGGCAGCCTGAACTTACTATCAAAGGATAATCGCTTTGCTATCCTTCCATCAATGTGCTTTTTAAAAATAAAAGTTATTATGAATAGTGAGCTTTGCGTTGAATACCATCCCATCACTAAGAAAGAGGTAAGGGTATTTTGTACGATGCTGGTCACCCCAGATAATGATTCAGAATCAAGGGACATCCCTCTGGTGATTTTGGGCATCGGCTAAAGCATATCATGGGAACTCACAAGCTCAACAAGGCAACACCTGGTAAGGCTTTGGTGTCTCTATTCAAACAATGTTGCAAAGGCTTTCTGGGTCATTTTCTTGGATATCTGCAATCTGTGAGATTCCCACGGAGAGAGAATGGGGATGGTCTGGATCCTGCCATAGTATTATTAGCAAACAAATGATTCTGAAAGAATGAGATACATGGAGTGAGAGCTACCTTGTTTGTCTAAAATTTAAAAATCTATGATTTGAACAAATTGTCATTTTATCTTCCAACGAACACATTACCTCTGCTGTGTGAAATACCCATATGATCTGCACTGTCAGATTTTATTATTATTGTGACAGATATGGTAGCATATAAATTTTAAACTAATGAAAAAAATGTCATCTATCTTTTAGAGCTAAGTGTTCAAAATGCATCAGCTATTCAATTTGATAGATCATTCTTCAGAGAGTTTGAGAAGAATTGCATATTAAAAATACAGTGAATGAAAACCTCGCTTTTATCCCACTCCACATTTTATAAACTGATTCCAAAGAACTCATGAGAGATCTACTTCCAAAAATATTTCCTTATGGAAAGTAGCTGGGAAAAAATGTAAATAAAATATTTCTCTATTAAGATAAATTTGATTGAATGGAGAATAAAATAAGGTATTAAAACTCACCAGTGCTGATTTTCTTCTTATTATGGTCTCCTGAAAGTAGGAAAATGGGAAGGAATAGTTGCGGTTTATTGCTTTCATATTGTTCTGTAGGTATATAGTAGCAACTTTTATGATTCTCTAATAAAAGAATGCACAGTTGGGTTTTATGGAATAAAACAGTAGATAATACTCCATCAAAATGTTTTAATGGAGATAACTTTTGGAAAAAAAAAAAAAAAAAAAAGATAAGCTTTGTAGATCCCAAATACAATGATTTTTTTAAATGATTTTAAATGATTTTTTAAGTTTAAAAAGTTTAAAAAAACGACAAAAGTTTAAAAAAACAACAAAAATCTCCTTCAAGGAAAAAAAAACAACAACAACAAAAACAACAACAACAAAAACAAACAAACAAAAAAGCATTTAGAAAGCTAAAACCCAAGGTAATTTCAGTTATAAAAGACATATAAGCACAAACACAAATTTATACATGAATTTTCCTAGACTGCTTCTTTAGCATGTTCATTAGCACGATTTTTTTATATGTTACAGATGTTTAATTTAAACACTCTAATCATTTAAAATGTCAACTGATGTCTATTATTGCTGAAGGTAAAACTATCACATTTCTCTTTCCTTTTTTTTTTGTGACTTTTTTTTATCCTGCTTGATACGTATTTCTGGAAACTTGTTGGCAAAATGTGTTTATAAAGGCGTTTAAAAGTTTATAGAAAGGATGTAAATGATTATTAAAGTTGATGATGATCAAACTGAAATTGACTAAGGTATAACTGGAATGAAAGCTAAATATGGTGTTGTTATGATCTATTTTTAAGGACTCTGGAATACATTGGATTTATATGACTGGGTTTATATGATTGGACAAGCGTGTTCCTCATGTTTTGAGAGCCAAAATTTGAGAAATCCACAGTTACATTCAGCTTCATTTAGCTGACGTTTTCTATTTAAAGAAAATGATTGCTTTTTGGGAAGAGGAAGGGAAACAGAAACTCGCTAATAAAAAAAATCCACTCCACTCATAGTAATTTGTAAGGCTCATCCTGTTAATGGAAGGACTTATTCAGGCAATGCAGGTGGGGAAAGAAAATTTGTTACATAAATTCTCAATTTCCTTCTAAGCAAGGTCCAATACTACTTTGGGAACTAGTACTGAATAAATCAACTTCATAGAAGGGAAGTTACATGAAAGCAAAATACAAGATTTTTCACTGTAATAGATAATAAGTTCTAGTGTGAAAGAACCTGTCAATCTGTAAAATCGATGATATTTTAAAAATCATCCTTTTTTTCTAATTAAATATGGAAATGATCTTCAGAAAAATTGAACACAGTTCTGAGCTTATGCTCTTTATTTCTTACAGATTCAAACTTTTCTAGGAGATATAACTAAGTCAAATGTGACTTAACATGTGTCTTTAACATAAAACATAGAACAAATGATAATTAAGGAAAAAAGTCAGTGAAGTTTATTTCATGTTTCCTACACTTCTATCTTCTGTTATTTAAAATAAATTGTATTATTTTTGTGCTACGATAACTTCTTGTTCTGGGGTGACAAAAAATAACAGCTGAGATTTTATTTACTTTGTGTCGTGGTTTAACCCGGCCGGCAGCTAAACACCACGCAGCCGTTTGCTCACCCTCCCCCCTCCCTCTTTGGGACGGGGGAGAGAAATGGAAAGTGAAGCCCGTGAGTTGAGATAAAGACAGTTTAATAAGACAGGAAAATAATAATAACAAAAAAAAAATAACAATAATAATAATAATAATACAATGGTGATAATAGGAAAGTAATAATAATATGTACAAACAAGTGATGCACAATGCAATTGCTCACCACCCACTGACCGATGCCCAGCCTAACCCCGAGCAGTCCGGCCCCCTCCCCCCGGCTAGCCACCCCTATATATTGTTTAGCATGACGTCAGATGGTATGGAATACCCCTTTGGCTAGTTTGGGTCACCTGTCCTGGGTCTGTCCCCTCCCAGCTCTTACTGCACCCCCAGCCTGCCCGTTGGCAGGACAGAGCAAAAGGCTGAGATGTCCTTGGCTTAGTATAAGCACTGCTCTACAACAATTAAAGCATCGGGGTGTTATCAGCACTCTTCTCATCCTAAGCCAAAACGCAGCATTCCACCAGCTACTAGGAAGAAAATTAATTCTGTTCTAACTGAAACCAGGACACTTTGATTCCATAATAGTTTAGTTCAATTTTTTACATTAAAAAGTCTCACAGGAATACAGTGGTAACTTTACCAAGTGTAACATTTACAGGAAAGTGAACAGTATTCCAAATGACCAAAACAAATTTTTTGAAGATTTCAGAGATCCTTCTCAAAACTTTACTCCTTCAAAGTCAAGTATGAATGTACTAAATAAACTTGACTTCTGGGTGGACTTCATCCAGAATCAAGCTGGACTGGCTCCAGCCTTCAGCTGAAAGCTCTATTTGTACATGTGCTTTTTTTTTTTTTGTACATTACTTTTTTTTTTTTTTTTTTTTTTTTTTGTCAGAACAAGAAAGCAGATATTTCTGTTTTAAAGCACTAGCATCCCAAAATACTTTTTTTTTTTTTTTTTCTTAATCAGAACATCACACTTTAGAGAGCAATGTATTCTTTATGTCTGAGCAAAGCAAATATACAAAAAATTACAGATGATACTATCTTAATGTGTATGAACAGCCTAGAATCATTATTATTATGTGTGTACTTAAAGATGAGCCTTACTATTTATCTTTGCAGGATGGAGAGACCAACATAGTGCCTAGCTTTAATGATGTTAAAATAACAGTTAAACAAATTATTAAGAATTACAGAAGCAACTTAAATTCTCTAACCAGAGAAGGGGATACAGTAGCACTGATATTTTCTCTGGCTTTAGAAACAATGAATCAGTGTAATAAGGAAAACAGCTCTTTCTGTACTCTTCAAGTTTATAACACAAGGGTTTGCTCTGAAGTTTTTTCAAGAAACCTCCACAACTCTGAAGGGTTTTCCATGGATTTAAAAATGTAATTTATTTGAAGTTATGAAAAAGATATTTCATGTTATTTTCTGCTTTTTGCTAATTCTATAATTTGAGATTAACTTTAAATTAAATTATGTTTCTTTTTTCCTTCTGAACATTTTTATTTTACTTTGAAATATGCTACAATTTGACATGGATATAATACATTAGACAATGATAAATACAGAGGCTTATGGAAAAGTTTTTTTGTAGTAACTATTTAAAGCACTGTATTCTATTGTATTCTAACAAATGAGCAATAGGTTCTCAATATACATCACTATAAGTACTACAGCTACTTTAAAGAAAAGTAAAGCTTAACAAAGAATTCTTTTGGTACAATATCCAATTTGACAAGTGCATGAAATGCACTAGCTGGTGTTTTTACATTTTAACTAATCTTATACACAAAAATAACAGTGAAATTGCTGAAGGTTCATTTTTGTTCATTGTTTTAAGAAAGAAGGTAACTCGGAAAAGAGACAAGACCCCTTGTATGGTAAGAGAAACACAACTTGAAAGGGTGACTTTGCTGTGCTAGCAGATCTTACATCATTGTTTTCCTGACCTGAACAGCCTCATTCAAATATTCAGTGGAGGCAGGATGCACTACTGGGGAAATTTTGGTAGACTGGGTTCTTCCTAATAATTTTTATTTTGAGTATACACTTGGAATATTTCTGCACTCATTTTTATTTTATCCTACATCACTATCTTGTTTGAATTACTTTTCTCCAAATTTTTATATTAACTGATCCATTATTGTTCATAGTAGAGATTAATGTTAGTGTTTTTTACTATATGTGAAATATAGAACCCGCAGATTGCAGGCTCTGGACAATTTACTATAAATCCAGTACTTCAAAAATGGCTGAAAAAACCTTTTTGTTGTTGATTGGTTAGTTGTTTTTTGTTTCTTGTTTCTTTGTGTAGTGGAAAATCTGTCACAAAAAGGAAGCCAGGATGAACCTTCGCATAATTCATTTAATTATTTCTGAGAATTTTCAATTCTGTATGAGCAATGAGAAGAAATATTTTATTGACTGAAATCATTCATTGTCTAAACGCATTACTTCAAATACTAATAAAATACTGTATTATAGCAGATGCCAAAAATGTAAGCTGGAAACTTCTTATCAGTTAAAATATTTACAATGAGAGAAAAAATAAGTTGTAAACATATATTTGGTAAACAGTTAGGAAGGAAAAAGAAGAAAGGATGCATGCAGTCATCAAACCAAATAGCTGCAGTTTACCACCTAAGGATCCATTATGAATTAATTGTAGTGTGGGATGGTTGAGTTATGAAGGTCCTGGCTTCACGTGTTTTATTGGTCTTTGAATATATGTCTCAGCAGGTAGCTACTTACACATACACTGTATGCAGTGGGGTATTAAGGATCATAGGAGGCAAAATTCAAGCAGATTCATTACACTGTCTTATTATTAATCTAAAACTAATCCATTAGCAAATCACAAATGAACTCTTCCTGCAATCCCAGTTAAATGATGGTAAACTCAATGTAATAAATAATTCACCTATTCATGTTTTATATTTTACAAGTAATTTCAAGATGCTTTGCAAAACATTTTTCTTAGAAAACAACTCAACAAACTTTTAGTTTTTTTCTGCCTCTCCAGCTGCAATGATAATTTTTTTTTCTTTTCTTTTTTTCTTTTTTTTTTTTTTTTCTCAGCAGTGTGAAAAAGAAAACTGTATTTACTGTATCTCTCAGATAGTTTACTTCATCAGATAATGAAAAGCAAAGTGCACAGCTATGATGCTGAATCCTTTAAAGGCTCAATTCTCAACAATATTTCTGCAGAACTAAGATAGATGCATGTCATTAAGCATTTAACATAAGGTTCTGATATGTAACGTATATATTACAAATAGGCACTTTATTTGTAATTGTCACTTTTTTAAATAGGAGATTTTAGAGTAACTATGAGCTAAATAGATCCATTACATTCACATGGCTTTGTGTTCCCCATGAAAACAAATAGTGTTAATGGAAGGTAGAGCATTAATTTCAAATTCAAGGTCTTTTGCTTGTTTGTGTCATAACCATAATATTATTTAAACCCAGGAAGGTTATACTTAATGATAGATATGGCAATATTTTTGACAGTTCACTCTCTTTAATGGATTATCTTTCCTAATTTAAATATAAGCAGTAGGAATAATAATAACAAAAATGAATCTACAAATTTAACAAGCTTCTTTTTATATACTTAATAACTATCTTTGAAGAAGAATACACACTATGTTGTGCTTTAAAAAATTGACAATATTTATTAAACCACAAAAGAGCTTATGTAGCTTTGTGATTATGGGCAGGAAAGAACATTAAAAAAGGCAAAGTTAGCGGAAAAAAAAAGCTTTAAAGTAAGCAGAAATTACATGTCAGTCATAGACATTAAAGCTGGCTGTTTTTAAACTCCAACTGCTAAGCCCTGGGCATGAAACAAAAAAATGATGAGGTAGGCTGAAAGAAATGCACACAAATGCTAATGTTTAGAACTTTACCTAAAGTTGAAATACAAATGCTTGCTTTAAGGAAAAGGTTTCAAAGAAAATAAAAGAATCTCTCATATGAGTTTGTATGAATAGAAATATACTGAAATCAACACATGCAGAATTTGTTAAAAGCAGACTTTTCCCTTCCGTTGAGAAATATCCCTGCTGTAATATTCCTACTGAAATATTCCTATTCCTAGAGAAGACTAATATTTCATGTTTTCTGTTACCGAAGTACAAAAATAATCATTCCGCCTTTTTTATTGGATAAAATTGGATAAAAACATATGATTTGCTTGGGGAAGAAAAGAACTTGACAGTGAAGTAATATTGTCACCATGGAATACAATAGACCCAGTATCAATGGAAAAATTTTCTGTTTTTTTGAATGCTTGCTATGAAAATACACAGCATTTTCTGAACAATTCTTCAGTAGTACATGAATTAAGAAAGCATACCAGAATAGTTATCAGAGATTGCATAATTAACTATTTTAGTTAGGAAAATGCATCTTAATTTCCTTTTCTATGGATTTATATATATTTACAGGTACCTATTATAAATGCACACTTAACATGAGTGTGTATGTAACAACACAGTATTAGGTTGTATTAACTCTGAAAAAAAAAAGAAGTGCATTAATTTCTACTGTGTTTATCTGCAAGATAGACAAACTTTTGTAAAAATTAGAGAAAATATGTATGTGTTAAAAAGCAGAAATTCACCTTTAAAACTTATAAACTTAAATATTGTTTTCTGGCCCACTGTCCCATTGCATACTTTCTTAGATTTAAGGAAACAGAACCACAGAGAAAGCTGTGAAGGGGCAAGAGTCCCCAAAACTCACCCTGTATTCCTAATTTAAAACGTGAATTAACAGATCACATATTCTTGAATGCATACGTATTCTCTTCTAAGACTCCTCTACCCTTCTTGCACCTTTACTAAACCTTGGTTGGTGTAGCTGGGTTGTAACCAATGGTCTTTGATTCTTCCAAAGGGAGGATTTGGAGTCCGTTACTTAAACCAACTCTGTCATAAAGGCATGGTGAAATTTTGATGAAATTGATGGTGAATTTTTCTAATTTGAACAATATTAAGAGAAATTTGGACCTTTGAATGATTCCTTCACAAACAGTATAGTTTTTGTAACATGCAGTTCCATTTTCAATTTGCAACCATACATGTTGAAATTACATATGTATTCAAATTGAAAACCTTGGCAATCAAAATCATATTTCTTTTGAGGCACAACTGAGAGACTCACTTCTGATAGAACAGTTCATTATTCAAAACTTTTTTGAACATATTTGTCCTAGCTGTATGCAGGCATGCATATGGGCATATGCATATGCAAATTTGTCTTCAGAAAGAAAACAAGAATATGGAAGCAATCAAGGATAGGCCCCTGTCCAGAATGTTTTACCCACAATATCAAAAGAAAAATCTTTTTAACAGTAACAGATGGCCAAATCTGTCTCTTTGGTCTATTTTTTTTTCCCCTTAGGAAATTTAAATAAAGACAACTGTATTTGACCTAATAATATGACAATAAACTGTGTGACTATTTCAGATAAAATGAAGCAGAATATAAAGCCCTGATGCAATAGCAACTTCTCCTCTCACCTCTCATACCTTTGAAGTCAGTAGGAGCAGAGCTAGGTGTTTGACTGAAATGTTGCAGGCAAATGTGAACTACAAATAGAGCAGTTCCAAGAAAGTTGGAATAACAGAATAAGCTTTGTTCTTCTATAACCTGAAAAAAAATACCATTATAAGTCAATCAATATCTTTTTGATAAAGGAGACAAAAAGAGAACAAATAAAGACCCTAATATTGTTTTCTATGTCAAAAAGAAGCACTTTTACCTTCATGAAAGAAGCAGAAAAACAAAAGTGAACATTCAAAGTTCCAACATTCATGTCCTTTCATGATCCAGCACAAACAATGTAATTCAATGGCCATCAGCAGGAAAAAGTCTAAGCACATTCTACAGTGCTTCTGTATTTGCTATCAGACCCAGCAAAATGGTGTGTCCATTGTGTTTTTCATTTTGTGCTCCTGCAACATTAAACAGTTTTTGCCACTTTCATAAGAAACAGAGCATCAGCACACTTGTAAAAATAATTATATACCTTTTTAAGAATCTCTGTGCCTTAAAATAACATATATATATATATTATATCCTATATATTTGATAGGCATTACCACGTAACATCACCTGGTGGATTTCAGATTTGTTAAAGAAGCACAGAAAACTACAAATAACTGTTTTTAAAATGACACATACAGTATCCATGCACTTGGCTTGTTCTGTGCTCCAAGCATTTGTTTCCAGTAGGAAAAAAAACTGTGCAGAGGTATGATGTAATAGCTTCATGGAAGGTACACATCTCACTATACATGTCCTGCATCCCTGGAAAAGGGCTGGGCATACTGGTAGAACTCTGTAAATTTGAATACACATGAAAAGATTCATTCAATGGGTCATTTTTTTCCAGATTTTCTGAAGGCCACATCACCAGGTATTTTCATCATCAATATATTTCACTTTGTATGGGTTTAACTGATTTTAATTTAACTAATGTTAAATTATCATAGAATCATAGAATCATAGAATATCCTGAGTTGGAAGGGACCCTTAAGGATCATCAAGTCCAACTCTTGACACCGCACAGGTCTACCCAAAAGTTCAGACCATGTGACTAAGTGCACAGTCCAATCTCTTCTCAAATTCAGACAGGCTCGGTGCAGTGACCACTTCCCTGGGGAGCCTGTTCCAGTGTGCAACCACTCTCTCTGTGAAGAACCCCCTCCTGATGTCAAGCCTAAACTTCCCCTGCCTCAGCTTAACCCCGTTCCCGCGGGTCCTGTCACTGGTGTTAATGGAGAAAAGGTCTCCTGCCTCTCGACACCCCTTTACAAGGAAGTAGTAGACTGTGATGAGGTCTCCCCTCAGCCTCCTCTTCTCCAGGCTGAACAGGCCCAGTGCCCTCAGCCGTTCCTCGTACGTCTTCCCCTCCAGGCCTTTCACCATCTTCCTCTGGACACTCTCCAACAGTTTCATGTCCTTTTTATACTGTGGTGCCCAGAACTGCACACAGTACTCGAGGTGAGGCCGCACCAGCGCAGAGTAGAGCGGGACAATCACCTCCCTCGACCTACTAGCGATGCCATGCTTGATGCACCCCAGGACACGGTTGGCCCTCCTGGCTGCCAGGGCACACTGCTGGCTCATATTCAACTTGCTGTCTACCACGACCCCCAGATCCCTCTCTTCTAGGCTGCTCTCCAGCGTCTCATCGCCCAGTCTGTATGTGCAGCCAGGGTTTCCCCGTCCCAGGTGCAGGACCTGGCACTTGCTCTTATTGAACTTCATGCGGTTGGCGATTGCCCAGCTCTCCAACCTATCCAGATCCCTCTGCAAGGCCTTTCCACCCTCAACAGAGTCCACAACTCCTCCAAGTTTGGTGTCATCAGCAAACTTGCTCAAAATACCTTCTATTCCTACATCCAGATCGTTTATAAAAATATTGAAAAGTACCGGCCCTAAAATGGAGCCTTGAGGGACCCCACTGGTGACCGCCCGCCAGCCTGACGCAGCCCCATTCACCATAACCCTTTGGGCCCTGCCCGTTAGCCAATTGCTCACCCATCGTATGATGTTTTTATTTAGCTGTATGGTGGACATTTTGTCCAGTAGGATCCTATGGGAAACCATATCAAAAGCCTTGCTGAAGTCCAAAAAAATCACATCTTTAAATATATGCAGTGAATGTTCTTATGTTAAATTTGTAAATATTTATCTTCTAAAAGAATGGAAATAAAGCTATGTATTTTATTGGGTCAATCACAATTAAAGGCCAAATTCAAACACCAAATACGTAGCCCTAAATTACTAGTGAAGATGTTTATGCGAATAAAACAGGAACTTTAACAGAAAAAAAAATAAATAAAAAAAGGAAAAAAATCATACCAAAATTATAAAGTCTCTCTACAGAGGTAACAGAGAAAATTATTGCCTGGACATACATGTAAACACAAAGGCTACTTTTACACTAATAAACTAAAAGGTGCTAGAGGCTGTTTTTTGACCACAGTACCAAAAGACTGTCCTTGCCACATCCTTTTTACTAAGAGTTCTTATCCATCAAAGCCCTGTGCCCCCACTTCATACCCAGTGGATTTTTTTTCAGCAAGTAGTAGGTGGCAAGAACAAAACTGCCACTGACTCTTCTAACATTATTATAGAATATCGTGCATGTGTTCATTCCTTAGCAATATTTATTTTGTTGTTATAGAATTAGTTTTAAAGGCTAAATACATTGGAAGTTATTGCAAATGTTGCTTATACAGTGGTATACTTTATTTTAACCTTCAATTCAAACCCATTTTATTTTCAGAAGTGATTAATCCCTATTTTCAGAAATGACCTAAGGCACTGGGGAGCTTAAGTCTGACTAACTGTGGGGTGCCTATATCTTTCCTTCCTTCCTTCCTTCCTTCCTTCCTTCCTTCCTTCCTTCCTTCCTTCCTTCCTTCCTTCCTTCCTTCCTTCCTTCCTTCCTTCCTTCCTTCCTTCCTTCCTTCCTTCCTTCCTTCCTTCCTTCCTTCCTTCCTTCCTTCCTTCCTTCCTTCCTTCCTTCCTTCCTTCCTTCCTTCCTTCCTTCCTTCCTTCCTTCCTTCCTTCCTTCCTTCCTTCCTTCCTTCCTTCCTTCCTTCCTTCCTTCCTTCCTTCCTTCCTTCCTTCCTTCCTTCCTTCCTTCCTTCCTTCCTTCCTTCCTTCCTTCCTTCCTTCCTTCCTTCCTTCCTTCCTTCCTTCCTTCCTTCCTTCCTTCCTTCCTTCCTTCCTTCCTTCCTTCCTTCCTTCCTTCCTTCCTTCCTTCCTTCCTTCCTTCCTTCCTTCCTTCCTTCCTTCCTTCCTTCCTTCCTTCCTTCCTTCCTTCCTTCCTTCCTTCCTTCCTTCCTTCCTTCCTTCCTTCCTTCCTTCCTTCCTTCCTTCCTTCCTTCCTTCCTTCCTTCCTTCCTTCCTTCCTTCCTTCCTTCCTTCCTTCCTTCCTTCCTTCCTTCCTTCCTTCCTTCCTTCCTTCCTTCCTTCCTTCCTTCCTTCCTTCCTTCCTTCCTTCCTTCCTTCCTTCCTTCCTTCCTTCCTTCCTTCCTTCCTTCCTTCCTTCCTTCCTTCCTTCCTTCCTTCCTTCCTTCCTTCCTTCCTTCTTCTGTTCAGAAATTGTTTTTCTTGATTTTTTTAATTGTATTTTGAAACTCAACTTGCTGGGTCTCACACTGTGTGACAAGCTTTATATAGAGATCACAATCCCAAACCCAGTCACTTACAATATAAAAAATAAATGATATAATAGAAAGCTTAAGTAAACAGTGGAAAATGGAAAAGGAAAACAAACAACTGTTCTGGACACTGTATGGTGGAAAAAGAGACTGTGTGAGAGCTAGATGACTGAATCTGAGCAAAACACAGAGCTTATAGACAAACTAGTGGTCCATGTCTTCAAGACAAAAAAAAATTCTATGTGTTCTATAAAACAAATCCCTCTTAACTAACTCACAGAAAGCTATAATTAACTGCTAGAATTCATGGAATAGGAACAAGAAATTAATAAGTGGAGAGGAATCCTCTTTCTAAAATAAACATCTTTACTTTTCTCCTTTACTGTTTCTTTTATAGGCTTGTCCAGAGAGAACATACTCTCTGAGTATGAAAAAATACTACTTTTTTTTTTTTTTGAACACATTCACTTGAGTGGCAGCAACCAGACACAGTGAAACAAAATTATCTGATTGTCTGCTTTTATATCTAACATGAAGAATAAAAAACATCTTGAAGAAGGAAAGGGGAGGATATTTTATCAATTTAATAATACCCTCTGTTATTGTGATAGTTGCTAGTTGCTTGCTTTATGTAATTTTTGGATTATCTTCCACTTTAATAAGTATATTATGACTTTTTTTTTTTTTTAAAGATGTCCCTTTTTTAAAGATGTCTCTTTTCAGATAATTTTCAGTCACCAGTGTTAGTCTATTTTATTTCCTCCTTCTTACCACCATCTACCCTTTTCATTCATATTGGCTGGAAATTTCAAGTGCATAGACTTTTCCTTTCAGTAATTGTTTTAAAAATTATTTTATATTAAAAGTTAATAATAATTCTTCTTTAGAAAAAGAGGAATAGATCACAAAACCTTTTTTTTTTATTTATTTTTATTTTTTTTAATATAAGTATTCTTTTATTCCAAATTTGGGTAATGACTTATTGAGATCCACATGATGCTTTTTTTATTATTATTATTTATTTATATTTATTTATTATTATTATTATTATTATTTAGTATTTATTACTCTTTTAAAATCTGTTGTATACTTTCCTTTTGTTTTAGGAAACAAGGATTGTTTTACAGATTTAAAGTGTAAATAACTCACATGACAACTTAAAAAAAATGCATTTTTTACTAGTTTAACTTGACCAGGATCATCACACAAAATTGTTGTATTGCAATACTGTCATAGGGAGTCATCTGCCATGTAGGTGAGTGATTTTAACAGTTAACAGAATGGATCAGAATATTTCTTCCAGGATGAACAATGATGAAACTCATTTGGTTCAGGCAATCCCAAAATGTAATGCAGGTTCTTCTTAAAATCCACAAGGACTTGAGATGTTGGATACATAAAATCTGCTTGTCAGTGGTTCCCCAATTTCATTTTTACAATCATTTTCAAAATAAGTTCACAGCTACCTTGGTTAAAAAGAATTTTTCTTATATTCCTTCAGTCTCATGCCTGTAAGACACCTTAAATTAGGAGCTATGCTCCTAATTTTTTTTGCAACTCAACATAATATATAGAATGGGGGTGGTATCTTATTAAAAGAGTAGGTTTATCAAAATAATTAGGTGTATGGCACAAGAGAGTAAATTGTGATGTATAGGGTTTTAACAATATCTCAAGGGTGATATGATTAATTTTTCTATCAAGTGAAGCTGAATTTTGAAGGAATATAGGATATTCCTTTCACAGTAACAATTCCTTCTCCTTTGTCCTCAAATGAACAGTTTCACTAAAGAAAGTAAGAAGTAGGTAAGTCATACGAGGAAATGTATTCTCTTAGTGGTAACGAAAATGTGCAGACTGAGAATCAGTTCAGACTGTAAGTTAACATAGCCTCCTCAGTCTGTCAGAAGAATTGTAAATCCTATACAGAAGATTTGTGACCAAATGAAATGGATTTTGGCTATGTTCCTGCTCTAGATGGGTACTGTGAAGATATCCATGAACTTCCTTTTATTCAATAGAAAATATACAGAAAGATGGAGTCAGCACCCTGCAAACTCTGTGGCATTTCAATGCCCCACTTTTGCTGCAGGGAAAATAGTTATTTTGTACTGATTTTTGTCAAAGTGTCAGTCAATTTTTGTACAATGATAGTAATATACCATGGTCTCCAGTTCTGTCTGTGGAAATACAGACAATTTGAAAACATCTTATATATCTACATCCTTGGTTTGTCAAGTGATGATTTTGAGAGAGATTGAGTGAGCATGGTATTAAAAAATGCCATTTTGCTATCATAACAAAATTGGTAAATGGTAGGAACCTGAGTGGCTCGTATTGGCTAGGAATGTCATAAAAATCTCTTATGGCTTAAATTACATCATTTCACAAAAAAAATGAGGAAGCTCCAGGATTCAGTTTATAGGTACTATTTTCTACCCTTTCTTTAGCTTTTAAGAAAATCACCAACTTCATCAAATGAGTCTTTTTCATACCATGCTTCTAGTCACAAATGTTTCCATTTAGATTAAACCTCAGTTAGGAGACCTCTTTGGTCCATATGGAATTGGCTTAATTAAGAGAGACTAGTATTTTGTACCAAGCTAATTAGTAGCTTAGCAATTGATTCATCTTTAAGGTTGTAATAGTGTCATTAAAATACTGTATTTGAAAGGGAAACAGCTGTTCACCAATATCTAACACATTCAACCTGAAAAGGAACCAGTCTAGTTCCAGCTCAGACTCGCCACTGCAGGAATTGGAAGTTTTCTTGTCACCCAAGTATTCCCAGTGCTTCTTCCTCTTCCTATTTTCCAGATCCAAAAAGAAAGTTACAGAAGTGCATGCATGCAATCAGTAGGAAAGGGCCAGGAGCAGACAAAGCTCTTTTCAGAAGCAAAGCATTGTCCTGCTGCCTCCTGTGGGGTTACTGTGCTGGTACCCGCCTCCAGGAATAGTAGTGCTGAGTTGGATTCTGTTACCTCCAGGACAGAGTGAAATATGAAAGAGGTAGCAAATAATATAAATAGGACTTCCATTACCTACCTTCTTTTATTGCTTTTCAGGTTGGGCTACCCGGTTGGTCTCCTTACTGTTACTTGATTCTTGATTCTCATATTTCCCTTGATTTCGGTTTTATCACCTTTTTACTACACTGCATGTATTATCAGTGGAACATGATCTGACATTTATATTATACTTATGCACTTCTGAATGAACAAGAGGACCCCTTGAACAGCATGTAGGTTTACAAAAACCATTGAGCCTTGAATTTGTTTGCTTTAGTCAGCCATTGTAGTATACTAGCTGACTTAGGTATGTAGTCCTCTAGCTTGTGACTTTTGAAATTGTTCTGAAATATGATTTAAAATTGTTCTGAAATCACTCTTTACAACAAAAGAGTTGCAGCTTCTCATCATCTCAATGCTCTTTCCTCTACTGGGGAAAACTTCCTTCTGTCTAGTGGAAGCAAAAGGTCAAATCCTTGGTGGATAGAGTCCTTAACCAGTAGTGGTATAAATTGCCTGTAATTGTTGCCTACATATATATTTTTACCTCTATAGATGGTACTTAGAAACAAATAAATCAATCCTCAAAACTCACTACAGCTTGTGAATACTTCAGTATGAATAACTCTGATCTCAATGACATGTGAACGCATTAGAGTATCCATATCACATTAATAGCTCTTTTGAGGTTCATGAATTATTCTAACAATGACCGTTTGTATTAATATACATAACACTTGTTAATATCTTAGCATTATGATTAATATAGAGATGGCATTGCTAATACAATACAGGACTCATTTCTTTCCCTTTTCTGTCATGTTATTTGTAATTTCCTCTGGATTATGCAGCACAAAATTTGCAAATTATTTTTTTCTTCACTGTAGTATATTATTGTGGAGGTACATTTCATTTTTACTCCAGGCTTCTTAATACAAACAAAGTTTCTGAAAATGTTATTTTTATAAATTATTAAGGAAATTATTACCTTAATCTTATGTAGTTTCTTTGGTGAAGTCAAGAGTGAAGAAAAACTTTAAAGGAACTGACAGGTTTTATATTTTGTATGTTTCCTCAGTCAGAGCTCCTGCTGCTGCATAACTCAGAACATTTTGCTTGAAAAATATTTGTGTTATTTTTCTTAGTATGTTATTTCACTTCAAATAAATCATACATCTGCTTTCAGATTTACCAAGATTAAAAGTACATCTAAATTAATGTCAACTTTAGATACCTATTATAATGCCAGTAGCCTGCAATGTATTATATTAATGTCAAATATATCTAGTAAAGTAGAAAGGCGAGTCTAGGAACAGGGACATTTTAGTGATCTGTTTCCTTTGCTGTAACTTCCTGCATGACAATAAACAAACTTCTGCTGCTCTGCATTGTCTAAAATGTGTAAGTGTCAAATTCCATTGAAATCAGCTAGTTATATATAGATAACAGATTTAAATGACATGACTCAGTTTCCTAACAGTAAGATGGGTTATTCGGAGAGGAGGTATCTTTACATATAGTCTTAACCAAACAGAAAAAGAGCTCAGACCCTACTAGATGTACAACCATAATGATTTCAATATGATTTTAAAGAAAATATGTACCTCTGTGGTAAGGAGAGCACTTTTTGAGAAAGATGGCTTTGGTCTCTTAAAATGTACAGTAAATGTATCTAAAAATAATCAGCAAGTACCCTTGAAAATACCGACTCTAAGCAACAAAATCTGTGAACGCAATGGAAGGAATCATTTGATGCAGTAATTGTAGTGTAAGATAGCACACAGCATCTCAGAAAGTGGATTGCCTTCTAAGAATTAGATCTTGAGGAAGAGAGCTTGGTTCACAGAAAAAAATGCTGAGTCGTGAACAAAAGAAGAGTGTAATGGGAAAGAGATGAAAATTGCTCTAAAGCAATAGAAGATTAAGCTTCTATATGTTAACACAGAGAAATACTGTTTAAAGAAAAACATTGGGAAAACCTACCAAAAACTGCAGTGTCTTTCAACGCTTTCCTGAAGTGAAAAATCACTTGGCTCTGAGAGTAGATGCTGACAAGAACTGTTTGAAATGAACAAAGTAGATCCTGGATTGAGTAAGGGAGACAGGTTTATTCAGCAGAAGATATGATTAACAAATCCTGGTAGACACCAATGTTGCAGGAAGAATGGCCAAAAGCATGACAGACACCAGTATAGTCAGATCATGCTCCATTTTATTACCTGAATAGCCTGACTTTTATAGTGAACTTAACAGGGGCAGATAGTGTCTCACACAAGATTATTGGTCAAAAGCACTCAGACAAACAACTACAAGAAAACAACACCACCTGCAAGAAAACAACCCCCTTGTGATTAGCAGTCACGTAGACCTTGTCCTTGAAGCCAACAACTGGCAACAATATTTTTCTAAATTCCTCATTTGGGTGATGTGGGAACAGTGTCATGGGAACTTGGTTTGCTCAGCTGCAGCAAGCCGTGGGATCTTTGCTGTTTCAAAAATTCCTCAACACACCACGTGGAACATCAGCCAGTAATATATCCTTGGAACAGAGAAGGCCAACAGCCTCCTGGGCTGAACAGGAAGGAGTGTTGTCAGCTGGTCAAGAGAAACAGCCCTTCTCCTTTATGAAGGGTTCTGTGATTTGTGATTCCATGGCTAAACTCTTCCAGTGTTTGAATTCATTGAGAAGAAAGGGAAGTAAAGAACAATAAATTTTATATTACAAGCGTAATTAATTTAAAAGAAAAGATACACATTTCTTTGAGTATACTATTGAACTACTCAACTTGATCTGATACCTGGAAAAGATTGCAAGACTTTGACAGACCCTAATGATTTTTATTTATAAAAAAAATCTGGGGATATCTTTTTGCTCATTCTCATTCAGTCTGTTCTCAGAAAATGTTGCCATGCATCATTCTGAAGAGGTTACATATACTTCAAAAACTTTCTCTCGAATTAATGAACTGAACTTAGATACAAAATAGAAAAAGTGGAACAAATAATTACTGGTGTATCTCTGAGAAATTGCTGGAGAATAATGTGAAGTTGGTCTAGGCATGTTACATTTTACTAAAATGTTAGTTTATGTATGGGTGATCACATCTGAATCTGCTAGAATTAGCAGATTATAAACAATCTTTGAACTCAGAGTGGTTTGATGTTCATGCAGAGGGAATAAATGATTGATTTAACTTGAGAACAGATTTTAGGTAAGATCGTGTATTATCATCAGCTCATTTTACCTATTATCTGGAGAAAAAATAAATAGCAAACAAAGAAAAAGTAAAAAAAACCAAACAACCAAAAAAAAAAAAAAACCAAAAAACAAAAAAAACAGATCATCTCCTCTCAAAATACAAGAGTTGCTGGTAGAAATTTTGAAAACAATGTTTTCATTGTTTTGAGATAAGAAGTCACACATCAAAGCATTGTTTATTATGTAGAGCAATGGTGTAATTTTAGAGGACTAAAAAAATAAGAAAAAAATAAAAAAAAAAAAAAGAGGGAATGGGATGGGAAGCAGTACACTTTGACTGAGAGGGAGTAAAAAGAATATTGACAGTTAAGACTACTGAAATGATAAAATTCTTGTTACATAAATATGAAGATAAATTGAAACATATTGATCCCTTAAAACTGAATTCTGTCTTTTTAAAGGATATTTAATAGGTATCTGAGAGCATATAATAGACCAGGAATTGCAATTGGCACTTATGGGAAGCTTAATCACATTTGTAAAAACAAAGGTTTTTAAAGCATCCCAGTCTTTGTTATATATACATAGGTCTGAGATCCATCTTAGTTCCACAACTGCTAAAGCTAAAAATGTAATCTTTTCTTTCATTCTGGGATCATTTCACTTGCTTTGTTTTCATCCCATAATGCCCTCATTTTTCATGGTTGTAAAGTGTGCGGTATGCAGAAGCTTGCTAGCATTGATCTCTTCTACTGGGCCCTTAACAGATCGGTTCTGTAGAAGAGCCAAAACTGCATAAGACAAAATACACACACACACAGATACTGCAGTTCTAGAGTATCTCGAGTAGGTGCTTTGTGAACAGCACCTACTGATCTGTTTCTTTTGCTGCTCCTCATTCACTACAGAACATAGCGAAAATTAGGAATAAGACCTTTTAACATAAAAATAGTCTGCTGTATCTAGCTTCTGTCTCTTCTCCACACTAAAATACACTTGCATTGCATAGGGGAGTGATAGGAAATAGGGTGATATTAACTAGTCCAAGACTGAACTGGTGACCAGTATTCAAGGCTACTTCAAGAGCTTGCTACTCTTTCTGTATCCTTCTCTTGTGCCCATGTGAGGTGTTCATCTTCATGCAAGGCTTTTTCTAACTTTGATACTTAGTGAGGTTATTACCCAATTTTGTGTTGCATAGTTGTTTGTTTGTTTGTTTGTTTTTTATTATTAATTTACATTATTTATGGGTTTAAAAAAAAAAAAAAAGACGAACAAAAAGGTAATCTCCACACACTCATCCTGAACAATGCTAATTCTTGATTGTTTAGTATTAGAAATTTCACTTTTAGCAATAAGAGAAGTCTGAAAGATTTTTGGGTTGGAGGAGAGGTAGATATTGTTCACTTTTTATACTGGGGAAAAACAAAAAACAGTCCTGTGATTTTTATTTATTTATTTATTTATTTATTTATTTTTTCTTTCTTGTAGAGAAAAGTATATTGCTTTGCCTGCAATATGCAATTCATATATTCTGCTTAGAATTTAGAATACTCCCACACTCTTGGCTGGGGAAAGATATAAACCTGCAGTGTGCCTTGCATTACAGCCATGAAAATCATGCCAAGCTAGACTGAATTAAAAATATAGGAGTACTGCAATTTGACTTTGTGTAGTTGCCTGGATGAAGGATACTGGAAGGCCACCAGTATCCTCACAGAATATGCTTCATTGAGCAGAAGCACTGAACTAAAGCTGCAGTGAACCTTTCTACCTCTAGAAACTGGAATAAATCACAAATTCTGAGCTTCGACATCTTTTTAATAGCACATTAACTGTATATAAAAAGGTACTAAATGAAGAGGTTAGATTGGGAGACAGTAGTATTTCATGTAGTTATCATATTCTTAGTTATTGCAATCAGTACTTCAGTTACTCTAGTCTGATTTTCTTCACTTTTGAATGCTTACATTTTGAATATGTGCTCTCCATTTCTAATCTAAAAAGGGAAAAACAAGATAACTTTCTACCTTTTAATTAAAATGTCAAAACAAAGGCACACAACACACAGATTGTCTCTATCACCCACCATTTATATATAAATTAAATCCCAAAGGAGAAATTTATGTAAAATTATAAATGACATGTCAGGAAAGATTTGTTATGGACACTCACATGGGCTCAAAACCATAAAAAAGAACTCAGGAACTCTAGGTATGACATGGTGATTGTCTTAATGAATGACTAAATGGCCTGCATTAAAGAAGACAAAAAAATTACATCAGTTTCTTAATGTTGTTATGTCATAAGTAGGAATTATGTAGCAAAGAGTAGCAAGATTAAACAGTGATGGGTTTAGTAGACTTAATCCATTAGAACTCATGCTGATGAAAATTCTGCTAGCATCAATTATGGTCCAGATTTTCACAGGTAGTAGTGAGATCCCTGTGTGAGATTTTTGAATGCTTCTGATATGTAATCTGTGGTGCCTCAGGTATTTCTGGAAATCCGTTCCCTTTCTGGAGAATGGATCACAGGGGGTTGATTTGCTTTGGCTTTTCTTACAGAATCATAATATAGGCCTAAATGCATCCTCTAAATAAGACCAGGAACAAAACAAGCTCTAGGTTTGATATTCTAGCTCACAGTGGCGATAGTTTAGCAGCAGCTTTGGTACAGTGAGCAAACACTGCATCCTGGCAGTTTTTAATTGTACTTCAATGAGAAGTGTATACACTCCTAGAAGATAGGAGTGCAACAAAGATATAATATTCTAGATTTTTTTATTTGAAAGTAGAGGGTTTTTTTTATTTTGTTCTTTTCTTAGTTAGTCTGTTTCTTCTAGATTTTGTTTATATTAATAAATTGTACCTGGCTCCTTTTTGCCCTACTTAGGCATAGTTGGTAACATTCCTTTGTTTTTAATGTTAGACATAGATATTTCTTTTCTCGTCTTATTACTTATCATTCATATTTAATGCTGCACACAGAATTATCTTTTAGACTCTTTTTACCTTTTGATTTCTTATATTTAATGACACACCCAATTGTTTGATATCCTTTTTTTCCCTAGGAATCTGTCACTGCTCTCTATTTAGCTGCTTTGAACTAGCTTTCATCTTCTAGCATTTAAATCATCTAAGTTCTCATGTATCTTACTGCATTGTTCCTCATTATTTACTCCTTTTGACTATAATGCCATTCTCTTCAAACTAGTGTTACTTTTTACTTTGTTTCCTGCTCTTTGTTTTTAATTTTCCAAGTCAAATTTACGCTTATTACATGACTCCCACACCTTAGGTATTGTCATTAACCTCAGATGTGAGATTTTATCAAAAGGGTTTTCAGAAGCTTGTCTGAAGTGTCTTACCCACAGTAGCTCGTTTGTCGACTGCAACTGAGGAGAGTTATTGAATGACAGAAGGCTTCTCTCCCTGGAAGCTAAGTGCCCAACCTTCTGAGTCCTTTGTTTGAATGTAGGTCTCCAACATGGCAGACTACAATAGGTGCACTTGACAAAAGGATTGATTTTACATCCAACACTGGAAGTATGCATATAATTTCCATGTATTACATGGTGTATATACTACATAAGTTGAAACATTTTTCTCTAACTACATTCAACAGCTTGTTTGAAGCCTCTGCTGTCTATATTGAATATGTTTTCTATTATAAAAAATGGCATTAGTTTTAAACTGCCAACACTGGCAGTCATTACTACCCATTTTTACCAGATATTATGGATTGATTGCCTGCCAACCAACATCCACATCATAAATGCAATGAAGTCTATGGAGAGAGCCTTACTGGAAATGGAGGAAATATTCTGTGGATGCTTCTATAGAGGACCTTGCTTAATCAGCAATTACATTTAAAAATACTTTCAGTGCTGATGACTCATAAGGAAAAGAGTCAGTGCATAAGGAAACAATACAATAACTTCAAGAAAGTCAGTGATGCATTTTAATCCTGACTATCGTGGGAAACTATTTCTTCATTGATGAATGGTGAAAGTAGGATGATGAAACCTCTACATTGGGAAGGAGGTAAATAATAGGTGATAGAATAAAAGCATAAACAAAA
Source organism: Anas acuta (assembly GCF_963932015.1). Classification (NCBI taxonomy): domain Eukaryota; kingdom Metazoa; phylum Chordata; class Aves; order Anseriformes; family Anatidae; genus Anas; species Anas acuta. The sequence continues at coordinate 19,782,312 of NC_088982.1, forward strand.
ACCCATACATGAAAAAAATAATGTGGGTGAGAACATCTGTCTTATCCTTCAGAAATAGGAAATACCTGTTTAAATTGGAATACAGTACATTTAAACTAGACTTTAATATTCACTGTCATCATATCTCAGTGGCAAGAAAAATGCTAAAAAAAATCCCTACAACTCTTACCTCAGTGTTCATAGCTATATTGAACAACAGGGACCAAGTCAGGACTCTGGAAACAATGGTCTGAGGGCAGTTATTCTACCTCTGTCTTCAGCACTTTTCTCTAATGGTATCAGTCGCTTGCTATCACCTGAGACTGTGTCTATCACCAATAACTTTAATGACACATTCTGTTGCTCCTTGCTGCAAATTGTGTTAATAGAAAATAAATTAAATCCATTAAAACTACTGTCTTCACAGCTGACTTTAATTCAAAGATGCTTTGAATCAAGACATAATCAAACTTTTAGCCCTGAGGCTTCATAATCATTTTAAACTGATCAAAGGGGGAAGTTCTGTGTTATGTTTAATCTAATTTAATTGGGGATTGCTACTTACACAGGTGGTTCTGTTGTCCTCCCTGTCATCTCTACTCATATGATCCTATCCTTCTTATTTCTTTCTGTGTTTGGCTCATCTGTATGATCCAGCTCTTCAGCTGCTTACTTGTTACTACTGGTACTAAGCAGACATTGGAAATATACGCATGAGAATGGATTAGAAGATCGTGATGGTCGACCTTTGAATTGGATTATGCTTAATAAAAGATTCATACAGGTCAATTTTTCTTCTCATACACTTTTTTTTTTTTTTATTCAATTTTTTGACATGTAGTTTGGTCACATAATACAGCAAATTTATTACTTTGTTTTTAATGTGATTCATACCATAGCTCAAAATCCACAGAGCTGATACAAATGAATAGCTAGGGAACTCTGGTGAGTGGATGAGGATAATTACAGATATAATTACCTTTTCTAATGGCTGCCTGGTTTAGATGGAAACTGGCTTTGAAGTTATTGAAAAATTCCAAATTCAGGTTCCTCTAATGAGTATATTTCACACTACTTTTCAAAACTCAGAGAAATAGGTGGCATAGAAACCATAGTCTTGTACTGAAAAAATCTTTTTGTCCTAGAAAGTTCAATACTAGCTCTCTTTCTGATATCAGGGTCTTAGATGATTTGGAGATATATCCAGGATAAACAACATAGTGAATTGTACTCAGAAATGAAAATATAACTGCTGCAGGGCAGACAGCAAACATTGAATCTGTTCCTTGCAATGACTCAGCTGACTCCAAAGATGAATTACTACAGTTAGCACTAGATTAAGTTGACCTTGCCAGGTGTTTGTCTAACATAGCAGGATACACTAGTTGGGTATTATTTGGGATACTTGGGTGAGGGTCCCTGTTTTTAGTTTAATCTCAGAGAAGAATGCTCAAGCTATACATAGCTAGAAGAGTGGGAAGGTGAGTGAGAGAGAGAAAAATATGGCATTCTGAGTATAAATATGTCTTGCAGAGTTCTCTGACAGTGAAATGTATTGACAGAAGTCAGTTAAATTTATTCAGTAGAAAATACATCACCAACACAGTTGTGCAGACTATGTCTTTGCTCATCAGTATCATTTCTGTCCTATAGGTCCTGAATAGAAATCCATTTCCTGAAAATCCCATCTCTGTCTTGCTAAAGATTTCTTCTTTCTACACTTTTAGCCAAAACACCAAAATTACTTTGAATATCATTGAAACTACAAATTTTTATGGCACTGCATTTCTTAACTGGTTTAACTGTTTAAAAACAAAAAACATAGGAAATATGCAATAAAATTGCAAAAGGTTTTGTTAACAGAACTCTTGGACAGGCAGAGTAAAATGTGATGTTCTTTGTCTTCCTCCAAAATTAAAAGAGTAAATCTGCTAAGTAAAATCAGTGGAGAAATCACCAAAACTACAAGCAGTTTTAGCAATATTAATTGATGAAACAATCAACACATTTATTTGAATTTAGTCTTTATTCAACATCATCAGAAAAGTTCCAAATTGTGTTGTAACTGAACAGATATTAAATAAAGATGTCTATAAAGTATAAAGACTAGGAATTTGCTTAAATGAGACCTCACTGGCCCCCATAATTGATGTGAGTGCTTGTTTCAGGCATTTTTGTTGTTGTTGTTGTTTGTTTGTTTTTCTGCATTAGTGAACTCATCATCTCTCTTGTAGAGATGCTTAAAATTTACACCTCTGAAGAGCTACACTTATCAATGATAGGGTTTAGGGTTTATCAGTTGTTAGGTACAATGCCCCTTGACTAGTTAAAGGTAATATGAGCATCAACGCAGATTCTTTATAGATCATTTCCACTGATGTTGCTCAATGGATACTTGGAAATAGATGCAGCACTTTGTTATAATCCTCTCAAATATCTACCAGTATGAACATCCAGCACCATGGAAAAAAATTCTAACAATGTAGGAGCTTTCTGTTCATATCTATCCATTTCCTCAGGGGTTGGATATAATCTACCTTAGTAATATCTGTCCACCTTATATTAATAAAAATATGGCTATATCATCTCATCTTTCTCCCTCCCTTTTCTACATATATATGTGTGTGTATTACATATGCATATAAAAACACAGAGAAACCTATATTCATGTGTTACATACACAAACATCCTTATAATAGGTACACATATATTTACATTATTTACTTTGATGAAGATAGAATTATAAAAATAATAAAAATATTATAATTGCAAATCACCAATGTACTTGACTCAGTAAGTTTTCATGAATTAAAGTTTACTAAAACCACCTTTCAATAGAGCTTTTAATCAAAAGGCTCTTTCCCAGATACTAGAGAGATGAGTTGCTTAATAATTCAGTGGACCCATAATAAATGGGTTCAAATCCCACACTGTGGTAAAGTTTCATTAATTTGTTTCTGATTATATTGAGCTCAAAGTACCTGAAGTTCTTGTAACATAATGGCACACTGACAGGGAAGGTATGGTGCAGGAAGAAAAGGAAATTACAATATTATTTTTAGGAAGTTTCATCATTCCCGCTGGAGCTGAAGCACATTATAATTGTATTCAAATGCATATAACAACGTAATTCATTTTTCAGTGGATTAATAACCTGAAAATATCAATAAGCCTCATAGTAACAGGTTAAAATTCATCGCACTTCTTATCATCAAATGAAAATTACATCAACTTTCAGCAGATACACAATTTTTTTGATGCTTCATACCTATTACACTGTTCATAGTGTGTTACATGTAGTAACTTCAAACTGGATTGGCTCATATTTGCAATATTGGCTGGCAGAATAATATGGGATGACATGGATAGAACAAAGGACATTGATTCTTTTGGTTTTGAACTCCTTTACATTTTTGTCTGTAAGTAAAATCCTAAAGACAAAATTGTATTTCTTTGACATCACTGGATTGAAGGTTTTAAGAAAATTAGTGTAATTATAAACTAAGTATTTAATTTGAAAGAAAGAATTAATTGCATTTTGATTTCTCAATTCACCTGAAACCTGGTGCTGACAGGCAGGGTCTAGGAACCAATGTTTATGCTATAAAACATTTTCATGCTGTAGGCATTCTCTCTCTTGAAGATTTCTTTAGGAAGCTTTTATAGATGCTGATAAAGCATCAGATGTCTGAAGTGTTCAAATACCATTCTGAGAAGAGGTGCACAGTGCCCTGATAAACATTTTGAATTGTAAAACCTTATGTCAAAATATCTTGCTACTACTTATAACCATTATAATTCTACAACATTTTATTACATTGTCCTGGAACAGTACAATCTAACTTTGATATTTGTATATTTATAACTTTCATCAAATTTTCTTATATGACCAAATAGGCACTTGGAAGAGAAGAAAAACCCAGAAACAAAATTAAAAGTTTGAAAGCTACAATTGAATTTATTAAGTAATATCATCTCTAAAGCTTTCTTGTTTTATTATGTTACTTGAGATATTAAGTACAAAATAATTTTAAATAAAAGTGAATCCATATTACATTGTTTTTGTTTCATTTTCATATACTCTGTATATGTTTATTGAATAAAAGTGTTTATAAAACCCTGTGGCTTGCAAAAGTCTGGCGGAAGCAGAGGATGATCACCATACCTAGTGAGTTCTTCCACTGGGACTCAGTATATAAGTGGAATTTTCTTATTATCTAAATAGTAAACTTTTTTATTTATTTATTTTTTTTCCCATTCTTTCCTCTTGTTCAGTCTCCAGTACATTGAACTACCATCTCTGACACCGACTTCCACACTGTCTGCTCCGGAGTCTATACTGCTCTTCAGTCAGATGGACTGTCACTAGCAGGATTTTTGAGTATGACATTTTGTTTTTCAAATGCATTTCTAATGATGCCTTTGTTGAGAAGGAAGGCAAAATTGGTTGTGGCTAATAGTAGCTAAAGAGCATATGGAAAAATTTGTAAAACATGCAATAATGGCAGAGTGTACATATTTCAAATTTTATATACATGAAACAAGTAACATGGCCAAATTGTATAAATAGACTTACTAAGATAGCATCAGAATTAGAAATATTAAATGTCAACTTTGATAATTCAGGGACTAGACTGGGTCATTTGTAGTATTATTTTTTTCAAGTCTCTTAAGTAAGTACCAGTATGAGATCAGAGAAATACTTCAATAAATCATTTAGTGCCTTGAGAAAAATTACAGGCGTCAAAAGTTCATAAGCAAGAAATCATATTAAATTAACCTCCTATCAAAGAAAATTCCACAGTTTGGTACAAAAGGTAGGATTAATGCAGTGGACATAATGTACACTGCATAATTCTTCTATTTCAAGTTCTAACCTATTAAATCAAGGGTGAATTTGAATTATTTTTCAAGAAATAATAATAAACCGCATATGTATACCAGTGAATAGAAGGAGTGCTTGAAACAAAACAAATGAAGAATAACAATTAATGATATTATCTTTGGTTGGGATTAGTCTCTAATTAATACTGTTCAAATCACATTTAATATCTTCATGAAACACCAGAAGAGTATAACAGAAGCAGAGCATAGCAAATTAAGTAAGGTGAACTATTTTACCTTTTAGGGAACCTAACTTTGAATTTCTCCTTTCTGATATCATACAGATAATTTTTTATTTGTCTCTGTCACACTGAATGGAAAAGATTTGGCTCTCTGTTATACCAGATTTGAGGAGGAAAATATGTGAAAGTGTATTCACTCAGGGTAGTTCTGACTATATTTCTCATCTTACCAAAAGGAGACACAGATTTACAGTATAGTGATTGACTGGAAAACTACAAGTACCAAGGTTTGGAAGAAAAAAATAAAAAATTAAAAACGTTAAATATGCATAATCTTGGCCAAAGGAAAGTTCAAGGGATTATAATGACAAGTCTATGAATATTTGAAGGTGTAATGCCAAGCAGGGTCATATAAAAAGAGGAGAGAGTAGGCTTATTAAAAATTACTGACCAAATCAATAAAATAATATAATGTTTTCCCAAGAGGAATTTAGCATACTAAAGCCAATAGTGGAGAAAAGGTAGTAAATTTAATATAGAGACCTATTCTGTACTGGCAGAGAGTTAGACTAATGACACAGTATATCTTTTCCAATTTTAGATTTTATGTTTCTGTGATCCTTTATGGACTAAGAGAGATTGGCCTAAATATCTTCCTCCTGAGACTACTTGAAAGATTAAAGAGAGAGTTCAGGAAATTACTCACAGCCTGAAAAATTTACAAGATACGAATGCCTGTGTCCACTACTATTGGTATAACTTCTCACTATGAAAAGACTAAGTAGTGATTAATAATGTTTCTGGCTCGTAAAATGTATTCTACATATAAATTTACATATGCATATTTTTATTCCTTTTCCTATTGTAAGAAACTCCCAAACTGGAGGGAGGTTTACCTTCTTCCCTGATTGCCAAAGTCCAAGTGTGTCAGAGACACCTTTCTCTAGATCAGTCTGTTCAAACCCTCATTCAGCCTGGCCTTGAACACCTCCAGGGATGGAGCATCCACCACTTTTCTAGGCAATCTGTTCCAGTGCCTCACTACCCTCACAGTGAAGAATTTCTTCACTTTCTCCATGATTGCTCTCAATCTATTCCTGTCAAGCCTGTACCACTCATCCCCAAGTCTGTACTGCTGTTTAGGATTTCCCTGACCCAGATGCAGCACCTTGCACTTGTCCTTGAACTTCATCAGGTTTGCATGGGCCCACTTCTCAAGCCTGTCCAGTTTCCTCTGATTGGCATTCCTTTCCTCCAGTATGCTGACTGCATCACACAGCTTGTTGTCATCAATATACTTGCTGAAGGTGCATTCAATCCCATTGTATATCCCGTTAATAAAGATATTAAACAGTACCAGTCCCAATACCAGCCCTGAGGGACACTACTCATCACTGAATTCCACCTGGACATCAAGAAGTTGACTGCAACTCTTTGAGTTTTTGCCTTTAGTGAAGCCCTGTTAGCTGTCTTGACGTCTTCCATATACCTTAGCATGGTTTCGAGGAGGATCTGCTCCATGATCTTGCCAAGTAAGTTCCCCAGGTCTCCTGTTTTTTTTTCCTTTTTAAACACTGGGGTTATGTTTCCCCTTTTCCAGTCAGCAAGAACTGTACCAGTCTGCCACAGCTTCTTAAATAAGATGGAGAGTTGCCTCCATCAGGTCCCTCAGATGCTTTTCATCAGGCCCAATGGACTTGTGCACCTTCAGCTTCCTTAGATAGCCTCAAACATGATCTTCTCCTACAGTGGACAGTTCTTCATTCTAGAGCACTTGCCAGTGAAGACCAAGGCAAAAAAGTTGTCAAGTATCTCAACCTTCTCCACATCCCAGGTAACCATCTTTCCCATTTCTTCTAGAGAAGGCCCATGTTTTCCCTAGCCTTTTTTTATCACTGACGTATTTATAGAAGCCATTGTTTTTTGCCCTTGACATCCCAGGCTGGATTTAATTCTGTCAGGACTTTAGCTTTCCTAAGCTGACTCCTGGCTGCTGGAACAATTTCTCTGAATTCATCCCAGGTTACTTGTCCTTAAGTCCACCCTTTGCAGGCTTCCTTTTTGTGTTTGCATTTATCATGAAGGTATCCTTATCAGAGAACTTTATCAGCAATGAACTAAAAAACTATGAAGGTAGTAATATTTTCAAAAGGCCAGTTAAAAAAATGTGAAAAAAATGTGTGTTCTTAGCTTCATTTTTTAAAATTGCTTTCAGATACTTTGAAAATATTCTACATATGCTCACTTTCTAACACAAATGAACAGAAATTTTATTTATAAATAAATAAAATGCTTCAAGAATATGTTCAAAATTTTGTGAATATACTTCAGGGTTCCAAAGGAATAAATAAATAAACAGGTGTGGCAATTAAATGGCAAATAGTGTGTTTGTAATTTAATTAGTCAAGATTCATCAGATATCAGGGCAAAAGTGTGAAAATATTCCTTTCTTTATTGAGGATCCACTGACAGATGTATCATCCCAACTTAGTGCTTCATTATAGGTAAGAAATATTATCAATATGCACCAGAGCTAAGCTTTCAAAGCAATGAAGCACCTTATCAGAAGAAAACTGATGCAAGAGCACTCTGCTGATCAGAAGACGAGTCTCTGGCTTCATCAATGACTCACTTATTCACTGTGGCCGGAGAGGCCGACATCAGCATAATGAACTTACCTTCAGCCATCAGCTTTCATGTTGGTGTCTGCCTGCTGACTAATTGGTACTCAGCAGAGGTCATCAGCAGTTCTACCAGGGTCATCAGAAGCTTAGATTCATTTCTGTAATTAGTAGTATCCACACTGTTGACACAGCTGAACCAGCACCCAAACAAGGCTGATTCATAAAATATTTTTGCTTGGCTTTAGCAGTTTTCTTTTGGCTAGCAAAATGCCAGTGTCATAGCAACAGTCCACACTACTCCTTGGAGCTACCTCAGGTGTCAGTTATATCATATCCCCTTCACTCTCTATAAGTTAGGGAGATAGTTCACGTTAGTCTATCTAGGCTTCTTCTTGAATCATCAGAGAAAGTATGTTGCCTCTCAGAAATAATTAATCAACACTAGTGTGAGAGTCTAAGAAAAAATGAGTTGTCCCTTGGGAGATGCTTCTCTCTTTCTTTTGACTAAAGAGTAAGAAAGCCTAAATAACTTAGAGTTGAGGGTACTCCCCCAAACATTTAGATATGACTGTAAGGTCAAGAGCAACATCATCAACATAAAACTGAACTAATAATAAAATACGTAGGTTCTGCCTGACTCTTGAGTTAACAAGCACCTGTCTGCAGTGCTCCTCATTGAAAATTTGTCAGGTCTTAGGGAAAGATGTGGATATATACCTTGTACAGGTTAAGCGTCACATCAATTCTGGGACTATACTATTCATCAAGCATGCTTTGCATAGGAATCAATACTGTTATACAATAGACTGCCTTTTAGGCAACAAGTTCTGTGCAGTAAGAGTCACTAAGACATCCTTTTATTTTCCTATCTCAAACAAAATCTGTTTCTCTCTCTGCCTATCTAGATACTTTTATTGTGCTGACACATGAACAAAATAAGTTAACTGGAGACAGAAAAAAAGTAAGAATATGGTCTTAATAACTTTTGCTAGTACCTGTCTATAAAAATGAGTCAAGTCATTGGGTCTAGTTCAAAAAGGTTATGCTGAACATTTGATTTTTCCTTACAGTGTGCAAACACAGGGTGGGTTTCATCTGCTGCATATTTCTGTGGTGAGATCTTTGTACAGGGTCCTGTATGGGTAACACCGTGATAACAGAGAACATTTATACTGCTACTTAAGGTATGTTGGACTAACTGGTAAAGGAAGAAAGAAAGATATTCATGTTTCCATAGTACAGTGAGATTCACTCAGGTTTTATGACCAATATGATATAAACAACGTGGTTAAAAAGAATTTCTGTAATAAATTATCTTTTTCATATAAAGATTGAAATGAATTGAAATGAAATGAAATTAAATAAAGTAAAATTTGCCAAAGAAGGAAAAATAATTACCAGGATTCAGGATAACAAGGATATTTCTGGTGACATTGCAAAAAGATTGGAAGGACATAGTATGGGTATATAAGACCTAGTATGAACATTGGAATAAAGAAATTATGTTGCAGCCACATTTCTTAGGAAAACACAAGTTATTCTTCTCCAAAACAGCTCCAGCAGAAAACAGTGTTCTGCATTTTCAGTGTAACTACAGATTTGGAAAGATTTTCTGTATCCAACTACACCATCGTTTTTCTATCTATTCTAAACTTAGACTGTAGGGAAGACTCCATTATGACTCTTATGATCAGGGTCTACATACAACAGAATTGATCTTTAATCATGTTAAATGTGAAGTGTGAAAGAGCTTAACATGGAGGAAAACTAATCTGGAAATTTCCATGACTACATGAATAGACCAGGCTCAGAGCAGAGGATAAACTCTGCATAAGAATACAGTGTGATATGCTGCAAAACATCAAATACCATATTGAACATGTACAGTACAATGAGAGGAATTAGGTCAGGAGAATGGGAGGCAGGTAATCAATTTTTTATCTCAGTGCAGATTGGTGAGACTGTATTTGAGTGCTTTACACTGTTTTGGGTACCATAATACAAAATAAAAATACATATATATAAATGCTGAATTGGAAAGAATCCAAAAAAGGATTACAAAAATGATAATAATAATAATAAAAAGTTTAAGAGAATTTGCAAACCCTCAGGAAAAAAATGAAGGCACAACATGGAAGCTAATTCCAAATACCTGCAAGGGATTAACAAAAAAAAAAAAAAAAAAGTGACTGGGGGGTAGAAATGGGAGAGAAACTATTTCAGCAAACAGTTCAGGTGCAAGAAAAATTATTAACTCAAATTAACTTTGTGAAAAGGAGAAGAAAAAAGGTGTCTGTGTGCAGCAACTTAACTTACAGTCCTGCAAGTATGCAAGTCAGTTCATTGACTTTCTGAGTAGGGAAACCTGAAGTGCATACTTCAAGGGATGTGTGCATAAAAATAGTTATTTGTCAGTGGTAAAAAAGTATCTGTCAGTGTGAGTAAGGGCATAGTTTTCTTCTGCCTCTCAAACTCTGAATATGGGCTAAAAAATTGAGATGCTTTTTACTTTTTTTTTTTTTTTTTTTTTTTTCCCTTGTAGAAAATACCTGGGAGACAAAGTGTTGATTCTAGCATACTTTTATCCCAAGTGCTCTGAATATTTCTGAACTGTATTTCAATGTCAGTCTATATCTAACTACTGAGTCTTCTTTTCCAGTATTTCTAAAAAAGAATTCTAAGTTCAGGTAGAAAGAGATCTAGGTCTGTGCACTTAAACCCATGCATACATCCTGAGTTGTCATATGCCAGGCATATTACAGACAGATGAGCAAAGAACTACTACAGTAAGAAAACCAGAAAACAAGAATTTAATTGAACTCTAATGATAGGAGTCAATCTTTGGCTAGGTCATCTATATATATTGCATTTGCCCAAGTGTGTTGAGAAAAAATGTTCTTTTTGCATAGGATTAACTTATAAACATTTATTTATTATTTATTTTTCCCCAGTGGATATGTATAAGATGGCTCAATGAGTGTCAAAGCAAGCTGTGCCTTCACAAAGGTCTAAGAATGTCTGAATTTTCCTATTCTCTGTTTAACAGAAATCTAAATTTGGAAAACCGTCTTATTATCTGCACTTGAGAACATACACATTACTAAAATACTCCAGAAGTGTATGGTTTGCTAGACTAGTAAGAGAGATTTTTGGAGATCTTTGGTCTCATGTTTTTGTCCATTTATCTGTTTTTCACTTTGCATTTAATTTAAAGTAAATTTTGATTTTTTCCTTGTTTTCAGTAAAAAGCTGTGATGTATCATGGCTTCAAGGCTGAACAGCTGAAATCACAATAAATAACTTTTAATTTCTCAGAACGATATACAAATTGAAATGCAAAAATATACAATGAAAAGGCATTGATCCATATGTAATTAGAATGTTCAAATTGATATCCCATGAGTAAGAATAGGTTAGAAGCTGACTCCTGATCTCCTAAGTGGTGAAAGAAATTGAGCTGTATAATTTATCTGGGATAAAATGGGAACTGTGTGGCTTAATTGCCAGACACTACTTAAAAATTGTGAGGGCTAATTATCAATTTCAGTCTTCTGCAATACATGCAAAATTATATGCAGCAGCTATATGAATACCTTGCGGATCTGCCAAATGGTGAGAGCAGTACACTTTTGGTAGCTGAAAATATGCTGCTGGCACTAAGCAGATAATATTTATAACAATAAAATGAAATATATATTCCAGTTTTAAATTTAGATATGTTTATTAAGGATGAAAGTATTTCTGTGAAATTCTGTGAAAAGGATGAAAGAACTCCCTGCTCTGGAGCGTACATTTAAATTCCATGTCACGTCACCTCCAGCTAATTGTTAAACTGGGTCAGAGAATTCTGATCCATTGTGTTAACTCTTCATTGAGAATTTGATACCTTCCTGAATCACATACCCAACCTCAGTTCAGGAATGAATGTACTAATTAGTTTGAGCAGTTCCAATTAAATGATAATCGTTTTGCAATAAGATTATTTATGGTTGATATGGGCTTTTTCTGGACCTTGCTATATTTTCCTTTCTTTCCTTAATGAAAAGGGAGAAAAACAAGACCTCATATCTTTCTAAATATATGTCTGAAGGAGAACAATCAAGTGTAATTTTTTTTTTTTAGCTTTCCTAGCACTTATATAAATTTGTCTATGTGAAATGAGTCTAATGGCTTTAAGCCAACAAACACATCTGGATAAACCTTTTGTGTGCTAGTATAAGACTGCCACAGAACAGATACAAATCTCTGTTCACCTAGAAAAGCCCACAGAATTGAATGCTCTGTGCTGCAGTTGTTCTGTTACTTTCATTTATCATTTCAAGCTGTGTTATTTTGATGGCTTTTCAGTTGCAGGACTGCCAGTGCTGATGCAGAGATAATGAAATACTGAAAGCATCAAACAACAGGGATGTCTGTAGCTGGTAATGGGCATCCTTCCTCAGTTTATTAACTCCAGCTGTGCTGTTTGACAGTTTTTGTGAAGAGGTGCGGCACAATGTGAGAATACTGAACAGAGAATAAGGAAGCCAGTGTCAAGAGGTAAACTGCATCACACACTATCCCTACAAGTAGACTTGCAGAATGAGGAAATCATCATCGTCTTTTCAAAACTGCAATCTCCATCTTCAGCCGGCCATAAAGTGGCCAATTTAGAGACCTTCAGTGCAAGTCTCAAAGTACAGAACTTCTGTCAAAGTTATTTTCTGATATGAAATGCATTGCCCACACCTTGCATACAGTTCTTAAAGATACAAGAAAGTATCTAGTCTTTGTTAATAAGATTAGGTGGGACTTCAGATCAGATAGGTAAATGATAGTACTACATTTGAGGTCCTCATAACAAAATACTTGGGATGTATTTATTATTATTGAAACTTTGTCCAGAATAAGATGCAGAGGTTATTATATAAAGCAGTGAGCACTGAGAAGAACCACTGATCTTTTTGTTTGTTTATTTGTTTGTTTTTTGGTTTCTAAAGATATGAAGGTGAATATGCTTTCAGCTGTTACTACAGGTTCATAACTATGGATCTGTGTGCGAGGAAATAATTACGTCAATATTTATCTACTTTTCATAATAAAAACTTAATTAATAAATAAGTGTTCTAATAAATTGGTTGTGATTGGTGTCTCTTCTGAATCAGTCTCCTGCCACAAAGGTTTACAGCCCTGTGGCAAGCAGCTTCAGGCAGCTGAAGCTTCCCACCACTTTTAGTGGGTTCAGCGAAAGCAGAGAGCACCCATCAGGAAGTGTTCTCCGTTCCCAAAGCTGATAGAAAATATTTAGTGTAAAGGCTCCAATCAACTCATAAAAAGGCCTCCTGTTATCAAAGGGTACTGGGTACCTTCTGTCTTCACAAGAAATTGGTGGTGGTGCTGGTGGATAAGGAAGAAAGGATAAGGAAGAAAGCAAAACTATTTTGAATAGATAAAGAAGATACTTTTATTTTTATTTTTATTTTTATTTTTATTTTTATTTTTATTTTTATTTTTATTTTTATTGACCATTTATATAAATAGTTACAAAAATATCAAATGTTCTGAGTGCAGTGTTGCTGTTACCACTCTTACCTGAAGAACCTTTAATGTTAAGGTCAGTGTAACAGATAGACAGGAATCTGCAGGTGCCACAGTACAAGGCTGTTTTCACTCCTACCCTGGGGTTTTCTGTCACCAGCTCTCCCTACCAGATATGTTACTCCCAGCTTTGTGAACTAATATTTCACTTTCAAGTGAGAGGCTTGAAATGTTCTGTTATTACTACAGCTTGTCAGAGAATAGGGAGGTGCCCAACAGCCTGGTCATAAACACAAGCAATGGGTACAGGTAAAAATTAGTAGAGAGGGCATCATATTCAGAATAACATTAATTAATTAATTAATTAAGTAACATTAATTAATTAATGTTTTAATTAATTAATTAAGTAACATTAATTAATTAATTAATGACATTGTCAAACCTGATAGCAAAATAGCAGAGATTAGTAAAACATGCAGTTTGACTATGTCATAACTGAAATAGAAGTTCAAAATTAGATCTGTTAGCTGTTTTTGTGGACTTCCGTTTACAGCCTAATGATTGCCTCTATAAAATTGTATGTATGTATATGTGTATATAGAATATACGCATGTCTGTATAACCACTTGAAAATAAAAATATGTATGGGTTACTTGATATAGATAGAGAGGATGACAGAAACATCAGTGTATGTCCTTATATCTTTTGCTAGGAGTAAAAGGGAGTGTGGAAGCAAGCCACCTGTACAACCCCAGGATACAGAAGCCATATTCTTAGATGGTGACTACCGCTGAATTGTAGGCACTAAGTGCAAGGATCATTCTGACTTAGCACACAGACTGTTTTCTTGGAAAGTCAAACAAGCACAGTATGTTAGGAAGTCATACCTTTTAATCTTCTGGAAGGCTTACACTCAGCTGTTGCAGGAAAAAAAAAAAAGGAAAAAAAAAAAAAGAAAAAAGTTTTTTCCTGACATTAAACAAGATCACAAATTAGAGTTGATTAGTCCTTTACATCTTCCTTGATTTGCTGGGAGGCTTGAGGGAGCCATGAGTCAAAGTGCTAGTGAGCTGGATGTATGCCTACTGCCTAATGGCAGTTCTCCTTTGTTAAAAAGATGCTACTGGCTAATCTCAGTATTTCTTTCCAGTACTTGGATTGACATTTGGGAAAGGTATTATTAAAAAATAATCTATCTGCCTATGGCATTGGTAACATCTGGGAATAAAGTGGCAGTAAGTGCCTCAAGAAATTCTATAACTGTGTGACAAGGAGTATTGTAAATGTGATCATAATCTTTCGATTCTGTTCATTCCTGATAGATTGCCTTTTTGAGGTATTCTAAATTTCAATGAAAATGACTAGCTAAAGATTGGGCTTCAGTCTGTGTCATAAGTGGACCCTAATACTAAAAGTAGGTGAAAACCAGATGCTTGGCAAATCATCTGGCACCAAAATATAATGCTGAGTATAATTTAGTTCAAGACTGATGTGTATAAACACATCTGTTAAAGCAGCACAGGGTTGTATCACAAAAGTCCAGCATATAAAAGCTGAGGTTTTTTTTTTTTTTTTTTCAATTTCTCTTGTTGGTTTGAGAAGCTTGAGTTTTTTGGTTGTTTTTCTTTGGACTTCGTAGTGTCAGAAAAAATATTTTAATTTTCACTGGTGTCATTGACACTTTGACAAGTCTGGAGCCATAAGGCATGAATAGCAGTACAGTCCATGATGCTCCACTCAGGAGATACACTTCTGAGCTGGCCTGAGAGGTTTCTTTGTGCCAGGCATCTGTCTGAGGCACCAGGTAGCCCTGGGCATTCCTCCTGAGGCTGGCAGCACAGAGGTGAATTCAGCCTATGAGTTGTGAAAGACAGTCACCCAGAGATAACAGATATGCTCCAGTTTATATCTGGACTTCTATCTGATGGTCAATTAGTCACTTCTGTGGTTAAAAGTCTTTTCAGTAGATTAAACCTCTCTACATTCCTGAATCACTTAAAGTTGGTCTAACTCTGCTCTGATAGAAATGGTTTTGATCCTACCCTCAACCCAGTATCTCCTTTAGTATCTCCTTCTCAGTCATTTTTATGGATATGCTCTTTACTCTTGTGTATATGCACAAGACACATTTTCTAGAAGGTTTTATAACTTTCCTATTTTTTTGTCTGATATCAATTTAATCATTTTGATCCATATTATTACAATATTGTGCAAAAGAAATAACAATACACTGACTGTTTTGAAGCTGCCCACTTTGAACATAGAAAAACTAAATGCATGAGTCTGATAGAGAAGAGAAAAAAAGTTCTGCAGAAATGAAATGAAAAACTTTTCTTAACTGCCCACACAATAGCTTACTCAAGCCAGTGATATCATGTTTCTTTCTTTCATCACCTCCAAATGCTTGCACAAAGGTGAAAAAAGGAAAGCTAAAAAATATATTACATACTCCCGCACCACTTGCAAAAAACAAGTCTTGATTCAAAGCCTGGCAAACCTGTTAAAGAATCTTTTGTTGTTTAAGACACTCATACATCATGCGGCATATCACCCTATTCTTCAGCAATCACTTTCTCGCCTCAAAGCTATTATTTTGACTATGAAAAATGTGTATATTTGTCTTGGATTCTCATTTTTAACTGGTGTGTGATAAAGAGTGGCAAGTAGTCTTTTACCACTCTAAATCCACCAAAGCAAAGTATATATTGCACTTGTCCTTGAAAAGTCAATACATACAACTGGGCTCACTATGGCCATAATGACCCACCACACTTTTCAATATTCTTCCTAGACTTATATAAATCTTTGCAAATGCTTACAGTGAATTACTTTGACTTCCAGTCCTGTGGAGATTACTTTGACTTCTGGTCATGAGGAAAACACCTTGCTTGGTATCAGAACTAATCCTTAATAACTAAACAAGCAAAAAAAAAAATTTTTTTCTT
This sequence comes from Anas acuta, assembly GCF_963932015.1. Classification (NCBI taxonomy): domain Eukaryota; kingdom Metazoa; phylum Chordata; class Aves; order Anseriformes; family Anatidae; genus Anas; species Anas acuta. The sequence goes on from NC_088982.1 coordinate 19,798,443, forward strand.
CACTAAGGAGGAGATACTTTGAAAGGATTGTTAGACCTTATTTCCAGCATCTCTATCCTGATTGTTAATTAAATGTATCTTAGTCTATCAAGACAGAAAAGAAGAAACAATTAAAAAAAAAAAAAAAACAAAAAAAAACTATTTAACAGTCCTGGCATTCAGAGAGCTAAGCCCATTTACACCAGTTAAGTCCTCATCCTAAACAGACAAAGATGTAAATGCAAAATCCTTTAAGTAATGTGAGGTTTTTGTATCCTCTTTTTCTTTCTTTCTTTCTTTCTTTCTTTCTTTCTTTCTTTCTTTCTTTCTTTCTTTCTTTCTTTCTTTCTTTCTTTCTTTCTTTCTTTCTTTCCTTCCTTCCTTCCTTCCTTCCTTCCTTCCTTCCTTCCTTCCTTCCTTCCTTCCTTCCTTCCTTCCTTCCTTCCTTCTTTCCTTCTTTTTCTTTCTTTCTTTCTTTCTTTCTTTCTTTCTTTCTTTCTTTCTTTCTTTCTTTCTTTCTTTCTTTCTTTCTTTCTTTCTCTCTCTCTCTCTCTCTCTCTCTCTCTCTCTCTCTCTTTCTCTCTCTCTCTCTCTCTCTCTCGTTCTCTCATTCTTTCTCTCTTTCTCTCTTTCTTTCTTTTCTTCCTTTCTTCCTTTTCTTCCTTTCTTCCTTTTCTTCCATACTCCCCCCCCCCAAAAAAAAAAAAGAAACATGCTATGCTGCTAAGTAAAATATTTTTCAGCATTCCTTCTATTTATGTTGACACAGTTCTGGGTATTTAAGCTGGTTGCTATATTTTCAATTCCAGCTTGGAAAAAAGGATCTTTCCAGATAGCAAAGAAATCAAGACTTTTCTCCAATATTAACAGCTTCACTTTTCCATACTAGTTCCAATTATTGTTTTTTCATTTATTTATTTATTTTATGATTGGTATTTCTATTTATCTATGAATGTTGAAATGAAAAGATGAATAATTTGGTAACCATAAAGGAAGCTAAAATATACACTATTTTTTCATCAGGGAGAACAGGCATTATTTCTCTAAATAGGAGAAATGAGTCCTGTGTTAACATAAATACTTTTAGCATCGTAGACAGTGGTCAGACCTGTCTTATATCCTTTTGTAATCAAAGGAAATTGGAACTGCAGTAATTGACTGTATCTGTTGTCTAAAAATTATATCAATAATTCTGATTCAATTAAAACAAACCCTACTGACTGAACTACCTTTAGCAGTTGTACATACTTATGTGTATGGCTAGTTAATATTTGGATGAACTGTATCTGGGTGCTTGGTGGAATCATTTAGTTATTTGTTTACATACTTACCTGACAATTAATGGTTGATTTTGATGTAAGCTTTCTATTTTGAAGTTGTAGCCGTTTTCCAAATGAGGAACATTTTCTGACAGCACTTTTCATGAAACTAACTACTCTTTGTAAATCATTGAAAACTATGCTGCTTCTGACTGACAAGAGAGTGACTTGCCTAGAAATTTATCATAACTTTAACAGGAAAAACAGCTCATAGACTACAATTTTGGAGAGACTGTGAAATTCTCTATACAGAAGTAAATAGCATTTGGATAGTATGAACTCTATCTATTTGAAGTAACAGCAACAATAAAAATATTCTTCATTCATCTAACTGGGAAATAGACAGCTGAAAATGCAAAAACCTAGCCAGGTAGGGAACTGTGTTAGAGACATTCTCTGTCTCCTCCTACCAGATTCTAATGGGTATACCCTATTTTCCTGGTTAATTATCACTAATTATATTGAAAATATTTATCGAACTTCTAATTATCTTGGTCTCCAGGCAGTATGGATATGCAAAGGATGGGTGTGGAATTTTAACTACTCAGTTTCTTTCTGCAAATGTAACTCATAACCATGAAGCTGAGCCCAATGCCATTTTTTTTAAGGAACAACATTAATGAGGAAAATATAAAGATGAGACAGGCCTAATAAAATGGACAAGGGAAAAAAATAAAACTAAACCGAATAAGACTAAGAGCCAAAACAAACAGAAAAACACAACACAACAAAACAAAATCAAACAAAAAAAAACAAAAAACAAAAAACAAGAAAACCTCTAAAGTGTTGAAAAAGACAGCAAAAAGAAACAGACACAATAAAAATAGTGAAAGGAGAAAAGTCTTAGATAAATGTACAAAGGCAGATGTGTTCCCTGTGCTGAAAAAATTCAATGAAGAACTGTAGGTGAATAATTGGATTTAGTGTCTCCTGTAGTTTTTCTCGTGAGAACTGTGCAGGAAGAAAACCCATCTTTAGTAAAGTTATTTCTTGAAATTAAGTTTTGGTCAGCTCGTGTGAACTCTAGATTATGTAACTATGTCTCTACCATGTAATTCCTATGCAGCAAATTCCTACCAGAAACACGTGCTCTCACTGTTTGAAGAACTGATTGAATCTATCTTCAGCTCAATTTTCTAAGACTTGAAGTCATGTATATAATACCTATGTGAGAAAGAACTATGAGAATGTAATTTTCCTTGAAATTTCTGAAGGTGCTGGCCAATAGTAACAAAATTCAACATGGAAAAGGTTGTCCAGCTGCCTTGGAGGAACCCTGAAAGTGGTGGGAAGCCCTACTTTTCCTGATCAGATCTGTGTACTCCTTGAAAAAAATCTACACAAATCACTGACTGTGCAGTGTTTTGGTATGCCAGTATTTATATGTGCTTGCATAGAGGAGAAAAGGATATAATTTTTTCTTGTAAGTGGTAGGTAGGGTAGCTCATTCATAAATGATCTGAAAACAACCATTACCTTTCCTGCTTCAATAGGTAAGCCAAATAATTGTTGCCACAGGTTAGGATTAAACATGTATTTTCTTCTATTGCTACCTCAAGTCATCGGAGATGCTTAAGGCAATTTTTTCCTTAAAACTGAAATTTCCAAAGGTTAGTATCAATGCAATTTAGACTCCTGAATGGCTTTTACAAGGTAGAAAAAATGTGAGGTACTTTATTATTATAATTATTATAATCATCATCATCATCATCATCATCTTCTGGAACATCTAGTATGGGCCACTATTTGAAATGCAATACTGAATGAAATGGATCAAGGTCTTGAATGCAAGGTCATTGCCTTTGCGACTTTCCTTCTATTACTTTAACACAGCCTGGAAATCTGACAAGAGAACTAGTGGGAAGAAATTAAATAACAAATAGAGAACTTTCAAAACCATCTTTTCATGTTGTAAAAGTACTAACAGCAGCAAGGACCTTTACTTCTAAGTATTTATTAGATAATGAAACATTATTTTGAGTACTGAACTTTTTGAAATGCATGAATCACCCCACATGAGTCATTCAATGCTTTTCAAATACGATGATCAGCATTCTTGCCCCTCTGAATTGTCTTTTTATATCACAACACTTAGTAATCATTAAATAGTATTTTTTTATACACATAGACAAAAAGAAAAAGAAATAACAGAAATAACTTTTTTTTTTTTTTTACCACTTTTTCACCATTTTACTAAATACTCAGTACAGCGGTACTTTCCATTAGTACTAGTACACCAGTAAGGTGTACTAACCTTCATACCAGGCAACATTTTATTGAATTGAAGTGTAATTTATGTCCTGTATCTTTCTGCTCTTATTTTTAACAAGTACCATGAAAATGACAGAGAGTCTCAGGCTAAGAAAGCTACCACTTATCTCAAAGCTAACTACAGAAATGGCACTATTGTATGCAGAATGTGTATGTATGCCAAGAAGAACAGTAGGCATCATGGATAAGAAACAATGGTCTGAGTAACACCGGGGTTGAAGGTATTCTAACCAATTTTCCCTGTCTTTTACCAGATGTGTCTAGCATATTCCCAATGATTAACTTCATCTTCTCTCTGGCTATTTGATCCTGTGTGAAAGATGCAAGGAACAGAAAAGAAGTTGTGGCACTCTGCCTATATGTCATTCTCTGCACGTCTAAATTGGTCTCCATTCATCATATGAGCAAGTATTTGGATACTCATCCATTATTTGACCCAAAGGACTGAGTTTCCTTACTCTCCATCCCCAGTTCAGGCATTCTTTTTGTTAACACTGGGGCTATGTTTATATTTTTCAAGGTCTTGTATTTGTGAATCCAGATAGGAAAGAGAAATTAGCATTGGTTTCAAACTTGAATAAAGACCAACAAAGTCTGGAACTGGACAAATCTCAGAGGCTCTCAAGGCTTTAAATATTTGCATGCAATGCTGCCACACTGTTTGAATGACAAACACACTCACAAAACTAGTGTTGCTTCACAAATACTCTGTCGATCTGAAACTGCCAAAATAATTTAAAATATTAATATTTACACATAATTATCTCATTGCAATCATAGACTTTATCTATAACTTCATTTATTTTTTTTAATTACCTTTGTAAAGATTAAACAAATATCTATGGATCAACTGTAAGTTAAACTTACTGTTTGAGAACAAATTCCAGTCCATGATTTTCCATATACTTTTTCACATGTAATTGGTTTCTGAAATCTGCTTATGGGCCTTGTAATGACAGGGATTGTGTCACTACAGTTTTTTTTTTTTATTATTATTATTTTTTTTTTTTATGAGGTAAAAGCATTTGCTATCAAGAGTGGCATGAAATAGAGGGAGGGATTTGTAAACAGTTTTATTTCTCCTCGTACCACACTCAAGAAAGGGAATTGTAGTTGGACTGCAGATAAAAATACTTGAGTCCTTTCCTGAAAGCAGAGAACAAAAGCAGCTCCAGGAACATCATAACAAAATGAGGGCCACTTAACTTTATCCTTCTACTCCCCATCAACTGGATTAATCAGAGAAGAAAACTGGATGCTTTCATGAAACTGTCCCCAGTTTTGTGAGAAAATGTTTATAGTATCCCAAGAAAATAACTAATAATCTGCAAAACTATAATAAACAATTTAAATAAACTAAACTAATAAAATAAATAAACTAAAAAAATATAGTGTATTAGATGTTTAGTTTAAGTGATTTTAATATCACAGCCTTGCATACTCATAAGACAAATATGCATACCTGTTACTTTGCTTTTAATTGCCAGTATCTATTCATTAATTCAGTCTTGTAGACCCTTCAAGGCCCAGCTTTGAGCAATAAACTAAGGGAAGTGCAGGATAAATTTAATATCAATAAAAAAAGTTGTAGGTCTGACAGGCTACCACTTCAGAGCATTATATGAGAAAGAAAATTTTGTTATGGCTTGTTACATGGACTTCAGATTCAAAATACAGAGGACAAACAGAGCCAGTCCTGTAGGTTCCCAGGGCATATGCAGATGACCAGTGGTAGCAAAGACTAACTGACACAATGCCCAAGTACCCTCAGCAGTGTTGCAAAGGCCAGGCAGTGTACTATAGCTCAGAGATAAGAGCAGCACAAGAACAGCAGTTCAGAGATGAAGTTTCCTGTGGGAAAACCTGAATGATTTTAGCAGTGTCAGGATTTTTTTTTCTGGCTTCTTTCTCCTTAGAAGAGTAATGCAGATAGTCACTGAATGCCTTTGAACAACAGCACTATGTCTGCAATAAAACACATTTTGGTAGTTTTTAGAACAAACTTGATTCATATAGTTGCATCATCTCTGTGCTGCTTACCACCCACTTCCTAATGCCACCCAGATTTATGGGTGACCACTGGGCTATTTGTCTCACCATAGGAATTGTGGACAGGTTGATGTTTAGAACAATAAACAATAAATTCTTCATGTGGGAATATTGGCTTGGAAGAGCTACAATAAAAACAGCATTGGGAAAGGTCACAAAGTAGAGAAGTTGGCAGATTATAAGATTTTAAAGTGCTAATAGGAAATATATACTTCATAAACATTACACATACATATGACAGGCATACAAAGTTTTGTCTTGTGTTGCTTTTCTGTATTTGTGTGTGCGTGTGTGTGCAGAACACAGCTGTTAGTCACCTATCCACTAGATTAGGATACCAATTTTCAGTGTTCGGGTATGCAGAAGACAGTACAAAGTGGGTAAGACCATAACGTACTGATGAAGAAAAATAAATGAAGTTTTCTGAGGTAAATTTCATCATATTGCTCATCTGTAAGTTTCATTTTTCATATTCTTGACAGGAATCCCTTATTTTAATAAGAGTATTAACGGTTCAATTACTTTAAAAACAAACAAAACAAAAACACAACAGCACCCAGTCAGTCAGATACTCTAGTGAATCTTTTTTAGTTCAGATTAGCAGATATATTTCCTTCAGAGTTGAATTTTTTGCTGGAAGTAATTGTGTAATGTAGAGATTTGCATACCTGCTTTCCATCTTCTACTTTAGAAGATGAGAATATAATCTCAAAGAAAACAAAACTACATGCCTCTTCTCTGTAAGTTTCTAGATGCAGTATATCCTTAACAGCTCACCCAAACATCTGTCTTCTAGTAGAAAATACATTTATTACAGTCTAAAGAATTTAAAAATGTTTTTTAATGTGATCTTTTGCTCCTTGACTTAATCAAGATGCTTTGGATAGACAGTATTGCTATACATATGCTTCCAACATTTATGTAAATTCAGTCAACTTGTCATGGTTTACCACAATATAGTAAAATTATTAAGACATGTTAGCTGGTCATAAGTAACAGATCCACGTGTGTTCTTTCAAGCTGTAATAATTAGGAGGTAAAATACACTGACTTAAACTTTCATTAACTGTTTATGACATGTGTGGTTATCCAGGATTAACTCAGGTCATTAAACTATATTAACTTAATGTTGTGTTTTAGCCCTGAAAAACAGTCCCTTTTAATCTATTTTTGTAGTTCACTGTGTGCTAAACTTAAAGAACTCTTCAGAAGGTCTTAAGGAGTAACTGAAAACAGGTGCAGTTAGCACTTTCATTTCTCTTGGCAACAAAAGCTCATCAGAACAGGATCCAATTTTACTACTATTTGTTAAAAGTAGAATAAATAAATAAGTAATTCAGAATATCAAAAGAATGTTGAGACAGGGCCAAAGCTGAAAATGATTATTTTCTCATGCTTAACCATGAGTACAGGCTTGGTCAGTTTAAGATCAAATTAAATGTGAATTAATGTAAAAAACGAGAGGTATAAGTATTACAAAACATTTGTGAGTGATCTTATTTGGTAGAGGAAAGACTGTGATCTGAACTAAGATGTCGTTCAAAGAAAATTTTGAGTTCACCTACTTATTCTGTTTTAACTAGTCATTAAAGAACAAAACGTTTTCAGATGTTAATAGGACCTGTTTGTAATCATATTGTGTAACAGAGAAAAACTAATGCTTGGTACAAAGCAGAGTCAAATGAAGTTCAAATATTTACTCTTTGCAAGAAAAACATTAACAGAAATTAAGCCATGTTGTTCCTAGGACAAAGACAAATCCAAAAAGGGTTCCAATGGCTGAATTGAATTTAAATATATTATTATTATTATTATTATTATTATTATTATTATTATTATTATTATTATTATTATTATTATTATTATTGAAATAAACAGAAAACATCTTCAGTAAGAAGCAGGTAAATTTAAGCATTGTGTTTTTCAATTATTGTTTGCCTAGGCATATGACACATCTGTGTTCCATTAACATTATTTACAGGAAAAACACATTTTGCTTCTTTTTCTTTTGCCTTCCTCTCCATCCTCAAATTCACTTTACCTTCCAAATGTGCTGTGGGTCAAAGGGCAGTGAAGACTGCTAAGCACCTTGTCTGTACATTCAGCTCCTATAATATTTATTTTCTAGCCGTCAGTACATTTGCCTAAGAGCTAATTTAGCTAGGAAAGCCAGTGTTCATGCCAGGGCTGATCTGTCAAAACCGGCATGCAAGTGAGCTGATTGCACAGCCTTCCTTGTGCCAGTTTTGTTCCTGAAGCCAGTTCTTCACTGTCTCCTTTGGAGTGCTGCAGGAAACACAGTCTGCATGGGTATGAGAAGGAGTTCACTTAGAAAGACCTCATACTCTGTGCACAAAGCTGACATGTAGGCCTGAGGGTCAGAGGGCATGTTACAAGGATTTCTGCAAGGTGTACAACTTGTCATATGAAATAAAACTTCCAGCTTTCTAATGTCTAACAAAGTTCTCCCTGTAAACACAAGTAGAACAGCCAGGCCAATATGGAAAAATGTCTCTGCTGTTAAAAATTAGTTTTTAAATCTTTTTAGTCTGTTATATTGAAATATATATATGCATATACATATATTAGATGTTTGAATAGCACTTTTTAAACAAACACTAAAAGAAAATAATCAATATTATTGAAATGCAATTCTTCTTACAAATTACCAGATTATATAAAGTGCCAAATCAAATTGTTTGGGGATCCCTTCACAATCTTAAATAGTCTTATAAAAATAATATACAAATGTTTTGGGAAAAAAGGGGAGGAAAATATCTTATTTTATTCATGTATTCTCTTTCCAGAGCTCAAAAAGACACCAATTTTATTTGGTGATGGGGAAGAATGATAAAGACTTAGGAAAACAGAATTTTCAACCATTAGGTAAGCTCTCACTGCTTATTGTGCCTCAGTCTTTTTTTTCCACTTTAGTTTTTCCCTCATGGCTGTAAATGAATAAGTGAGTTGGTGGTCAAGTCTTCCTTAAATTTAATTATTATAGGATGCTAAAATTTTAGCACTTTTGTTTTCTTTAGCTGAAGAGAATAGGATTTCTGGGCTCATGCATGTAAAGAGTGGTTTCCTTCTGGCTTCCTTAAGGACATCTCCAGATGTCCTTAACCTGGCTGCTTGCAGACATAACCCAGCAAAAAATCAAGGCTGCCTGCCTGCCTATGGAGTGAGTGGCACATGGTTACTTTATCAGAAACCCAGACATGAGCACAACAATACAAATAGAGTACAGTAGCTACTTTTCAGACTTTTCTTCCCCATGGGCAAACTCATTTATATATTTGGCAGAATGCAGTCCTGTTTCAGGTGGCTTTGAGCATGTGGGATAGATATGCCTTACAACTCTGTGCCTGAAAAAGGGAATTCTGCCCATTGCTGTGAAACTCAAGGTTTAGTTCTGTTTTATCCATAACACTTTCACCAGTGTATCAGCAAAACACTGATACAATCTGGATGAAAAGTATTTTTTCTTTCAATGTACTACTTCCAAATCAAGAGATAATGGTGTTTTTATCAGGAAGCCAATGGGGTCTCCACAACAGGGGCAAGCTGGGATTCAAAGGAGACAGAAAGGCAGGCAGAGGCACCATCCCAACCAAGAAGAGCAGATCAGATCAGATTCCCAGATGAGTCAGAAATGCTAAGGCAGGTTCAAGGTGAATCCAGGAAGTCAAATCTTCAAGGCAAGGTTACAGTGCCCAAACACAGTATGCGTACTTTGTAGCTCAACAAGGGCTGGAGCCTGAGCTCAGATACAACTATGATATCACAAGGGTGCATGGATGGCAGTCCCCAGTGAGGCTGGTGAGGGTGATACTGGTGAACTCAGGGCCCTAAATTTTCTCTCCTGGAAAGCCAGGTAATTCTCTCACCAGTGTGTCACTCATCCCCATTCAACAACAAGTTGCCTCCTCTCCAGTGTTTAGTTTCCACATATTTACCTGTTTTAAGCAAATCTCATTCACAAATAAATCTATGGAGATGTTTCTAGTACTGCACAGTCACAGTCAGGAGTGCTTGAATGCATATTCACATCTGACCTCAATTTTTTGATTTAGTTTTCAACTGTGCATTCCAAAGGAGTTTAAAACACACTCATCTCTTAGATTTAGTATTTCAATTACATAAATGCAGTGTCTGGAAAGCTGATAAGAACTGAAATAGATCCCAGTTTGTGGAGCCATGTCAATTCACACATGAAGTTTTAACATTTTGCAATGGATGCTGATGAGCACTTTAACTTGTTTGACAGTTTGAGAACTGTTTTAGAGAAGTGTATTAAATGAGGCATGTAAAATATACCATCTGGATAATCAATGGGACTAATCTTTCATATTAAAAATTTATGCTTCTGCAGGATTTTTAATCTTTAAATGATCCACAGTCTTGTCTGTAAACCAGATTTTAAAGGAATTAAAACAAAATTAACTCAGGTTTTTCTCTTGTTTCTTGCACTGCTTATTTACATTTACATTCTCAAAAATTTTCTATCACTGTACACTGTCCATGTTTCAATCTCACCTAACATGATCACAATTGTTTTCTGCAAATCCCATCATAATTTCACAAGTATATCAGAAGAATTAGTTTGTTTTTCCCATTGCATATTTCTCTACCCTTTTCTATCCTTCCTGGCAAGTTTGTCATCCCATTTTCTTTCAACACTAACAAAGGCTTATTATATCTATCACTAACTATGAGATTGGCATTTCTTCTGTGAAAGTATTTATCTATCGCTTCAGTCAAAAAAGTGGACCTAGCAGGCTGCAGGGTGTAGTGGTTGTAGTGGTCTGTAACAGACACATTATGATGATGTCTCCTGTTTAAAAGGAAGAACAAGATTGGGTACATACATATGTTATTTGTTTCAAAAACTGCTAGGAAATACTGTTGCTGAAGTCAACACGAGAAGGTAGGACCATATTATTTGAAATTATGCCTGTGAAATTGTGTTTGTCTTTGGAGTTCTGGATGTGAAAACTTTACTTTGGGCTGTTGGTACAAAGTCAGAAGGTTATCTGAGCCAACTGATATAAAACTAAAGGCTAAATGCTTCTGGTTGACAATCTTCCCAAGATGTTACTCACAGCATTTCATTTCCACAGAGGTCAATAAAAAAGAAAGGGAGAATCGAGGACTCTGATTAGTGTCTTACACTGGCCCAGATAACCATAATCTGCATCAATTTGAAGTGGTCCCCAAAGGCAGAATTTTTAACACTGAATGAAAATCTCTGCATCTGAGCTAGTGTCAAGTGTATGTTTACTCAAATGAATCCCATAATGCATCCTGTAAGTAGTTTAATGTAGTCAGATTGTAGACATAAATCTAGGTAAAAATGAATCCCTCCTAAAAGACTGTTATGCCCGTCTTGGTATGATTAGAGTGAAAGACAAACTACGCAGAGTTTTCCTTCCTCCTTAGAGATGGTAACCCCCTTGCATACAGTTTACAGGATTTATCTGTCCTAAGCAGACTCAAAGTTTTAAACATAAATTTTTATTCTAGAGTAACATGTTTTTGTTTTTCATATCTTCACATATATTTTGTATTAACTATCCAAACACAGGTACAAGCAAAGAAATAATTCTCACTTATTTCAGGAGGAATTTTGCCTGAGTACACATTCATTACAAGGTTTGACTAAAGAAACATATATTTAGAGAAATATAAAACTTAAGAGATATTCATCAAATGCAAGTTACAAATGCAAAATTTTATGTAAGCGATGATAAATCATAATAAACAAGCTAATTTTAACAGCCATAGACAGACCAGTATCTCTATCTCTTTCTGCTATATATCTTAATGTACACAGTAACAATCAGCGTGTTCATTTGGAACTTAAAACTATGAATGTGTCAGATTTATCAAATGTATGTACAAATTTGATGGTTTAAAAAAGCGTATCTAAGGCCTAAATTTTCTGGTTCATGTTTCACATATAAAAAATTCTACTTTACGAAATATAGGAAGGTACATCATTTGAAAACACTTATTCTTAAGCCTTGGGAAAAAAGATGATCTGCCTTTCATGCATCCTTCAGCAAAATGTTTCTCATAGGTATTATTGTCAAGATTATAAATGCAATTCTTGATTTCAAACCAGTTTGCCAGCAGGAAGCCTCACCATGAATGACCTGTGGCAACACCTGCTATGCCATTTGGATCAGTAAGGTAGTAAGACAGTCAAAATAATAATAATTAAAATAAATAAATAAACCAAAACTATTGACTCCTCCATGCATCCACTGTCTTGAAGATCTCATATAATCTTTCCCCCTAAGAGGGTCATGCTATGCTGAAAATTTTGAACACAATTGAAGGAAAAAACAAACTTTACTTATTTAGGCCATTTTCACATTCTTAATTATAAAGAACATATAAAAAATAACAAAGACATATTAATAAAATTTGTTAACAAAATATGAAACAGAAAATAAATAGGCTATAAGCCCTGCAATACACTCTGCTCAATGAAGATTTGACTTTTATCACATTTCTCCAATTACCCTTACTTTGCCAACATAAGGCAACATAAAGCATACCTAGACTATGATACAATTTTAGACTGTTTACTGGATTTAGTCATATTTCACAGACAATAAAATATGAAGCATCTATTTTTTTAAACTGCTTCTTACACAATACTTTGTAGCAAAATATGCCATGCTTTTTTTTTTTTTTTCCCCTAAGTTAACCTTCAATATTTACAGTGTAATTTATTTATAAATATATTTAGCCCGCTCGCTAGTTGAATGTTCTGTACAGTACAGTAGATCTTCTGGAACAATAAGCCTTGGAAGACAAAAATACATGTTTTTATGTCACACACAAAGAACCTATGTGGCTTTACCACCTTTATTTAGATGACCATTAAAAAAAGTATATTGTCATTTTAAGCCTTGGAATTCTAGAGTTTTAAAAGGCTTTGGTGTAATAGCAAGTCCCTCCTTTATGACTACAAAGATCTTAAGATCATTTTTGCTTTTATACTGACTTTTATTACAATCCTTGAGATACCTGCTAGTGTCATGGCTTTTTATTTGTCTTTAAATGATTAGCTAGGTACCTCTGAAGTAAACTTTTACACTTTGCCGTTATATTTCATAAATGCATAGGGCCTAAGGGTGGAGATGCTGGGGGAGAGAGTGTCTGCATTGCCCCAAACCTGTATGTTCCCATTGTGGCGAGCACTGAACTGGACCAGCAGGTGAGTGGGAGGCCCGGGGGTGTGGATAAGAGGGTCTGGGATCCTTTCATGAGTACTGGGTAAACAGAAGGGTTGTGCTGGTATGTGGGGAATCTGGAAACGTGTATGTATGTGAACCTGGAGGGTGTTGAACATGTGCTTTCACAAGTGCAGTCTGTCTCTGCCAGCTGAAACAGAGGAAGGGGAGTGGGCTATGCTTATGTTTTATGTGAGTCTGTTTTTGTGTGGATGCTGTGGAAGGCAGTGGGAGGCCTTTGGATTAGGCCTCCAGTGGGATTAGGCCCAGCCTGATCCCTAGGCATCAGGCTGGGCCTAGAGCAGCTGGGCAGAAGGGGACTGAGTTGGTGCTGTGAGAAGTGGTCGCTGTTACTATGTCCCTTAACAAATACTGTGAAGCTATATTCAGACAGGGTTTCCACTGTTTTCTGTGGAACCCTCTGAAGAACTATTCTGTTCTACAGCAGGGTTTTGCTTTCTCAATTCCTTTCTCAATTTCTTTCTGATATGTCACTTCGTCAGTGCTTGACAGATTTGTTTTGCTTTCTACAGATTTTTTTTTTTTTTTAATTTAATGTAACCTTTCCAAAAGGATGATGTGGCCACATATGAAAAAGAGAACAAGCTAGTGAACACACTGCCTTGGCACACAGGTGAGCTTTAAAGACCAGCAGGATGCTGTAGACATTGTACAGCTGCCCTCTGTAAGAAAGTTCATGATGGAGGGGTGGTGTAAGCCTCATTTACTCTTCAAACAAGTATATTAATTGGGGAGAAACATGTTCTTTCCAAATAACCTTATTGCATGGAGCAGATTCTCATGATGTAGTAGCATAGAATGAATATTTGACATTAACTGAAAACCTGCTTGAGGCAGGAGGAAAGGAAACAGTGAATCCTGGGAGGTGTCTGTTCTGTGGCTCTCAAACTTATTTCTTTATATTGGGAGAAATTCTCTAACTTGCTGAGTTCAGCTTCCTGGAACAAGAAGCAATGGAGCTAGTGCTGCCTCCAGTCTACCCAAGGATACCTTGAAAACCGGTTTTGACCATGCCAAAGAACAGTTAATCCCTTAAAAACCCACCATGTGAGAAAGCTTACTTTCTCAAAAACCTTATTGTTCAGGAATCATTCCTCCTCACAATTCTCAATGTGACAAAGACTACTCTTTATGCATGCTTCAGCCTATGATAGTACAGACTGGAATGATAATTTTACAGAGACATCTTAGCAGGGCTCTGGTTGCAGAAGCAAGGATAAATCCTGAATCTGTTAACACCAACTATAAAACTTGAATATGACAAAAATATCAAAAACAAACAGACAAAATAAAACAACTGTCTTTACCATTGTAAAAGTAACTGAAAAGGCAGAGAAAAGGCATTTTAATTTAGCTGGGTTGTAACACAGTTGCTTCTCTTATGGTAGCAATTTGATAGAGAAATAAAATGAAATTAATTCTGAATTTGTAGTGATTGAGATCCTACACTTGTAGAATAAATATACATAAAACTGGCATATATAAGTAAGATTTTAGCAGCCATTTCTTTTATGACCACAAATGCAAACTAATCACCAATTTCTAAGCTCAGATAATGTGGAAAGCGGCAATAGAAAGTACTTGGTAAGAAAAAAAAAAAGAAACCCTGAGTATTTAAACCCTGTGGCACTTCTACAGTTTACACATTAGTGGAAAATTGTTCATCATTGTTCTGAATTCAGAGTTATGCTTCTGACATTTAAATATATGGTGCAAATCTGTGAACCAATATCCTTATTCTAACAATTTAGGAAAGCTTTCAGAGCTAATTGAAGTGTCTGTGTCATTTTGATGTGCATTTTTCAATATCAAGGGCTGTAACATGGCAAAGGAAATGCTTTTGTTGTACAAAGCCATTTTTAAGTGCTTTTAATTAACATTCATTTCTAGGTTGAGTTTGAGTGTTTAAAGACACTTTTGTTAAGCATTCTTGAAGATTCTTCAGTAATAGTCAAGTGGCAAGTGGCTCTCACAAATGTAAAAAAAGCTTTCTTGAAGACAAAAAATATCCCTCCATTGTTAACAAATTCCTTGTTTTGTCTAAGATTTGACATATACACCTTTTTCTCTCTCCTTCACCATCTTCATAAATAGCAGTTCTGTTGTTTACACAAGCATGTAACTTGGCACTTGGAAGCAAGCCCAAGAGAAATTAATGTAGTATAAGCAAAAGTGGTAAGAAAAAAAACAAGCAAACAAGTACATGTAGGTGGTGCCAGATGCCTTCTTGATTGTGCACACATTGTGCATTTTGTAATTTGAGATTAAACTCATGTAAAGAGGATAAAAATTGCCCTCCTGGGCTAGCCAAGAGATGCATGTGTGTGACATTTGGCCTGTACAATGTGGTTCACCTCTATATAGTTCAGGGGTAATTGCATCAGAAAGAGCACAGTTCAAAGTGCATCCATGTGGTCTAAGATTTGATCAAGTCTTCTTCATGTATTAGACCTTTGACCATAATATTGAGAATAATGTATTTTTTCTTATATGACCGTATAATTATAATCTATATATAATATAATTTTCTTGTATAACTATATAATTATATATATATTACGTAATTCTAATTTCATAGGCTACCTGACATGGTGTTTTATAGCATAATAGATATAAAGTCCCTGTAAGTATGGGCTGCTTGATATAGGGTGTGGCACATGATTGTGTGGATTGTTTAAGAGTGAAGATGAAGCTGAAGGAGCAGTAGAAGTTCTGGGGAAGAAAGGAAGAAAAGAAGATCCTGACTGTTAGAGGCAATTCCAGGCTCAGTTACTCCAAAAGCCACACCTGTTATTTCTGTTGCAGAAGGAATAAATGACACATTCATTCTGAAGACAAACCCAAGGATGAACTGAGGATGATTAGATGATCAGTATCCTGCAGTGAAATGGAAAATTAAGTGATTTCATAATTGTATGACTGTCTTGTACTCCAGCTCAATATCCTGTCTCCAACACTGGTGAATAATGGAAATCTATGTCAGGTTACAAAGCTAGAATAAACACAAAATGATATTTTCCCCTTTTGAGCATGCAATACTATCTGTTTTAGGTACTAACTGCTTTAGAGGTAGTTTCTTTGTGTGAAATAATCCTCAATATATTTCCAAAAATTTATCCACTTTATTTTACATCCTGTGGCATGAACATCAGCAGTTTAACTAAGTGTTAATGCTGTGTCTTATAACCTCGTAGTGCCTCTAGAAGTGTTTGGTAAGGAACCATGATAAAATGCTTTTGGAAACTCAAATAAACTATCAGCTGCTTTTCCACTTTCTCCATGCCTTCTGCAGTCTGCATTGATACAAAACAGGTAATAACAAGAGACATGAAGTTGGAATGGAAATTTTAAATAAGAGAAGTTCATATTGGATGTAAAGAGATTATTTTTCCGTCAAAGGAGACGTTTCAGCTGTGGAAGAGGCCTCCCAGAGAGTCTGTCCAGTCTCAGTCCTTGGATGTTTTCAAAACTCAGCTGAGCAGCTTTGTGTGACATCAGAACTGGTCCTGCTCTGAACAGGGTTTGGACTAGAGACTGCATTGGGCCATTTCCAAACTAAATTATCCTGTGGTCTTATGTTTTTCTTCAAGTTATTAGCCTTTATTAGCTATTGGCTGCTATTAATACATATGTATTTCAAAGTAGCATTATAACCTCACAGACCTCAGTGTTGGCATAAATGTGCAAAGACACAGTGTTAACCTTATTTCATTAAACAGGACTACAGGTTATGTCTAGTGTCAAATAATTGGCAAGATTTATTTGTTCTGTGTGACAGACACGTATATGCTTAGACACGTATTAGCACAAGGTGCTAATGTATGTAAATCCATGAGAAGGCATGAGCAGAAAAGCACATTAATTTTACTATTTAGTGTTAGCCATGAAACATTAAGAAAAATATTTACACTGGGCAACTGCTAAGTTTTGGCACCTGCTTCTCTGTTATCTGAAAAACAGAAACAAACAAAACAAACAAAAAAGCAAACAAACAAAAAACTAGTTCTGATAAGTGTGATACAAAAAGAAGATTAAAAAGCTGAATTAAATCTTTATGTTCCACCAAACTGGAAACACTGATTTCATGTTTATAAATTTTATATTTTAGCTAGTGTTCAAAAATAGCTTGTTTAAACAAAAATAGCCTATACTTTTTTTTTTTTTTTTTCCCCATGCTTTGTGTTTTATATCACAACTTTTTTTTTCTGTTTTTATGATCTTGTTCCATTGATGCATCAGTAGAAAGCAAATTAATCCATTTTCTCATTGAATCCATTTCAAACTCATTTAGGAACAGTATTTCCAAACCAAGCAGCCTCATGTTTAGTATCTCTAATAGCCTGTTACCTCTCTTGAGCATGGGTAACCTACTTCATTCCAGATAGAGTCGAGTAACAGATTTTGAATACCTGGTGAGAAAAAACATGTAGCAATGTTTTTCTAATGAAATGCAGAATAGACAGTTAGACAGATGTCTTGTAGTAATGATGTAGCTGTGTTTGTCTTGGTGACAAGAGATGAACTAAAATTTGTCATGCTGATTTTCTAGCCCTATGGTTTTATTATTAATATATATCTAGCATAAATAATCATCTGATCTCTGTCACAAGCACTTGACAATACTCAAGAGATTTTATTTGCCTTTTCAGGATGTATCAAGTAAGCTTTGTTACTATAGATATTACTTCCATGTTTGATTCTACTCCTCCTACACAAAGTCTGTCTTGCAGGAAATGGAGAGATGAAACCCAGGAAAAGAGGAAGTGAAATATTTTCTGTACTCAAATAACACAAATTCATACATTATAACAAACTTCCATAGCATAATTACACAAGTTTTGGAATTTTCAGATTTGGTGAACTGTAGGTTGCCACTCGTTATATTTACCTTCACAATTTTAATTTTAACACCTTGAGTATCAAAATGAGAAATGAGAAACGGGTTGAATGCAATCAGAAACCTACAATCAATATCTACAATCAATATTCAAATTACGTAAACTCCTTTAAGTAGTTAAAGTGGCTGAAAGACCACACGACAAAATTAACAATACTCAGCAAAGGGTGAGTTTTCCAGTGCTGGACTGATTTGTTGAGTGTTTAGAGAAAGGAAACACAGCTAAACAGAATAAAGGCACTAAATGGATAAAAGCAGTGCACTAAAGCAGTGCAGAACACAGCAGCAGTAAGGTGTTTTGAGAACAAACATAAAGGCAGGGTAGAGGTGGTACAAATGTGTGTCTTTTAGACATCTTTTCTTACTGAGAGTTAAATCTGATCCCTTGTATTTTATAGAGCTTGATAGAATTTTCACTAAATTACTTAATCACATATTCAACCTACTTTTGGTCTTTGCAGAACTTTATGAGATCCACAATTTAATTATACCCTGTGTGGAAATGTACTTTCTTTTGCCTGATAATTTCATTGGATGCTTCTATTTCCTGGACTCTGAAAGAAAGTGAATAATTGTTCCTTAATCAATTTCTTCATGCCCTTCACAGTGCTGTGGAATTCTACTGCATGTGTCCCTTTCTGTCTCTTTTGCAGGCTGAAGAGTCCTAGTTTATTAAGTCTTTCCTCATATGAAAACTATTCCATGTCTTTGATCATTCCTGCCATCTTTGTACTTCACAGCATCTACCTTTCTGAGATGGTATGATTAGAACAGCAGGAAGCACTCAGGACGTAGATATACCATGAATTTATACAACAGCATAATCAAATATTGTGGGTTTTCTGTGTTATTTTGCTAATAATATTTTGTTTCCTTTGTTTTGCCAATGCCATGAATCTGATTTTTTTTTTTTTTTTTTTTTTTTTTTTTTTTGTATAGCTGCTAATAATAATGTAGGATCTCTTTACTGAGTAGAATCAGATAATTTTCCTCACAGTCTCGGAGTAACAGTTGTGTTTTCGACTATGTGCATTGTTTTTACTCTATTGATGTGATTTCATTTTCTTTCTTATTGCACAGCCACTCCTATCACAAAACTTTGTGTAACTATTTGCAGCTAAAACTGATTTAAAAATCTAAATTGTTTTGACTCTCTGACAATATTTCCTAATTTGCTATTTATTCTCTTTTTCAGTGGGAATATATCTGCATGGCAAAGTTTCCAAAAGATACAGTAATGTACTTTCATTGGTGACCTGATATGTTGAAAATTTAGTGTCTCGACCCTTTGTACAAAGAACTTCATTTAAACTTCTTTTGTGCAGCAATATGAAAAATAATGAAAAGGAGTGAACAGACGTTTGAAATATTAGTATGGAATAAAAAATGAAATTAATCTTGAAAAAATAAGTGTTAACACACTCAAGAAAAAGGCAATCAAAAGTATCTACATGCAACGAGAGAATAAGATTTTCTTAACAGAATTACCTAAAAAGATAATCTTGAATGATCTGCTACTTACATAATATTTGAGTTTGATAAAAGAATAATTATGTTTTGAATTGCACTGGCAGGGGCATCAAGTTGTGGAGCAGAAAAGCTGTAGGATGCAAGAGTTTAAAAGATACCTTAGGAGGTTACTAATCCAATCCACTGCTCTAAGCAGCAACATCAACGAGTTCAGGTTTCTGACTTTTTCCATGACTTAAAAACCTCCAAGAATGACTTAAAAACCTCCAAGAAAAGAGATACCAGCATCAGCTGGAAATACTAAAGTTCCAATATTAAATATCCTCTCAGCATTCTTATTTTTTTTTAATCTCCCTCTGAACCACTCTTATTTTAATTTACACTTTATCCTCCTGTTAGGCACTGCTGTAAAAAGCTTGTCTTCAGCTTCTCAATGACCTTCCCATAGTTGCTGGGGGGCTGCTCTTATGTGCCCCTAAAGATTTCTTCTTTAGGCTGAACAAACTGGTCTCTCTCAGCCACAGGCCAAGTACTCAAATCCTTAGCTATCTTGCTGGCTCCCTGCTGTACTAGCTCAAGCTTACCAACAAGTTGGCATTTTGTGGATCTTTTACTACTTCAGAGCTTTTAGTTTGGTTATCTATAACTGTTGTCATGGATCTAATACTTAGGTAATAATAAAGTTATATGGGACTGCTAAAAAATGCTGGTTAAGCATTTTGGAGATACTATGGTTATTAATAACAATTTCTGACAAAATGAAGTAAGCTTCTAGCAATTTCTTCCTTAAAAATAATATGGAAACTCTCACAAGTCTTCTTAAGTAAGTTCCTCTGCCGCATTTGTTAATGTAATGATTTTTCACTGAATTTGTTGATGTGAATGAGCCTAACATTGTTAAAATACTTCCTGAATTTCTACATAACATATGGGTAATTATGCAAGTATATACATATATATGTGCAATATGCATACGACATCAATGAATACAGAGCCCTGAATGGTTAGTTTGAATTAGTGTCTGAAATTGTGCTCATTCACAGTATACACAGCAAATATGAAAAGCATAATAATTTAAAACTTTTGTACATATTTAAAAGGTTAATTTTACTATATTATTATTATTATTATTATTATTATTATTATTATTATTATTATTATTATTATTATTATTATTATTATTATTATTATTATTATTATTAATTTTCCACAAACAGTACCGCCAAAGATTTCTTAATTTAGGGACAATAAGCTTCAAATCTGACTTCGTCAAATATAACTGCAGCCAGTCAGTAATTTGTGGTCAAAGTACAATTTTCTTGATACATAAGCTCCTCTTTAATGTAATTTTCATAAAAACATCTTTCAGGATGTGTGCAGCCGTCAGGTCAGTAAAACTGATTTTAAAAGACCTTAACCTCTAAGGAAAAAATTGTCTGTTTGTATTCTTATTTGAAAACATACGCAGAAGTAGTCATCAAAACTACAGCTTCCTTAGATACATCATTAATTTATGTAGTCTTGGAAACTGCAGTTTGTGCCTGATTTTAATTTATGATGTTCAGCAATGTGTTTATTCTGTTTGGATCTTTAATAGAAAAGTTTAAGACTGAAATCAGATTGTCTTATTTTTATTATATTAGAGTGATTAAATATATTGAAAGATAATTAGTGTATTTCAGATAGTGAAATGAAGGTTCCTGTTATTTATCATGCATAAAACTATCTAGAACACAGAAAAATGTTGAATCAGTACTTTCTGAAAGCTTTCTTTTATGAAGGTATTTGCTTATTTATTCTTGTTTCCAACTCCAAGTCATCACTGTTTCTTTTGTAGGTGGAAGCAATGACAACACTAAAACAGCTTTGAGAGACATACAGAAACTATTCTCTGGTTCAGTGAACTGAAAATTACACATCCTCTCTTGAGGATCTGTTTAAATTTTTGAAGTGCTTATACAAAGTTTTCAAAGATGTTTGCATTGAAATAAGTCAGGGAAGAAAATAAATTGAGGACAAATCTAGCTTACCTTACCCATTCAGGCTGTCCTAGAGGTGTTAATGACACTACTTAAAATGTAAAAGATGGGAAAATCAATTTTTATTATCTTTAATCTATAGTCAGCAACAGACAACATACTTTCAATCCATGAAAGAAACAAGTTATTTTAACAAGGTCATATTTAAATCTATTGTTCTGCAGTAATTTCTGTAGCTGTCTATTTTCTGTGGATAATTCTTACATTTCATAGTACTTCTCTGTGTTAAAGAGGTGACCTAGAATATAAGTGCTTAAAAGGGGTTTTCAGACAATTAAGGGGGGCGGGGAGGGGGGGGGAAGAGTATTGGCTTCCAAATGTTTATGACAATTTCCTCACACCAGTTTTTCAGTGCTTTCTTGTGCTTTTGTTTGTTTGGTAATCTCTGAGTGGATGTGAAAATGGATATGTTAAGGAAGAAAGAAAAATCCTGTATTTCATGCTGACTATTCCTCCTTGCAAAGAGAAGGAGAAAAGTGAACAAGAAGCAGGGTGAAGGCTTTTTCCACCTGAACTACAAGGTTTAAGAATGAGCTTCCTTCACCATACATTTCTGGGTTTCTAAAGAGATAATGTAACACAGACTTTATTAAAACACCGTTTCAGTGGATGAAAAACACGCACACGCACAAACAACAAAACAAACAAATAAACAACAACCCTCCCCCCAAGAATCTTGAGAATTAAAATAAGAACTTATACCTCAGAATTTAAGAAGCTTCACCATAAAAACTTATTTTATATTCCAATTCTGGAAATACTTGCAGAGTCAGGCAGAAATTTATATAAAGGATGCCTTCTCTACTTGACAACATTATCCATGTTCATCTTATGAATATGGGTTCATTTTATGGAGAGGAGTATGAAACTACATACCTCCTTGGCCCTAATAGCCTAATATTCTTTTAACATAGTAACAAAAAAGCATGCTTAGTTCACCAAAATAAAGAAGTTAATGGAGATCTTGTATGTAGATGAATAAAATTTTAATAGAACTGTGATTATTTTCTGCAAATACACTGTATATTAATCTAATCTGAAAATCGTAATACCAATGCTCCTGTCTTAAAAAAAAAAAAAAAAAGGATAAATATTTAATTATATAGCTTGATCTTTTAATTACATGTAGTGTTGAATATAACAGCAATTTGCTGTATTTTGTGATTAACATATACAATCAATCTGGAAAATACTATCACTTTTTTTTTTTTCCTTCTTTGATATCTGTAAAAAAATGCAACACATCTGCATTATTATTATTCAAAATATAAATATGTTTTTTAATCAATACTCTATCCTTCCAAACTATCAGAAACAGTGATTCTATGTATAGTTTCCATAATAACAGTTCTGAGGCCTCGTGAATTCTTTCTTGCTTCACTGGTTTTGTAGCCTGTGGATGCATCCTGATATATTGCAATAAATATGAAGAAAATAGGGATAAGAAAGAGACTGTTTTCTAGAGTCATATACAATTTTTGTACAAATAAACAAATATACTCTTCAATCTGACACTAATGTGTCAGATTATGGCATGAATGGCAAGAACAGGAATAGTTTTATCAGTAAATATTTTTATTAAAATAATAATCTATGTAACAGTGAATGAAGCAGGTAAATGCTGAGATTATTAGATTTCTGTTTTCTATCTGAAATTTCCCCTTAAGTATGCCATTTATTTAGCAATGGGCAATGAATGGTTTCTACCTGTTTATGAGGTAATAACTATAATCATTTTTAAATAAATCCCAAGGCAAAATGCCAGAAGGTTTGTTAGATCATAGTATCGTTATTATAGAGACAAAAACAATTCTCAAGTCATTAAGGAGTATTATTATATTAATTGCTACAGCTTTATAGCTTCTCATCTCACATTCTGCCTATAAATCTATTCTGATTAACTATTGCCTTTAAAGCTATATAATGAAAATATTTTTCTGAAGTTGTATCTCTCTTCTGTCATGTCCCTTGGTGAAAAGTTGACCTCACCAAAAGCAGTTCTCATTATTACTAGATTTTTTGCATATTTGAGGTAAAGTATTTTGACACAATGGAAAGATGTGTTTGAAACAGTCATGATTATATCTGTAGTGAGAATTCATATTCAATATAACAAATGCAGAGGTTAGTTATCAAATTTGCCTGTCCAGGTAAGGATTTGAATTGCTAACCAGTGGTCAGTAAATCTAAAGAAGTATTGG
Source organism: Anas acuta (assembly GCF_963932015.1). Classification (NCBI taxonomy): domain Eukaryota; kingdom Metazoa; phylum Chordata; class Aves; order Anseriformes; family Anatidae; genus Anas; species Anas acuta. Next base: position 19,821,933 of record NC_088982.1, read on the forward strand.
TAGTTTGTAGATTTCTTAAACTTGAGTCAGGGAGAAAATCTCTTAATGGAAATCAAGGTCATTCTTCATTTTGTGAATGTTCTTTTATATTAGTAAGCCTGAAAAGTATAAATAGAAATGACCACGATATTTAACTTTTGCATGCCATCGGATATAGACAAATACAGTTAAACGCTTTGCCTTAAATATAAGATAAAATATATAAAAAAATATTCCTATAAATAATTGTTATCTGTTGCCATGGGTTAATGGACACATATGACTGTTGAGCCACTGTCACATCTAATTTATGCATGAATTCCTGCCCAGACCCTTATCTTCCCCTGCAGACCCTGATTGTTCAGTGGTTGTGTTTTGTTGTAGGTTTAGTGTATGGGCCATCTGGGACAAGTTCTAACCTTGTGTTATTTTTATTTATTTATTTATGTATTTATTTATTTATTTTGCAGCACCTAGTACACTGGAATCTAATCCCTGACAGAAAACATCAAGCACTATGCAAAGGATATAATTTTTGTTATGTTTCTGCCTTTTCACATCTGGATTATTTATTTTCTGCTATTTTGTATTTATCTAACTACTTTCTTTACTATGATAAGGTAATTTTTAAAGCTCTCTTCTGAGTATATATATATTTGTGATGACTAGATCAACTTGCCCAACCTTTTAAGTTATATCAAGCCCTGGAATATTATTCAGTTGCTTATTTTATTATTCAGTTGCTTATTTTGCTTTGTTTTTGCTTTATATTTAACTGTCTTTATCTCAACCCATGAGTTCTTTCCAATTCTTTTCCCTACCCCACCTGGGGAGAGCTGTGTGTCTGTGTGGTGCTCAGAACTCTGCAGCATTAAACCATAACATATTTTTCCCATCTTTTCTTCATTCTGGGGAGATATTTTTTTCTCCATCTTACATGCTTTTCCCATATATTTTGGTTCCCTGTATTGTTATGCTACTCCGAATTTCATTAATTTACACCTTACTTTCCAGTTTCTTTCTGCATTTTTCAAGGATGTCTGTTTTTTTTTTTTTTTTTTTTTTTTTTTTTTTTTTTTTTGTGTGTGTTTTTGTTTTTCCCTCTCTCTCTTCCCCCCATAATTTTACTTTTTGACATTTGCACATTTAGTGAGCATTAACCATTTTGAAATAACTCAAGTAAAATGAAAATTCTTACTTTAATGACCTATTTTATGGGATCTGTAATTCATTTGTAGCTGGACTTCTGAAGACCACTTATGCTTTCGAATATTTTCTTCTGCATTTTATGTCTCTTAAATTAGAGCAAGATGACCTCAGAGGAAAACTTCCCATTAGCTCTACTAAATTGATCATTTTTCTCTTCTTTTTATAATCTTGTTTTCTCTCTGTTTTCTTTCTTGTTTTCGCTTCATGTTGAATATAGTGTTGTTATTGCAAAAATACTAATATACAGATTGTTTCTGTTTTAAATGTTCCAGCTTCTTGTCCCATCATAGCCCATTAAAATTGGCCAGACTCGATTTTGTCTCTATGGGTTCATGCTGATTTTATCTACAGTGTTCAGTCCAATCCCTTAAATATCCACAATATTTATTGCTCAGGGACTTCCTAATTTTTCTAGACATACTCTAGGAGGAACAAATATTATTAATACAATATTTTTAATAATATATTTATTAAAATGGATATTTCAGTAATATTTCAAAAGCTCTTCAGTGGGCTAAACAAGAACAGAAGAAAAGGTACTAGGAAAGAAACAGGTAACTTTGAAGTAAGTGGGAAAAATAACAGAGATGAGGTCAATATATCATTTAGAATAAAAGGCTGTTTTACCTTCCTGTACTAGCATAGTGGTCCTTCAAATGTGTTTCTTTTACAGTTCCTCTATACTGACAAAGGAAGGATTTATGCTAAACAAGAGAAAAGAGCTGAGCGAAATGTTTTTGATCTTTTCCTTATTGAAAACAATGGCAAATACCTAAAAGTAAGTCTAGAGCAATTATTAGTCCACAGAAACAATATAAAGATAGTCCTTTGCTGAGGCTTAACATGGCAGGCAGATAACTACCATGCAACTGTTTTCTTACTTCCCCACCTCCAACAGTGGGATGGAGTAGAGGTAAAAAAAAAGTAAAACTTGTGGCTTGATATAAAGACAGCTTAATAGGACAGTATGGGAAGGGAAAGAAACAATAACAGTTGTGGATGCCCCATCCCTGGATGGTGTTGAAGTGTTCAAGGCCAGGTTGGATGGTCTAGTGGGAGCTGTCCCTACCCATGGCAGGGAGGTTGGAATTAGATGATCTTTAAAGTCCCTTCCAACCCAAACCCTTCTATGATTCAATGATTCTAGGATTCTACAATATACAAAACAAATGAAGTACAATGCAATTACTCACCACCCACTGACTGATGCCCACTGAGACCCTGAGCAATGTCTGCCTCCCCTGGAGGATATCAAAGGGTAAGGAATACATGTATTCTTTTGGCCAGTTTGGGTCTGCTGTCCTAGTTATGTCCCCTCCCAGCTCCTACTCAGCTAGTAGGCACTATGAGAAGTTGAAGTCTTAGTGTAAGTAGTGCCCAGCAGCAACTAACACATCAGCATTATTTTTGTCCTAAATAAAAAACACAGCACAGTATTTAGTTTAATTTTCCTTTGATCTAAAAAGTCGGTCAAATACAATTATAAAAAAAAAAAAAGAATTGTATTTTGAATTCTCTGCAAAATGGGAAAAAAAAAGTGTATAGTGGAAAAAATTAAAGGTTTGATCTTTAAATAAATATGAAAAAAATCTAATTAATAAGAAAAACATAATAATATCTGGTGACAGGATGAGGGGGAATAGGCCAAAGTTGTGTCAGGGAAGGTTTAGGTTGGATATAAGGAAGAACTTCTTCACTGAAAGTTTTGTTAGGCATTGGAATGGGCTGCCCAGGGAAGTGGTTGAGTCACCATCTCTGGAGGTCTTTAAAAGATGTTTAGATGTAGAGCTCAGTGATATGGTTTAGTGGAGGACTTGTTAGTGCTTGGTCAGAGGTTGGACTTGGTGGTCTTGGAGGTCTCTTCCAACCTAGATGATTCTGTGATTCTGTGATACATTGTAGTTAATTATTTAGACATTGAAAATGTTTAATTCACTGAAGATAATAAACAAATTCATCATGAATTCAAGACAATTCTGTTACTACATATGTGGATTTTTGGGAAAAAAATATTTGTCAAGGTATTTCTGAAGTAACAGAATGGGTAGTTTTATTGTGCATGCAAAAATATATTGATAGCTGTGTATTGAACTTACAAAGTAAAAACCTCAGGTTTGAATAAATCTGAAAAAATACAAGAATGGGAGGGAAAGTAAAGGAAACTGAATAAAAGAATATTAGGTAAGAAAGAGAAAAGAAATTGGAAATTAGTTCAGAAAAAGACAGTTTACTGGAGAAAAATTTGCTAATCTAAATCTCCCCTGGCACAACTTGAGGCCATTTCCTCTAGTCCTATCACTAGTTATCTGCAAGAGGCCAACACCCATCCCTCCACAACTTCCTTTTCAGATAGTTGTAGAGAGCAATAAGGTCTTCTCTGAGCCTCCTCTTCTCCAGACCCCAGTTCCCTCAGACACTCTTCAGAGGACTTGTGTTCTAGTACCTTCACCAGCTTCATAGCCTTTCTCTGGACACATTCCAGGGCCTTGATATATTTCTTGTAGTGAGGGGCCCAAAACAGAACACAGTACTCAAGGTGCGGCTTCACCAGAGCAGAGTACAGGGGGACAATCACTGGTCCTGCTGGCTACACTATTCCTGATACAAGCCAGGATGCCATTGCCCTTCTTGGACACCTGGGCACACTGCCAGCATCAACCAACATCCCAGATCCCTTTTGTCTGCACAGATTTCCAGCCACTCTGCCCCAAACCTGTAGGGGCATGGGGCTGTTGTGATCTAAGTGCAGGACCTGGCACTTACCCATGTGGAACGGCCTCTGCCCATCCTTTCCAGGTCCCTCTGCAAGGCCTTCCTACCCCTCCAGCAGATTGACACTTCCTCCCAACTCAAAGTTATAGGTCTTCTGTTCAAAGAACAATTTTCATCCTTGCATTGTTTACTTTTATTTCAGATATTTTAGAAACAAAATAGGATATATTCTAAATTAAAACATGAATTCAGCTACAGGCAAATCATATTTTGATAGAAGTAGTGAAACTTTTGAAAGAGATTTTCATTTAGAAGGTCATAAAAATCAGAAAAGAAGTATTAGTCTTTTCAGACTAGCTACTTTGCAAAACCTGCACTCTGTGACAGTTCTCCTGTCTTGGATTCAAATATTTCAAAGCTTATTTTAGCATCTAATTTTGAGTTTGAGGTCTCTAAGTACAGCTGAGTCTCATCCTCTTGGCCGTGACATTTCTGCAAGACAAAAAGACAAAAAGTTAAGCTGCCCCAATTAAAACAAAAATAGATGAAACATTTCTCATGATGGATTTGTAAGTAATGGTCTCAGACAATGACTGACTGCTTTGGAAACAGTTCCACAAATATTCCTCCAGTTACAAATGTTCCAGATAGTGAGGAAATGGGAGACTTATTCACTTACATTAGGTATCTGTCGATTTTAGGCAATACTGCAACCTTTGTCAGTGGAAAACATGATGGCAAATGTGTAAAGCAAGTTTCTGCAGATTTTGGTCTCCTAACATATTTTCTTCTTTAAAATATCAATTTTTGCAGAAATAACTGTTTACATTACATATTCATACTGTGCTTTCTATTTGATAGACAAAATATGCTTTCTGCCATGATGAATGGGTAAGTTGCAGGAAAGAAGTTACAAAGAAAGAATGTAAAAAAATTCAGGAAAGAAACAGCCTAGAATTTCCTGATGATGACAGAAATGAGAAGGAATAAGACGAACAGGTATTCTGTGAAAAACAAGTATAAACTCACAGCAGATATAAAGAATAAAAAATATGAAATACTACTGTAGTGTTAGGCTCTATTAATGAAATTAATCAACAAATAAAACAGTTAATTAGAGAGGATGAAATAGCTAAGAGTAATACATATAAAATATATATAGCTTTCACTGTTGGTTAGTTGAAGTTTAGGTTCATGATCTACAAGCACTGAAGAGATAAAAAATCATTATTTGCTCACATTTTTATCTAGCTTAGATCAGCACATACAAAATTTCCATTCTGATTCCAGTTTTCCTGTAAAAGTCTTCATTAAAGTGCATAACTCTCTTCCCGGTTACAAAACAATCCAAAGGCTAAAATGGCTATGACTTCATATAGGCACTTTTGTAAGAACTACCAAAATATACTCACGTATATCCATGGTATGGAAAATTGTGCAAGATTAGGACTAGAGGGAGTGATCTCAAGTTGCAACAGGGAGGTTAAGGTTGCAAATAGGAGACATTTCTTCTCAGAAGGAGTAGTTAGGCTTTGGAATGGGTTGCCTGGGGAGGTGGTGGAGTCATTGTCCCTGCAGGTGTTTAAGGAAAGGTTGGACGTGATGCTTAGGGACATGGCATAGTGGTTCATATTGGTGATAGGGGGAAGGTTGGACAAGATGATCTTGGAAGTCTTTTTGAACCTTAATGATCCTATGATTATGCACTGATTAATTTGATTAACAACGTTAATTTTAGTTAGATGAATATTAAACAGCAAGGTGAGATAAGGAGTGAGATTAACATAGGACAGTCATACAACCCATACAGTCTCATCCATTTAATTCTTTTCAGGCTACTAAACAGCCTGCTTAGTTGTGCCTTATTTGCCCTTAACAGTCCTATTCTGAAAAAATAAATAAATGTCAAACTGTTGAAATAAGATGAGGTTAGCAATATGAAATACTGAACAGCACTGGAGAGCTCTGTGCTTCATATAGATTAATCCATCCCTTAACATTAATCTAGCAGCCAATCAGAATTCTCCCCTAACCCAAATAGTTTTATAATGCATTTTAAATCATTGAAGTTCAGGTGCCTTACACTACTTAAACGAAAAGTAACAAGGAAATTTAATCTTAAGATTATTAAGTATTTATAGCAGTGTCTAGGGGGTATCACCTAGCAACAACATGGTCCACAGAGTAAATCTAATAAACTGCAGCTCATCCTTTCTGTCATCAATGATCAAATAATCAAGACAGGAAAAGCACAAGTAGTGATGACATTGAGAGAATCTAATGATAAAGTACAGGAGCATTTTAGGAGACAAAGAGCATGTTTAGATAACAGAATACAGTCTGCACAATAATTAGGATAAGGCAAAGCTGGACTTCAGCCACAGTAAGCTGAATGGAGAGAAAAGATTGAAGTGAGGAGGAGGGGAAAGAAAACTGGAGGAAGCAGATAAGCGATTAAACATGGCAGAGATAGGGATTCAGAAAAAGTAAGCACACTAAGATGCTGTCAAGGCATCTTTCCTGGGCAGACTTTTAAAAAAGAAGGGCAGAGAGATTAAAATTTTATCAGATAGCTTAAGAGATTACGGTAGTTGTACCTTAAAACATAAAAGCTACTTTGCAGGGCCTCATGCAATTCAGCAGGATGCTGTTGGGTCAGAATTGATATCTGCGAGGCACTGTGGATAAGCTTGAAGTTATCATACTGTAAAAAGCAGAAAAAGTTCAGCCCAAGATTTGCAATAAGTAAAAAAAATATTAACGTTGCACCAGGAATTACAGCAGATAAAAAAAATGCATTAGAAATGTATGTAATTATAGTTAAGTACTTATCATTTTGGAAAGGTGGTATTTACTCAGGTTTACACTGTACAGAGACTTTGCTCTTTTTCATTCAGCATTCATAGTGATGAATTCCTCATGCAAGCCAACTAAAATCAGGGGTATTCTTCTGTTAGAATATTTCATATTCCACACTACCAGTCTCTATCTATAGGCTCTCAATTGATCAAATAATGGTAAAGGCCCATATTCATAATCACAAGAAACTGTATATACTTCATATCTCTCCAAGCATTTTCTCTCATTTCATTTCTGAATTTTCTCTTTGTCCTATTCAGCACAAACCAGTCAAACGAATAACAGACTGTATCCCTGCCTGATAATGACTTGAATGAGTGGTTCCCAAAAAAAAAAAAAAAACAAAACAAAAAAACAAACGATTCTGAAGCTCCTATATTGTCAGGCTTGTCCCAAATACCTTCTGCAACAGGTAGTGCTCGACATTAGTGTCAATGTCATTCTTTCATCTTGACAGAGAGAAGTATGGGGAAGCCTTATGGAGAACTCTTCTTTCCCTGTAGTTAGGGAAAAATTGGATGTAAAAGGTAAAAAATAAAATGTGGGCAACCTTAAGTAGAAAAGAAGTGATAAAGGAATTGCCATCTTATCTTTAATTACCATTTCCTCAGCACAAGAATATAATGTAATTATTTAAAACAGTTTTATTTCAAACAGTTTATTTTGACTAATTTATCAATCAGAAACAGTAAATGATACTTTCATGGATCAGCAGTTTTCACATATCCACTGAAGGTTGCATTATTTAAAACTGTAAAAAGAAAATCTGTATCATACATTATATGGAGAACAGTTTATTCATATTACAATTTAGCACTAAAACAACATCCATTTAACATGAATTGCATTCTTCCTTAAAGGACAGACTTGCTCTAAATTAGTTCTTTGGAATAAAAGGAACATTGAAGTATTGTTTATTGAAGGATAACAAAAAAGTTTAAAAGTATTATTTAACACTTAGGGCTTGAGTCAGTCACATACAGATGTCTAATACCATTTGACTGTAAAAAAACCTCTCTGGTCCCCAATCCAACCTTAAAATTGTACAAGTTTCATGCAGTCTTTGTCATATCTGTCACCCCATGCAGATACCTTATTTACCCTAGAATATATCAAAAAATAGGTGGATAAATGAGTTAAACCTCAGTTTTAGCATATTCAAAATTAATATTTAATCTCCAAAACAAAGACCAAGAATTTTTATGAAGCTAATTTGTCATACAGAAGTGGAACACAGCATTACTGAGCCAGAAGTTATCTTTAATCATTAAAAATAAAGACACGGTGTTGCCCTGCATAGTAGCAAACTTGCTCTCTGCAGGGGGGCATTTCAATTAAGGATTAGATAGAAGAGAATACAGTCATAGCTGAGAAACCTGAATCTGAAGTAATGATTCATTCTCTCCCATCATCTTCTTAGCTGTTGCCTAGGCATATTATTATTATTATTGTTATTATTGTTATTATTATTATTATTATTTCTCCCTGCAAAAATAACCTATTGGAACAAAAGGCCAGTGCATACAGGATATGGGCCTACCACAAAAAGCTGCCAAAGTTGGCAGCTGTTGGCACTGTTGGAGAGGCATATCTGTTACAGAAGATAGCCTTATAAGGTAAAGATGATCAAGAAGTAAGAAAAGCAATTCCATTCCTTTCTCATCTGGAGTGGGCTAAGACCCATAATTTTGAGTCTACCAAATTCTGGCAGACTATAGAAGGGCACATTGCCATCTTCTGTTGTCTAGTGAAGGGAAAGCTGTCAGTACAAAATGGGATTTTGTTCAAATGTGCAATGGTAGTAACATTCTAAGTGTTACATAAATGCTATATGAATAGAGAATACATAGCTTCAGTTTTTAAAACTGTTTTTGAGCCAATCTTACTAATTCATCATGCAATTTTGAGACATAATAAGACAGTAATAGATCATTTTCTGTATCTTCTCTCCCTTCTCCCCTTTCTTGCTATTAGTAGAGTAGAAAGTTTATAGTGAATATAAGGAAATAAAGAGAGAGGTAGAAGGACGTAAAATTTTGTATAGAACACAAACCTGATTGCTGATACTCATCTGCAACAACTGTGTGGCCTCTTTTGTGTGAATGTTTCAACATCTGACAGTTATTTATAGGACCTAAGGCTAATGAGACAGAGGTTTGTGTATGAAGTTTGTGGGTCTTGATTATTTAAGATTTCCTGAGAAAACAGTTAGAGTACATTATCTTTCAAAGTCCCTTCCAACTGAATGATACTGTTCTATTTTGTAACAAAAACAATGTTTCTGATATTAAGGAAAAAAACAATGTATAATATATAAAAAAATGCATCAATGTCTACTTTAAACTAATAAAAAAGGAGTTTGTGCTGCTTGTTTTAGGAAAATATCCACTAAGCTTTGTTTCAAAAAGTCTTTCACTTATGATCTTATTAAGATTTTAATACCATACAATGCCATACCAGATAAAACTAACCTACGATAAGACTCATCAATTAAGACTCATTAATTAATTAATAACTAATTAATTAAGTAATATTTTTAAAAACTGCTTGTACATTTGGGGAAAATGTTTTTGTTTTTGTTTCTTTTGCAACAAAATTAATATGAACTAAGTCAAGTTCCAAGGTCACAACTGAGTTTTGCTCAGCAGGTGTATTTTTGTTTTTCTTGTTTATTTTTGAACATTTAGCCCAGTTTCCTCTCATACCCCTCTCATTCTAAAGGTTTCTTCATCTCCTTTTATCTTCTTCTTCTATTTTTTTTTCCCATTTACAACTTTTTTGCATTTTATTTTATAATTTTTATAATTTATTACACTGCATTCCTGGTATTATACATTATCGAAAACATTTTTTAATTATTTTTTATTAAGGTTCTCAGAGTATAGTCAGGACCTTCAGAAATGTTAATGATTATGAGATTTAGAAAAGTGAGTGAAAGTAAATCATGCTTCTATAGCTATATTTTCCAATAACAACACCTGTTGATTTATTCCCCAAATGTTAATGTCAAAACTCCCATTCATTTCTAAGGGTCCTTTCTTTATGTCACAATATGCCAAACAAGCTAATCATCATCCAGACTAGGCACTTATCCAGACTGTACCATGTCTGTAGGAATTAGGTGCTTAAAAATGTGATCTTAACGTGAACACAGAGACCACCCCCCACCCCACCCCACCCTTAAAAAATAAATAAATAAAGGAGCAAGGAGCACTGCTTAAATTCTTCTTGAAGATTTGAATTTTGAATCTTGTATGCTTTGTGAAAAGACTAAACAAGCATCTCCTGAAAAAATACACTAACCTACACATCTGAGTTCTGCTCAGGATGAATTTATCCTAGGTTTTACACTTGGACATATTGAAAAACTGGCCATATTTGTTTGAACCCCCTCAGACAAAGAGACTGAAATCATATATTTTACACTGCAGAAATATTCTGAAGCTAAACAATTGAGAAGGAACAGGCATCATAAGATGTTTAAAGAGGGTGCTATATTTTTAGAAGCACTGTGTTGAGATATTCTCAGCACACTTCTATCAGATCAGATTCTGTAAATAGAAAACAGGCAGAAAAAAAAGTATTTTTTTTTTTTTATGACTTCTGATGGTCCTCAGGGTGAATTAGATCTTAAACACCAAGAAGTATATGCAGGGGAAGAATTTTAGGTACCCGAGAAACTTTGATGTTAGAAACTAGGACCACTGCAGTGTTTATGTGTTTCTGAGGTCAGCTGGCACATGAGGGATATAAACCAGTCTGCATTCAGGTATCTGATCCTTCTCAATACTATTGAACATGAATAAAACCTTAGATGGATCTGGAATAGTTAGCAATAGAGAATCAGTACCTGGAACACATGCAGCTTCTTTGCAAATTTCTCTAAAAACCTCTTCTGCATTCCTTGAAAGGGAAAAAAAATATATTTATATATATATACACACATATATATAATGTTCTTTAACATTTAAGCTTATGCTTAACTTAAGGTATACAAGTGCAGTGAAAGTCATGGAAGAATTTGGAATTTACCTTCCTATGAAATACTGACAATAAACCTCATCTAGAGATATTTTACAGGAAGGATTGAGCTGATCTCTAAGTCACATTAAAATGCATCAGAAAGTCTGTTAGCGTACTGTAACATGTTCCTATGGTTAAACTGATATCCAGATTTGGAGTTAAGAGAGGGATTTTTCCTCTTGTCATGCTGACAGGTATGGTTATTTTATTGATTCTGGATATTTTGCATGATGTGCCTTCTTCTGTAGTATGGGAGATTAACTGCTTTAACTTTTAATATGGGAAATTAACTTCTTTGATTTATCTGATAGTCTTAATTATAAAATTCCTGCTAAAGCAAGGACTTAGGAAAGCAGGAAGGCTCCTCATCTCTCTTGCAGTTGTCTAATAGCAAACCAGAGTTCTGATCTTGTACATATAATTGTGGGACTTCAGTTCACTACAGATAGTGGATAGCACTGAATAGTGGGTGGTATATGAGGGCACAATGTTACAAACAAAATCAAAACTACAGAAATGCTTTGTGAGCCTATGGTTGAGAAGAATTAGAATACCAGGCAAATGTTCCTAAACTCTGCTTTCTGGACAGTTTTGCATCATTCTCAGTATCCCACAGACATGGAAAGAAAAGAAAGACCAAATTTTAAATTAGAAATAGCAAGGAAGTCATAGTCTTAAAAAAGTTCTTTCTTCTCTCTTTTCAAAGGCAGTAGCTTTTCCAACACCGAAACAATAAAGAACTCTCAAACACTTTCACCTTCCTACTTTAAATATGCTATTGTAACAAGTATTATTGAGCAAGAATGTTTTAAAAATAAAAAATAAAATGTAATCAAAGTGTTACAATTTGCAGCACAAATCAAAAGGCAATGCAAAACTATATATAGGAATGTAGTGTCAGGTTTTGATGTTGATCATATTGTTAAAATAAGTTTTAGCATATTGGAAAGCTGGCAATTATGTACCCCAAATAATTAGAATGGCATGCAAAAAAATAATATCTAAGAGAGTATATTTCAAGACAAATTATCTGTGTCTCTCTTCTATCTCTCTTCTTGACAATTTCAGAATCCTAAGAAGTAAGGAGGAGTGTTTGGTTGATTAGTCTATGAAAGAAATTTATGGCAAATCTGAAACAGAAATATATTTTGCATTTGAAACTGTTTTCTCAGATGAAAAGATAGTGGAGAAGAATGGTCAGACGTTCTTACCTTGGCAGATATCAGACTTCAATGACTCAGATAAAAAACAAACAAACAAACAAAACAACAACAGAACTTTACTTAGAACTCATAATGCTGTTCAGCTTTCATAATACTGATCAACTTTCCAAAGAATATCATCAGAGGTTCAGATTCTGATATTGCCAGAAAAGATGAGTTTCTCAGATTTCTATCTGATGTGAATTTTAGGTGCATTACTGGTGTTTATCTTCAGTAAAAATGAAAATTATAGATCTGATAAAATTACAGGTAACTAAAATTTAAACCCAGAAATTCAGAACAAGTATTTGCACATACTAAAAACTATAGAAAATTATATTTGCTTTATTTATTTATTTATTTTTGAAAAGTACATACAGAAATGTCCATATCAGAAAACCGAGGTCTGGGACATCTTCACATTAGGAGTATATTTGATTGATTTGAATATTTGTATTTTCAGATCTAACTGATGGACTGAAATTTAGTGCTGTAGTGATAAAAGACTTCGAAGAAGAAAGATAAAGTCTGAAAAAGAATAATATTATTATTATTATTATTTTGAGTAAGGAATGTCAATCTATTGTTCTTTAAAGCAAAATAATAGAAAAAAATATTATGCTTTTTTTAGACAACAATAATGTACTCAGGAGATGTCCACTGTGAAAATCTGAGAGTCCTTATACAGTTATTGTATCCAATAATTTATGTAACAATACAAGAGTAGTTGCAAGAAACTATTTTTACAGCTATTGAAATAGATGGAATTTTAGTGTGGCATGAACTTTTAGAACTGAAGAAAAAAACTACCTCTGTAAGCTTCAAATATTTCACAAAAAAGTACCATCTGCCATTTCAGTCACCATTAAGCATCTTTCTTTCTTCAAAAGACGGTAATACAGTCAGCTTGAGAAAGGTTAAACACACTTTTGTTTGTAGGTAAAGAACTGATGTTTCCTTTATATGCATTTACTGTCTGGAACTTTTCCCTTACATAAATATACTTTAAAGTCTCAGTTTTGGAACAAGGATTACACATATCAATGAACATGAGAAACATACTCTGATTACTTTCAACTGAGTGTAAGGCATAGTTAAAAACATAAAATATTCAAACTATTGTCACAGAAACAGCAAAATATTTTTACCATCTCAACTGATATTCAGGGAGAACATGAGGGCCTATTATACCCTTGTCCCATTATGTCTGTTGTAAAGTGTCCATGGTCCACCCCCTCTCCCATGTTAGGCTTTCAAAGTGTTTGCTCCTTCTTAGCCTTAAATAGCAGAACAAGATTTGTCCTGTCTGCATTGCAAAGAAAGACTTACAGAATTAATTCTTTCAGTGATAGCACATTCTCTCATCCCCTATTCTGAAATGAATTTATTATTATTATTATTATTATTATTTACTTAAGAATCCCCTCACATTATGTTTTATATTAATGAAAATTCAAATTTTGTAAAAATTAATTTATATCCTTGTTTTTAATGAATTAGCCTTGTCATTATAGCTTTTCCAGCATTTCACCAGGAATTGACATTTTGAAAAGGAAGAAATTACATCAAGTTTAATAGCATTATTAAATTAATATATAGGTGGAAATTTACCCATATGACTCTTTCTGACAGAAATACCACACTCTGTTTCCTTTATTTCATATTTTCTTGTTCTTCTTAAGCATCTGCTAAAAACATATTGGATGACATTTGTGTAATAAGTAATAGAAACTATGTTTGTGATGCATGTAATGTGCTTGGTACACATTATTCAGTAATGACATCCATGAATACATTCTCAAAAGTTATTTCTTTTTATAGTTGTTCAGCTACTTGTTAGCGCAGCATCACAAAATCACAGAATTGTAGGGGTTGAAAGGGACCTTGAGAGCTCATCAGATCCAACCCCCCTGCCAGAGCATGTTTCTTAGAGCAGGCTGCCCAGATGGGCCTTGAATATCTCCAGAGAAGGAGACTATATTAAAATTTTACTTTTCTGTATATCAGATCAGTGAATCTGCTTTATATAATATTGGTAATGCTCAGTAGGATTCCTCCAGTTTTATTGCATTAATTCTTTTTTTTTTTTTTTTTTTTCCACATGGAAAAAATATTTTGCAATTATTTACAATTAGTGAAATGTATTGCAAGTACTATAGCTATTTTTTCCCTTCAATTTGCAATCTGGTGCTGATTTTTTCAATAAAGGACAAAATCCTAATGAATACTAATAAAAATAAATACACAAAAGTATCAAAGCCTTTTTGTATAGTCCAACTGAAAGCAAGTATTTTTCTGTGTAATAAAAACAATAGTACTTACTGTTGTTAGCTGATTCAGATAGTTTAGATTTTCTCTAACATAACAGCAATGTTATCTTTCTGCGTTTGCCAATAATTTATTACCAGTAAATTACAGAATGATTAACCATAGAATCATAGAATATTACATGTGGTAAGAAACCCACAAGGATCATCAAGTCCAACTCCTGGGTCTGCACAAGACCACTCAGAAATAAGACTGTATGTCTGAGAGCACTGTCCAAATGCTTCTTGAACTCTGTCAGCCTTGGTGCTGTGACCACTTCCCTGTTGAGCCTGTCCCAGTACCCAACTTGGTGAAAAACCTTTTCCTAATTTCCAGACTGAAACATTCTTGTCACAGCTTCATGCTGTTCACTCAGGTCTTATTGCTGGTCACCAGGAAGAAGAGCTCAGCACCTGCCCCTCTGCTCCCTGCTCCCCCTTGTGAGGAAGCTGTAGGCCGTGATGAGGTCTTCTCTTAGTCACTTCTTTTCTGGGCTGAACAATACAAGTGACTTCAGCTGCTCCTGATAGATTCTCTAGACCCTTGACCATCTTTGTAGTCCGCCTTTGGACACTCTCTAATAACTGTATGTCCTTTTTATACTGTGGTGCCCAAAACTGTCCACAGTACTCAAGATGAAGCCACACCAGTGCAGAGAAGAGCAGGATAATTCCTTCCCGTAACTGGGTAGCAATGCCATGCTTGATGCACCCCAGGGTTGGTCCTCCTGGTTGCCAGAGCAGACTGTTTTGTGGAATCATAGAAAGGCTTGTGTTGGAAGGGACCTTAAAGATCATCTAGTTGCAATCCTCTTGCCCTAGGCATGGATGCCACCCACTAGATCAGGTTGCCCCATCCAACCTGGCCTTGAACACTTCCAGGTATGGATATGTTCCACACACAGCTCCTCTGGGCAAACAGAGTTCCAGTGGGTTCCAGTTCCTCACCACCCTCTCGGTGAAGAACATATTCTTGACATCCAATCTGAACCTCCCCTGTCATAGCTTCATGCCATTCCCTCAGATCCTATCAGTGGTTACCAGATAGAAAACAGCACCTGCCCCTCCACTCCCTCTTGTGAGGAAGCTGTAGACCATGATGAGGTCTCCCCTCAGTCTCCTCTTCTGCAGGCTGAACAATCCAAGTGGCTTCAGCCACTCCACACGTCTTCCCTTCTAGTCTCTTTATTATCTTTGTTGCCCTCCTTTGGACACTCTCTACCAGCTTTATATCTTTCTTATACTGTGGTGCCCAAAACTGCACACAGTGCTTGAAGTGGGGCTGTACCAGTGCAGAATAGGGTGGGAGAGTCGCTTCCCTTAATTAGTTAGCAATGCCGTGTTTGATGCATCCCAGCATATTTTTGACCCTCCTGGCCACCAGAGCACACTGCAGGATCAAGTTTGGCTAGCTGTCAACCAAAACCCCCAGATCCCATTCTGTGGGGCTGCTGTCCAGCATCTTGTCCTTCAGTGTGTATGTATAACCAGGGTTACACCTTCCCAGGTTCAGAATCTGACACTTACTCTTTATAAACTTCATATTGTCGGTGATTGTCCACCTCTCTAATTTGTCCAGATCTCTCTGAAAGGCCTCACCACCCTTGATGGAGTCAACACCTCCACACAATTTGGTATCATCCATGAACATGCTCAAAAAACCTTCAAGTCCTTCATCCAAATCATTTATGAAAACAATGAAGAGGACTGGTTCTAAAATGGAGCTCTGGGGAAACCCACTAGTGACAGGTCACCAGCCTAATGTAACCCCATTTATAGGAACCCTCAAGGCTTGACCCATCAACCATTTGTTCACCCATCATATTATGCTTTTATCTAACTGTATTCTGGTTATTTTTGGAAATTAAGTTTGTTAGACATGACCTTCCTGTAGTGAACCCATGTTGGCTCTGACCAATGTCTGTGTTGTCCTTTAAGTTTTTTTTCAACATCCCCATTTCTCTCACACTTTGTTCATAGAATAGGTGCTCCAGCCCTCTGGTCATCTTCATGGCCCTCTTCTAGTCCTGCTCTAACAGGTCTATATTTTCCTGAGATGTACAATACAGTGCTGTAAGTACTTGTGTTCTATCATGTTATTTGCATGCACTATGACTTTCTGAAGTGTGCCATGTCAGACAGAATCGGTAGGTGAAGAAAATTAATCACATGATAGCAGCATTTATACCTCTAAATTAGACTGTCAAATGTCTTTTGGATCCTGACAGCTGCCTGTACAAAGGCAATGAAAACAGTCCATTGAGGGATATCAGATAAGAAAATTTTCTGTGTTGAATTCCCAGGAGTTTTCCTAAACCTCTGAACTACTCTTCTCAATATTAGCTACTGCCCTGAATGATTAAGGTCAAATTTCAACTTCTCAATTTAGTTCACTAGATCAAATGTAACTACATTAACACTTTCATAATGCATACCATTGAGATTAAGTTATTTTCTGTATGTTTGGAAATAGAAACAGTTTATCCTATATATCCTTCCAAATCCAGAAACAACAAACAAACAAGCAAGTAAACAAATCAACAAAAGTAAATATTAGATTTGGTGACTAGAAAGACAGTATGGTACATTAAATCACAAGAAATCATGAGCTATAGGTACAGAAGTCCTAACATCTGAAATATGGATGCACCTGAGTAAGGTATAGCTATTCATATATTCACATCAGTTGCACATCAGATGCCTTTTAAAGTGCATTAGATTTTGAAGGAAGTACTTTCAACAGACTCATGTTCTTCTGCTACAGAAGGATTTTGGAAATAGACAGGCATAGGAATTACTGAAGTAATTTCATCTGCCTCAAAGTCCTGGACTGCATTGTCACAGCAACAGCTCTTAACATAATAGCTGGTAGAGGACTACCAGTGGCATCCACCAAACCAGTATGTTTCTCAGAATGCACTCAGATAAGAAACTACAAGCTTGCTAGATCCATGTATCATGACAAAGTCAGTTTAATGTAGGATCTTGGGTTATTTAATAAGAAAATATCTACTCATATAATACAGGCAACTTCATGTTCCAGTTATTGTTTGGCTCCATGTTCTACTCCTGCCATTATGTTCTTCCTTTGCCTGTCATATTTCCTGCTAGCTTTATGCCAATTCCTTTTATACTCATTTCACAGCTCTTAGAAATCTTAGAAGGTGCAAGGGGTGGGAGGTGGGGGGGGGGGGCGGGGGAGAAAAGAAGCTCCTTCTCAAATCAAAACCTTCTGAAATCAAACCAACAGAAGTTAAATTTATTCAATATCATTTTTTTCCTTAGAAAGGACATTATTATGAGTTTTTAATCGTTCTTATTTGTACCAGAACAAGAAATTGAGTAAGTGTATAGAGATGAAACATATGGAACACACTGGAGAGTCTTTGTCTGTAACGTCATAGTTTATACATAGTTTATACTGTTATTCATATAGGTCAAAAGTTTATTTTATTTATTTATTTATTAGCAAGCATGGCTTGGGAGACAGGGAGGAAGAAGTCCTCTGAACAAAAAACAAATGAAAACTTAATAGTCACCAAAAGAAATCATCAGTCCTCCATCTTTCTCATTGCTTTCGGTGACATGTAATGTACATCCCACCATTGATCAAAATTATTCTCTGAGATTACCAGAAAACAACTGTCAGTTTTATTTCAAGTGTAGTTATGACTATTACACTTCCTCAGTATTCTCAGATATTTATATCCTCATAGGATACATATATCCTCAGTATCCTTAGATACATATAGCAAACACTGTAAGGATCAGCAGCAAAACAAGACAAAACAAAGAAAACTAAAACCAACAAATTTTTGTGATTGTTCACAATTTACATTAATTTTAGAAATGAGCAGGTAAAACATAAGAACTCTGCATTTGGTTGAAAAATTGAAAGTGATATTTCCACTTATTTGACAAAACCACGTCAAAGTGTAACGGTAGAAAATTAGACTATCCTTTCAGATCTCCAAGGCAAAGTCTGGCTTGTAAATTAACATGTTTACCAATGCCATCTTCTAACATGAAGTATATAGAGAGTATACATATACATATATATATATATATATAAATATATATAACGAGAATCATCATTTGTTAAAGGAGAGGGTCTTTCAATTGAATAAATAGCTTGGGAAGTCTCAAAACCATTTACACTGAACCTCTAGTTGTATAACTGGATAAAAAGAAGCATTAACTTACAAAAATGGAAAACCCTTGTAATATGGTCTTGTAATCATGGCACAAAGAAGTAGTAGGGAGCCCAGCGCAGGAGGGATATGTTATGATGTATCAATCATAAGTCAGGAAGAAAAGCAGCCTAGGTGGTCTGAGCAGACTGGCCTAAAACCCATGCAATAAAACCTGGGAAAGTGCAACAAATTCTCTAAATGCCATAGTATGAATGATGCCCTAATTCCTATGTTGGATTAGATGCTATAGGCATCACAGGGAAGTTCCGCTACAGCCCCCTACCCTAGCTTACTTTGAGGAGTGTCTGATTTTTATCTTTTCATCCCATTCACACATTTTCTCTCACAAAATGATTATTTGGACTTTCAGAGTAAAGTGAATTTTATCCTGTAAGAAATAATGTATTGTATTGTATTGTATTGATGAAAAGACTCCATTCTGTTCACAGTTGATTTTGTCTCTCGTTTTGTCTCTCTATTGTGCGCATATATATTTAAATTACTCTTTAATTGATGTAGTCCTGGTGTCTTTCATTGAAAGAATGTCTAAAGTTGTGTGAAAGAGAATGGATCCTGAGAGCCTGTGGATGTAAAATGAGGTTCAGGCTGTGCATTTTAAAGCAACCTATTTTCATAAATGAAGAAACTATTAGCTTCTTTGTGAAATTTAACAATGCGTATCTGATCTATAGGATTGTCATTAATTATATTTCAACAAGTAAAAAGGCCATGAATTTGCAGTATGAAATACTTCCCCAGCACTTGCAGTTTCTGAACTATGCAGACAATTTGCTGCTATGTCAAATATATTTGAAATGTAGGCTTATCTGGAACCATTACCTTCTGGCATCTGAATTCCTTGTCACACTCATTTTGTACTTTAAAGACATATTTTTATTATATGTGACCTTAACAGTAATTCCAAGGAGAAGGTGCCCCACAATAATAATAATAAAAAAATAATTTATACTAGATGATAATTTTTAGGACATGAAGTTAGGGACACTTTATAGTATTTGTGAAAGCTATTGATTATGACCAACTTAATAGCAGGATAAGGTTAATTTTCTGCCTATCATGTTCTGAATGTATTCCATTACAAGTTGCTCTCTTTTCTCAGTGCAAATTTGTAAGCCGTAACATTGTGATGAGTTATGGAATCACAAATTTAAGATAAATCTTTTTAGCACAATATATGGAATATCTAATTCTTATAGAAAGTGGAAAATGCTTTCTTTTCATTAAAGCATAATCCAGTGTTTATAAGAGAATCATTCTGAGACACTGTCATTACTATACCATAAAGACTTTTTCTGTTTTGTCTACGTAGGAAATTTTGCCTTACAGAAAGAAATTCCATTTTCCTAACAATAATTTAAAAATGTTCTCTCCAGAGCAATAGCAAAGGTGAAGGTAAATCTGTGCTTTCTTTAAATAGGTGTAGTGTTTGCTTTAAACTTTTGCCTCAGTAAAGGCATATGCCCATCCTTTTAAGAAAAGAAAAAGAAACCTCAGACCTGCACTAAGACCTGTTATTAATATTTTGCTGTAAAATTGCAATATAAATACCATGGATCTCAGAAATCTGTACTTGGTCAAGCAATATTTGGTATTTTCATGAAAGACTGAGATGATGAAACTAAGAATAGAAATATAAGCTATGCAGATAATGCAAAACTAAAATGTTTTCCAAACACTTGAGAAGACAGTATGATTTTCATAAATCAGAGAAACAGTCTGAAACAGAGACTATTACATACTATAAAGACAAAGTACATAATCACACTCAGCCTGGAAACATTAAACATATACAATGAGAAGTATCTGTCAGTCATTAACACTAAAGTTGAAAGATTTTTTAAAAAGGATCACAAATTGGCGATGCTTTTGTAGAAAGTGAAATGTAATTCTAGGTTACTTTTAACAACACTGCCATGTAGCACACAGAAATTTATTACTCAGTCCTACCATGTGATATGGTAATCACAGTGGGAATAGGGTACTTAGTTTCCACCAGAACACTAAAAGAAGCATTAAGACAAACTAGACAGAAGACAAAGCACAGTAATAGGAATGATAAAACTTTTATAAAAGTGACCTAGCCATGCAAATTTTAAGAACAAGGTTTTCTTAGCGTAGAAGAAAGAAGACTGAAAGAAAGAATTTCAAATATGTCTGTCATGCGGATAAGGAAACACCAGGGCAATGTGACAACACTAAGCTCAATTTATGTGTGAACTATAACTCCATTACAGAATACTGTTTTTTGTTAATGGCCTCCTATAATTTCTTGTTTGTAGTTATGGATTTTTGTAATGGTTACTTTACATTATGTCTGTGCATAAACTCGTTGCATTTATTTCCTCTCTGAGCACAAATTTAATGTCCATAATAAAGACCAATAAAATTCAAATGAAAAATTCCATACATATTACCAAGCATCTAATTACTGTAACATTTAGTCAGTTTCTCACTCATGCTCACTTTGTTAATCTCACCATTTATTGTGTCAATGGCATCTAGGGAAGAAGACTAAAATATAGAAAAAAATGAAACAAATTTGAGGATATTAGCAGAGGCTTCCTAAGTATATCTGTTTATTACTGTGCTAAAGATCCTAGTTCACCAATAAAAATAAAAACTTCTGAGTGGTATTTGAACTGATTTGCATTATATAAAAAATCAAACTATTTGTGCCACTTATGAGATGCCATATTTTAGAGATTGGTGTTCAGTGCATCTCATTTCAAACATGTTATCATGCATTCTCTATCACCCAATCTTTTACTAGTTATAACTGAAATAATCCCTGTCCTTTTTAATAAAAAAGGAACTTTGAAATGTTCCAGAAAAATTTATTACCTTTGTTTCTTTAGAATGATTCTTGATTTTTTTTTCCAGCTAAGTTATGTAATATTTATTGATTTTTTATTATTTATTTATTTATATATTTTTTGCAACATTTGATTTCATTAAGATTGTATAGAAAAGAAAAGCTGTTACAATATAATATTGCTTTAACTTCTCTCTTCATCACAACCCTTCCCTCTTTAACAGGACAGGATTAATAGGCAGGTGTATCTTTTCATTCCATAGGTCTTTCTTGGAAAATGTTCATAAGAACTGTTGATTAGGTCTTCATCTGCCAAAGTGGCCACTCAAGGCAGGTGGAGTTGGATGTCTGGACACGAGCACCAGCTTAGCTCAAGTCCTTGTTGCACTGCCCGGCTCCTTGCAACGTTGACCTGTTGTTGATCCTACAGCATCTTCCTACAACATGTTGTGGGGTTTAGCTGCCCAGCACGGTAAAACCACCACACCCTCTCTAATGGCAACAAACTTTCATTCATTATTCAACCAGCCATCAGTTAGTTACTTTAATCATGGTGGTTTTGTTTATGATGACATGGACATGATTATGACCTATTCAGCTTTTAAGGTAATTAAGTTTTCCAGGTCAAAAAAGATTTAGTCACCCTGGATAACAAACTGTATATCACCAATTTCTAAACTCATGAACTCAATCTTAACTCATAACCATGGAATTATTGAATAAATTTTGAAAAAATTATCAAATCTCGATATAACTTTCCTCACACATATGGGCTTTTGGCCATACCTGTCAGTTTGAGAAGTTTCTTCCCCAAGTCTTAATTTAAGGGAATAGCTGTTGAAGAAGCCTTGCATTTTTCCCACTGTAACACTATAGTTAGGTCAAAGCTGTTGTGTCCACTTTGACAGTGGACACAGATAAGACTAATATATCCAATGTCTTCTTTTCCATACTTTTCACTGAGGAAGTCTCTATGATCTCTGTGCTGAGAGACAGGATTCAAAGAGGTGATAGAAAACAGGAATGGGTGCTAATTGACTCAGGGATCTTGACAGAACTTGACCCATATATATGGTGGCACCAGATGAGCTGCATCCAAGATTGCTGAGAAAGATTTCTGATGTCCTTGAAAGGTCAAGGGGCTGGCCTTGGGGCCTCCTTAGCAGTAGCATGGCAATTTCCTGTTCATGGAGAGTGATTTTGGCTGAGGGACACATGCTTGGCCCCTGCTAGGGCAACAGCCCTTTCATGATGCAGCCTGGCCTGTGCTCAGCCACAGCACACAGCCCACAGCCCTACCTAGCCATCCTGGGGCTGTGTCTGACCCTCATATCGCTCACCGGGCCTGATCCAGACTCCCACTCATGGACCAACATCCCAGTCCAACTTGGCCCATCACTGTCGCCAGGGAGGTGCCTAGAGCCTGAACTTGGGATGGTGGAATGGGCCCTTGTTGCCAGACCCTGCCCTGCAGCCCTGGGGCAGCCACCATAGCTCACAACTCCCAGACCAAGGGAGCCCCCAACGCACACTGCACCAAGACGTGTAGAAAAGGTATTCATTACCACAGTTCTCATGAGAATAACAGATACAGAGAGTGGCATAACTGACCAACAGCACTATAAGTAAAGCTAAACTAATCTATTTTCTGGTGTGTTAGTTAGGAAATGTGGTTATTATATGTAATGTGCTTGTCGGAGATATAAATTTGAGATCTGCTCTTGGATGTCCATTCTTTTCTTTCTTCAAAGACTCCAATGACATTGCATGGCAGCAGGCTGCTTCTTTCTCCTTAACAATTCTTTATTGCGTATTGTCTCCCTTTTAGTCTGTATTAATTTGGACATGAGACAATGGGTTGACTGAGGAATCTCTGGTGATAGAAAGCATATAAATTACTACCCCCTATACCCACTAGCTATTTTTTTTTTTTTGTCTTTTCATTTCATGAAAAGGGATAATATAGGATTCTGTTAAATTCTATGGTCTAAAGTGAAGAAACTACTACAGGAGGATGCAATCATGCAATCATTAGGATAGATTTTTGGAAACAACTGCAGTATAATTTGTTTATACTGCAAATAAAGACAGCTCACAACATATATACAAGTTTAGATTAGATATAAGGAAGAAATTCTTTACTATGAGGGTAGTGAAACACTGAAACAGGTAGCCCAGAGAAACTGTTGATGTCCCATCCCTGAAAGTGTTCAAGGTCAAGCTGGATGGTGATTTGGACAACCTGGTCTAGTGGAAAGTATACTTGCTCAAGGCAGCTAGGTTGGAGCTAGATGATCTTTCAGGTCCCCTTCAACTCAAGCCATTTTATGATTCCAATCATTCTATAACTCTGTGCTTTGACAGGAATAAACTAAATAAAATTCCTCTAACTAATAGTTGGTTTAGATGTTTCTTTAGCCTAATTGAGTGAATTTCATTTAATTTTCAAGGACTTTTAACTGCTGTCCCAGATGAGAATTTAAAAAACAGCTGCTATTGTGGAACAGCCTGGAATGAAATGAGACATATTTCAGTTTATCAGGAAAGCAATACAAGTGGGGTATTTAAATATACAGCCTTATAGCCCTACTGGAACTAATTGGCTATAATGTTTCTTAGCTGTATTTGAAATTAAACAAATTGGTAAATTAGAGCTGCAAAGAGCTGTACCCCAGAGATCTAAACTGCAATACTAGCTCCTCATTCTTCATCCATTAGGTTAATGGCTTACTTGCCTCACTCATTTCTGCTGTTTGTGTTTATCTGTCTGTTTCTGTCAGAAACTGGAGAGAATATATATTGCTATTTGCCAGCAAAATTAGACACTGTTCTGCATCCAAGCGGCAACAGTCAGTTGAATTTGACATAGAAGCAGCAGCGATGCATGCTGGATGCTGGGTTTGTGACAAGAAATAGGTGTAAAATAAGATTCAAGATTAAAGATGCAGAATTGGGAATGCTCTGCAGTTTCACTGCAATGGTTTAGGTTTTCTTTTGCCATACATTTTAAAAATGTGTTTAGAATGAGTGATCTTATTTCCTTTGTTTCATTTCAGGACCATAACTTGTTGATAGTGAGACATGTGTTACCTAAATAATTCCAGTCATTCTGGTTAAAGATTTTAGGTCAAAAAAGTTCTCACAAATAACATGATTAACTTCTAATAGGCATGTGAACTGTTGCCCTTACTGAAAGAGTCTGATTTAATTGTAAGACTTTAATGACTTTTACTGCTAATATTAAGAAGGGAGGGTTCTCCTTAACTGTAAGCAATCTCACATGTCTGAAATGTCTGCCATAGATTTTTATGTCTTAAACCTAAGTGGCAATGCTTTCTGTCAAACTGACAACCATTAAGTTTCCTGGTTACAGAAAAATTATTATGAAAGACTATTAAGAACAGTCCTGCACTGATAGGGGCAAAAGTGCACGTTCTAATTTTCACCCATAGATAAATGATTTTGTAATGCTTTTATATGTTCAGGTTTCATCATTAACATTTCATTTTAGAGAATTCAGAGAATTTGGCTGCAGTATAAAGCTGTTTTCATCATTTGTTGTTTTTATCTGGATGTCATATATCCTATGTATAAACGTTTTAAATGTTTTTATTTATTTATTTATTTTATTTTTTCTTTCCCAAGGTCAAAATCCCAGTAAATAATCCTGGTTTTATTTCCTTGTAGTCTCAGCTGTAATGTGTCATCTTCTGCATCTTCTGGTGAGCTGAGGCTTAGGGAAACTCAGATCTTCCTACTTTAATAACCTACTAAACTGAACACTTTAGGATGGAAAAGTTTGGAAAAAGAAAGATCAAGTTGTCAAAAAAAATAAAAATTAAAATTAAAAGAACTGTAAGAACTGACTCATAGTGAAGCTGTCAATTTATGTAGGAAAGCAGTAAAACAAATCAATTCACTTAACAGACATACCAAATAATGCTACAACAGGTTTTTATAAGGATGATAATTGGACAATACGCAGACATTTCTTAAATTCTGCTGATCAAAGACAATATATCAAATAAGAAAGTCAGAGATAAGAGAACAAAGCATTTTTCTGATCACTCATACAAATAATGATCAGCAGCTGAAATAGAAACACAAGCAAATTAGTGATCAATAACTGTAACTAATTCCTCAGTTGCATGGACTTACTGTAGAACACAGCTTCACTGCTAGAAATCTACTAATGTTACTGGAGCTATGCTAAAGATAGTAGAATCCAGAACACACTGTATTATTCTGGATTGATATCTATACCAATATTCTTCTGTAGACAAATAATTTATCTGTGATCTGATGCATTACTATTTCATCATGACCTGAAGTAGAAGGTGAATTTAACTATTGTTTTCATGAGAAGTCACAGTCTTTTAAAAGATGTTATAGGACTTTTCTAAGGCTGTGTGCCTTCTAAGTTTGAATCTTATAAAAAGTATTTTTGTAGCAATGCCTAGTAAGCAAAAGGATTTTTTATGCATATAATAAACATAAACTTAAGAGACATTTCCATGAAGTATATTGTAAGTATGTTATATGTAATGCACAAGTCAGTATAATCTGGAACTCTTTTTTAACATATAGTAATGTTCATGAAGATGAGTTTAACTTTAATTCGATATCCAAAATACTAAATGGAGAGCTACCACATTGATTTTTTTCCTGAAAATTTTGACTCACAGGCTAATTTAAGTAGCCATCATACAATCTGAATCCACTGCATATTAAAATATCAATTGAAACCTTTAATACACTTTTGTCACAACTAAATCATGACACAAAGAAGTTTCAAAGCAAATAGCTTAATGGATATTGGGTTTGTATTAAAGATTTTTTCTTAGAACTAGGGTTACGTCTTGACCAATAAAACCAGTTCAGTTTAGATGGAGAACAGGCAACATATTTACCTAGGATCAAGGTTGAAATTGTATTTAATGGAACAAGATACTGTAGTACAAGGTTTAAACATGAAAACAGTGCAAGCCTGTGCTTTAATGTCATTTAGATGTGAAGAAATCCCTGTCAAAAAGGTGAATGAATGTGAAGCAAGGAATACATGATGAAAATGATTTTATCAAGTATGTTATCTACACGTTTTAGCTGTTAAAAAATATCTGTGACTAACGGGATTTTTAATGTGAAACAGTATGTTCCTGAGATTGTTTAGGCATTTTCAGACTTAAAACTGCCACAGTTACAGCTAAAACTTGCACCCCTAAGATTCCCTGCATCTTATCCACTGCCAGTCATGGAGCCCCAGACTTCATATATTTCTGCCAGTAGGAGACAGAAGAGAGCTTGATATTTATGTGGAGATATTATGTGTGAGTTTTAAGGATATCTAGAAATCAAAAAAAAAAATGTGTTAAGGCTATTGTAATGGGTAGTCATGTCAAAACAATTAACAAGGAAAATCATCATCTATGAAACTTGGCAGCTTTCAGGGCACTGACATATATTCTTGGCACATCATGTTTGCATATTCTCCTTCTGTTTGTTAAGAAATTGGTGTCTAAATAATATGGCATCTTGTCAGCAGATAAAGTTGGAGTGAGTTAAAATGAAAGTGAGAACTAAAGAATATGTTTGTTAAGTTAAAAATGAGATTAAAACTGATTGGAAGTCACACAGGACACTCAAAATTGATTATTCATCAGTGAGCAGAAAATGGCAAGATCAAAATTTTATGACTGGCAATTTTATGGGTAACCATTTGTTCTCAGTTCAGGAAAACAATAAAGACAAAACTTCTTATACTTGCTGATATATAAGAACATCACATCAAGAAACACTGAAATGAGTTAAATTCGACAGGATTTTTGAACCAAACTGTCTTGACATCTAAGTGAGTTTAAATCAAATTATGTTATCATCAATGAGCTAAAATTGGGTCATACAAACAGAATGAAAACACTGAAGCAAACTGATGAAACCTGGCAAGTTTCATCGATACAGACATTCTCTGCTAAGATCTATGCTAAATTTGACAATAACTCTGTATTGTTGGATTTCTATTGTGAAAAGACAATCATACTCTATGAGCAGTCATATGAATGACGGCAATCCATTCTGACCACAGTGAAAGTGCAAAATGGTTGGCAAAATATTTGATAAATATTTAATAGAAAATTAGTGTACTTTCACTACTTTTCACTAGCAGATGATTTGAACAGTACAGGACAGAATTTAATTCTAGAAAAGTACAAAAACTGTATGTGTGCATACTCCTAACAGGCATCAGGATTTTTATCCAGGTGTTACTCAAGTATGGTCCTCAGGTTTCTCTCACATTAGATATGACTATATGGGTGAAATTCCATATTTACTATCTAAATTTCTTGACTGCCTACTGAATTGAAATAGAATCAATGAAATCATGAATTGCTGAGGATGTCCTTTTCTGAGTGAAGAGGTAGGAGATACAGCTAATAGAGGCTGAAACATGAGCAAAATGACTCTTCTCAGTATCTCATTCACTTGTATATATGCCCAATAATGTAGAGGAGATTCTCTGCACAGTGAAAGAGACAATTTAAAGTCCCCTAAATCTATTTAGAAACTGGTTTAAGCCAAATCAGAATCAAATCCCAGCTGTGAAAATGGAATATGATAACTACCTAAAGAAAAACGCTTTTTTTTTTTTTTTTGCTATGGGCAGCTTCCAATTCTATTTCAGGTCTTGTAAATTTCTGTCTATACAGTCTGTATTTCTGAGCTTGGGTGGGCTAAAGAAATCTCCTAGGCTTCCTCTCCATATCCATCAGTAATTGGTTCCATCTTTAGTATGGTATATATGTACAAAAAAGTTCTGTTAAAAATAGAAATCTATGCTTCTGATAGACCAGATTCAGCATTGATGCTAAGTCTGATTTGATCTACCCTCATGATAAAAGGCAGAATAATTTCCAAGATAAATTGCTAGTAGTGTACTTGCTTCCTGAAAACAGAAAACAAAGCAAAACGAAACAAAACAAACAAACAAACAAACAAAAAACATGCATACTGAGCAATCCACTTCTGTATACTTTCCACCAATTACAGGTCTGGGTTGTAGCTGAAACTGAACTAATGTAGCAAACATCTCAATATCTACAATCAGTAGCTACAATTATGAGTACAATCTTACAAAGCTCTGCACGTATGCATGTTCCTCATCTTCAGCAGATTAGACACCAGAGATAGTTTTAAAGAACCAGCACAATGGATTTTACTGCAAGTTCTGTATTACAGCTTTAAGATACGGAAACTTGCTGAAACACTTCAGTGCAATATGGCTTAGAATTACTATCAAAACGGCAGTGCCTGCCAAGAACTAATTAAAAAGAAGCTATCTTGGATAAACTGGATTTAAAAAACTTGTAGACATGGCTTTCAAGTTAATTATCTCATCTACTTGTGATTTTAAAGGTACAGTAGAAGCTTACGTAGAATATAATATTTACAAAATTTTGATACCTGGAGAATGCATAATGTATCCAGATGGGCCAATATGAGAGCCAGTGTGTTGAATGTACTTTCAATAGGGGAACTCATAGAAAATTTATCTAGATTTAGTACATCCCCCTACTAGGCAACTATTAAGACAACTGTGAAGTTCAACAAGTCCAAGTGCAAGGTCTTGCACCCAGGACCTTGGGAGCAATTTCAATCAATACAGACTGGATGAAAAGTACAGACTGTTAAGGACTTGGGGTACTGGTGGATATAAAAATGAACATGAGCTGGTAATGTGCACTTGAAGTCCAGAAAGCCAGTCATACTGACTGCAACAAAAGAAGCTTATCCAGCAGGTTGAAGGAGATTCTCCCCCTCTACTCTACTCTGCTCCTGTGAGACCCCAACTGAAGTACTGCCTTCAGGTCTTGGGACCCCAAAATAAAAAATACACAGACACGTTAGAGTGGGTCCAGAGAAGGGCCACAAACATGATCAGGGAACTGGGACACCTATGAAGACAGGTTGAAAGAATTGTGTTTCATTAGCCAAAAGAAGAGAAGTTTCTAGGGAGACTGTATTGCAGCCTTCCAGTACTTATAGAAGGCCTACAGGAAAGATGGAGGGGAACTCATTGACAGGGGTGTAGTGATAGGACAAAAGGTTTTAAACTGTAAGTTAGTAGATTTAGATTAAATATAAGGAAGAAATTCTTATCTATGAGGGTGGTAAAGCACTAGAACAGGTTGCCCAGAGAATATGGATGCCCCATCCCTGTATGTGTTCAAGGCCAGGTTGGATTGGATTTTTTGCAAACTGATCTAGTAGCTGGCATCCCTGTCCTTGGCAGGGGGGGTTGGACTAGATTTTTACAGATGTATGTGGCAATGGTTTGGTAGCAAGGGGACTGCACGGGTGGCTCTGTGAGAAGATCCCTGAATAAACCCCATGCTAGGTAAGAGCCAGTTCCAGATGTCTGCAAAAGGGACCTGCTGGTGGCCAGAGCTGAACCAATAAGTGACATTGGTTGCATTTCTGTGAGAGCATATTTAAGAAAGGGAAAAAATAACTGCGTTGCAACAGCAGCTGGGAGAGCAAGGAGTAAGAAACAGCCCTGCAGACCCCAAGATCAGTGCAGAAGGAAGGCAGGAGGAGAAGGAAGTCAGTGCAGAAGGAGGGCCCCTGGACAGGCCCCATAGGAGCAGGCCTCAGGCTGGAGCTGCAGGCCATGGAGAGGAGCTCATACAGAAGAAGGGGGTCTGGGGGGAGCTGCCTCCTGTGGGGGACCCATGTTGGAGCAGTTTGTTCCTGACAGATGGAACCTGTGGTACGGACACAAGTTGGAGAAATTCTTGAAGAGCTGCTGCCTGTGGGAAACCCACACAGAATCAGTTCAGGAAGGACGGCATCCCGTGGGAGGGACCCCACGTGGACCAGGGGAAGAGAGTGACTGTGAAGGAGCAGCAGAGGCAAAGCGTTAGGGACCGACCACAGCCCCTATTCCCTGTTCTCCTGCGCTACTTGAGGGAGAAGTTTGAGGGGGTGGAGATGTTTTTAGTTTGCTTTTAGTTTCTCCCTGTTCTAGCCTGTTAGTAATAGGCAATAAATTATTATAATCTCCCTACGCTGAGTCTGTTGTGCATGTCATGAGAATTGGTGAGTCACCTAACTGCCCTTATCGCAACCTTTGAACCCTTTTCACTGTATTTTCTCCCCCTTTCCCTTTGAGAAGGGCAAGTGGGAGAGCAGTAGTGGTGGAGTTAACTGCCCAGCAGCATAAGACAGCACTGTTCAGCCCAAATCATTCTATAATTCTGTCTATTCATGCTATCTCTCTGTTCAGCATTGTGTGTGAATTGTCCCCCTTTCTGCACCATGTGATATATATATAAATGGAAAATATCAGAGTGGACATGGGGTGATATAGAACACACCGAACAAGAGGCTTATATATAAAGCCAGTTTCGGATATGGCGAATTCTCTACAACCCCTTAAGGAGAAAATCAGTATATATCTTTTTCTCTGCCCTGTGTGGGGGCATAGTATGATATGTGTGAAATTTTGCTCTGGCTCCCAAAAGTGTTCTTGGAAATAGTCTCATTGATTTTATTTATAATTCATTTGTTCATTGAGTTACAATTTTATAGCACTGTTTTTTTTTCTTTAACACTCTCCTGTATAATGATTGTCTAAAGAACAAGATTAGCAGAAGAAAAGTTCTAAGTACTCAGAGGAAGACTGTCTTCCTTGTTCAACTAGAAAGTATAAATACTCCAAAAAGTGAGGAAATTTTGCTGTTTCAGCTTGCAGGCCTGCTTCTTTAAGTGGAACACTACTTGATAATGTAGATACACTCTCAGTTTCCTAAATTCCTATTTCTCTGTATGATTCATTTTCCCCTTGAAAGCACAAATGGAGAGGAGAAAGGAGTATGTGACTGTAGTGCCATTTTCCAGTTACTGAACTACTTAGCAGAAATCAGTAGCAGAATGAGAATCCTCAAGGAGCCACGAAAAACAGATGTGTCTTTGAACTCCAGCCTACACAGTGTGTATTGCCAAATCAATGTATAGATATCATACTTACCCACTGAATCTTAAAGCTTTTTAACAAATTGAAAAGATAATTTTATCCTTCTAAAAGTTATTGGTTATTAATTACAGCCAGTTATGTATTATATCATTGGAGAAACAGAAATATCTACCTGTCTTTCTTTGTATCATAAAACCTCAGTCACTTTAAAAACATATTAAAATTCTGTTCCACTTGTGCAATGCATGCATTATTTCAATTTTTGAAGCAAACCATTCCTGCATTTTGAAAGTAAATGTTTCTTACAGCATACTTTGAGCAGACAAGATAATAATAATTATTATTTTTCTCTCAGATCTTTGTGAATTTTGCATAATGCTACTGAAGTCAAACAAGGTAAAATTATGCTGAGGTCAGAATCAAAGTATAATGGTCAGATATATCTGCAAAGAACAAAGCCAATATGAGAGTTGCATGAACTTTTACACTTGCCTCAGGATATTTTTGATCATCCCATTGTCTTCCTCCAAAATATGAGTGTGTATAACAACTACAGGTATGGGCACACAAGAGATAGCCAAATGAATATTAAAGAAAAAAATATGAAAGCAAACAAGTAAATACACACATGCAGACACACTGATACAGAAACATGATTGTCCATCTTTGTGTTTTAATCTGGTTTTAAAAGGAGTTTGAGCCCTTAAGAGAGAGTATAAGCATATTTCTTTTCCTTCTGCATGGTGACATTTTATTACAGGCATTCTGCAGTAGAAAATGCAGCCTTTTCAGAAAAGGCTGAACATTGTCAGCCAAAGATACAAAACATAAAATTTGCTTTGACATCAGATAATGAGCTTCTGGCAAAATTGTATCTTCTCCTTGAGGCTGTCTTTGCAAATCATTCACCTCAAAAAGAGCAATGTGCAGTATATCTAGATTCTGACAAGATTTTATGGATTAATAAAACAATTTTATTTGTGTTGTGTTCTGTTTCCTGTCTGTAGCTAAGTGACTGAAAATTAAATTGTACTGCCATGGATCACATTGGAAATTTTATTCTTCATGGGGACCAGAGTTTGTCCCTACATATGCAAGTGGTATTATTTAATCTTTGGATTAATATTCTGAGACAATTAATACATTTTTGAAAGAATTGGAAAAATAACTCCACCTTATATCTGCATTTATAACTATCAAATGTGGATCTAGGACAAATGATTTGTCAAAGTATGAACGAAAATTATTACTAACTGCAATGCCCATCTGTCTCGGATAAGATGTCATACCCAAAAGCTTAGTACTGAAAGAAAAGAGGAAAGAAAAAAATCTGGAGAAGACATGATACTTCCCAGGTTTTCCTATTTGTGCTGAGCGTGTATGTGAGCGTAATGTGCTTCACCCTCACCCTTGATAAGTATAGAATACTCCTGTATAGCCAACGTTTTTATTGTGCACTGTGTCTTTTTTTCCCTACCAAAAGAGTGTTGGTAGGTTTCTTCTGAGGAAAATATCTTAACCAATCACTGTGATCTAAATGAGACCTGCAGTTCTGGAATATATATTTATATACATATTTTTAATGGATTGAACAATAATATAAGATTGAGTTCTAGTAGTCATGCATTGGAATGGGTTGCCCAGGGAGGTGGTGGTGTCACCGTCCCTGGGGGTGTTCAAGGAAAGGCTGGACCTGATGCTTAAGGTTGCTTAGTCGGTGACATTTGTAGTAGGGTAATGGTTGGACCAGATGATCTTGAAGTTCTCTTCCAACCTTAATGATTCTATGATTCTAAGTGCCACTGGAACAAATAATATTTTCATATGAAGTTATGAAGACCTCAAAAAATGCAAGAACTTAAAGGAATGGTGCACCTTGCTTATATATATATTGTTATAACACCAAATTCTGTCACAGGTGTTTGAATGTTCTGCTGCCAGAACATTTTATGTATGTATCCATCTGTCTATCCATATCAAAACAAGATGTGCTTCCACATCTTGTACAGAATGCATATTACCATAGTGTTTTTTTTGAATGTTTATTTGTTTGTTTTAAGTTTTAAGTTAGAATCAAAACAAAGCCAGAGGAAGCCATACATTTTGGTTGTGAAATTTTGGTCCCCATTACTTGACACCAGAGTAGTCATTTTAGTATTAAGTCTAATGATTGTAGTGAATATAACAAACATATATTTATTTTTATTTTTTTTTATTTTTTCCCCAAGGCACAAAGTTTTAAAAATATACAAAGTGACATAAATGTGTGCAGTGACTTTTTAAAAATATGTAGTGTCTTGTTAAGTATACACAGGTGCTGAGGAAAGCATTATCAAACCCCTGAGGCTTCTATTCCATAATTAGTATTAATGTTTGATTATCACAGAATCACAGAATTGTCTAGGTTGGAAGAGACCTCGAGATCATTGAGTCCAACCTCTGACCTAACACTAACAAGTCCTCCACTAAACCATATCACT